>NW_022111363.1:8057664-8071357 GCF_000313985.2 Echinops telfairi | reverse complement strand
TCTCATAGTGTCCCTGGCAAGGGGAAGCGGGAAGGAGGCTGATTAGAGAGGACTAAATGTTTGGGGCCATTCCTCGGTTTAGAAGCCCTCGGGCTGGGAAGCTTAAGGGTAATGAATTGGACCGGTTCCCTAGTTCAGAGCCTTGACTCCAGCTCCCGGTGGTCTTGTTAGATCCAGGAGGTCACCGGCACATGGTTCTGCACCCCTGAGTAGCCTGCACAATGGGTCCACTCTCTCCTTCACTCACTCCTGTGTCAGGTGATTGGTGGACCCAGTACACAGCAGTGACCGGATCGCTCTCTGCCGGACTGGAGGTGTTGTAGGGGAAGTGGCATGACTGGATCCTTAGCTTGGGTACTCTACTGGATGCTCTAAGCACCCTCCCCCGCCCCTCAGTGATGAATAATTAAGTGCAGGTAGTAACAAACAATCCAAATAGAACGTGGGCTCTCCCTTCCTCATTCCAAGGCCCTCTCTGCTCCAGGGACAAAAGAGGGACTTCCTTTCAACAGCCTAGAAAAAACTTGCTTTGTTTCCACATTCTTGGGCCCTACGGGAGGCCACGCAACCAGACACCAACGTTGGGACTGGTTCCATCCACTCCAAGCCACTGCAAGGGGTCCTGTGGTTCCCAAACAGCATGCACATCCGGCACACACACATACACACATACACACACTGGACTGCTAACCACCAGGTTGGCAGTTCAAGTCCACCAGCCACTCTACAGAAGAAAGATGAAGCTGTCTATTCCTGTGAAGATTTACAGCCTCAGAAACTGTATGTAGGGTCTTTATGAATAGGGACCAACTTGATGGTTCCAAGGCCACACCTACACACACACACAGGTGCAGGCACACACACCTATGTAACATACACATAGGCATATGTACACATTTACATATGTAACATAGACATTCATAGACGCTCACACATGCACACGCACAGGTGCCCAGGTGGGTGGCCCCGCCTTGAAGGTGCAGAGCTGTTTCCCCAACCTTGGCCTTGGCTGCCTGCTGACACTGGTGCCTGGGACAAGCCTTAGGGACAGGTAGAAAGTGGAGGCCCTGCTGGCAGGACTTTTAACTGGCTGACCGAGGGTAGTGGGCAAGGCAGAAGATTGAAAGGGGATTCGGGAAGTTGGTCGGAACATCCCATTATCTTTTCATTCCCTTTGCCAAGGACATTTTTGAAGGCCCCTTGAATTCCTGGCCTCCGGTGACCTCATCACTCTCCTCTTGGACTCTGCAGAAGGGGCTATGCTGAGCACCCAAGAGCCAGGCCCGGTGTTGGCTTGGCACCACTGGCCCCTGTGTGACACCATTAGGAAGCGAGCCACACTCCTGGCCCCTCCTCCCGAGGGCAGCTTCCCAGGACCCGTTTCCAGCAGAGGAGGGGAGAGGAAGGACAGGGGCCCAGATGAGGAGAAACAACTTCATCTACTAAAATCCAGACAGAAAAAGAGAAGGCAAAAACTAGGGTTTTAAGTGCCTGGCCAGTGTGGAGGGCCCTGGGTAGGGGCAGGCCAGTGAGTCTTTGGGTGGACACTCGGGCTCCATGCAGGTTGGGCTGACCTACCCGTTCAAAGCATGATCGCGTTTGACTTTTATAAATATCAGAGGTGATTTGTATAGCATTTCACATGGCGTGCCAAGGAGTTTCACATGCGAAGGCCCTTGGAATGTCCCCGACACAGGGGGAGGGAGAGTCATGTGCTGCTGTGTGTACAGTCAGAGCACCAGCATAGATTTACTCTTGACCCAATTTCATGCTGTTACTATAAAGGCATGTTGGATGCCTAATATAGAGTTTTATTTTCCAAGCACAGAGCTCTCAGCTGTCGGAACTGCTTGCCGGGAAGTAGGGAGGGATGTCGTTCCATCACCCGCTAACCCAGACAACCCTTCCTTCTTCACTGTTCACCCTACTGGCCCCAGTGTCCTCCTCCTGGTGGCCCCCGTTCATTTTCCTGTGAAGCATCACAGTACTTGGAGGGTAGTGTATTTGACTGGCTTGGGACTGGAAGAGGGGAACACCGGAGGCAGGTTTGAGTGGAAAAAGGTTGAAGCCTATTCGCTCACCAAACATCTGAGCATTGGCATTAGACCAGATGTTGGGCTGGAGCCTGCGGATATGGCATTGAGCAGGGCACACCTGGGCACCCCCACCACCTCACCCCCGTCTACGTCAAGCTCCTTTTGTAGCAGAAATGAGGTGGAGCGGGATTCTAGTGTATGGGAACAATGATGACTTAGGAGAAAGGAGAGCCAAACTCTTATCTTACTCTGGCTTTGTCACGGACTTGCTTTCTGCCATGGCGCAAATCATTCTGCTGCTCTGCCTCTCTCAGCTGTAGACCGTGGGGATTGGGCAAGTAAAATGACTTTGGGGAGTCCTCTGATTCTAAAAAGGAGCCCTGGTGCAGGTGTGAGGTAAGCTTTGGACTGCTTAGCACAAGGTCAGTGGTTCAAACCCACCAGCCACTCTGAGGGAGAACAATGAGGCTGCCTCTCTAGTAACAATCGACGTTCTTGAAAACCTTACCTAGGGTCCCAGTGGGGTCGATACTGACCTGATGGCAGTGGGTTTGCTTTTCTTGGCTGCTGGCACTGTGGGCTAAGCACTGGGCAAGGTCAGCAGTTCAAACCTGCCAGCTGCTCGCCAGGAGGAAGATGAGGCTGTCTGCTCAACAAAGAATTACAGGCTTGGAAACTGTCAGGAAGAGCTCTACTGTGACCTCGCTGTGAGTCGGAATTGACTCGCGAGCGGTGGGATGATGCTGCCTAGATTTTCTTTGTTTTGTTTCTCTGGTTCTCACCAAAGGGAAAGACCTGAGCTCATCTTGATGGTCTGCATTTTTCTCAGCCTTCCTTATCACCTCCGTGAACTGTCCTAACATGCAGTTGCTGCAAGAACCGAACAAAGCCACCCCGTCGGCAGCTCCACGCAGGACAGGGAGGTAGAGAGCATGCGTTCAACGGTAGCAGCTCGCTCTTGCTGCTTCTAGAGGACCCCCAGCCCTGCCCCTCACCAGTAGACAAGTACTTCTTACACTCGATTTAAAACTTGGCTCGACACAAAAGCTTTGCGCACCTAATGTGTCTGAGGGCGTCGACAGAAAGGCCTGGCGATCAGCCGGTCACCACCATGGAAGGCTCTCTGGAATGCAGTTCTGCTCCGACACACCTGAGGTGGCCAGGAGGTAGAATGGACCCGGGGCACATTTTTCCCCGTGTCATACTTAAAGGAAGGATTGAAGCAGAGACTTTGCTTTCTAAAACACTGCTCTGGAAACTCAAAGAGAGCTATAGATTCTGCTTTCTGAGGGTGATTATTGACGCCTTGTGTCTCCTGGCTCTGTTGCTTTTTATGTATTATCCGCAACATGGCCATAAGACGCTGTGAGGAGGTGAGCTTCGCTGTACGAGAGATGAGGGATTGGAAGCTGAGAGAGAGGGATTCCGACCTGGTGAGTCTGGTGGGAACATCAGAGCACCCCTCGTCTGTCCTTACCATGCAGAATTGCACCTCCCCTTTAGAATGCTGTTGCCCTCCTTCCCAATTGTGCGCCTCCACCTGGGACTCCCAGTTCCCACTCATGTCCCCTCACTCCACTCCTAGCTCCTGCCATGCTGCTCCTTTCCCCTGGTGGCGTGGTGGCTGTGAGCTCAGCTGTGAACCACAAGGTCAAGTTCGAAACCACCAGCTGCTCCTCCGGAGAGAGATGAGGCTTTCTACTCCTGTAAAGGGTTACAGTCTCAGAAACCCACTCAGGGCCTTAGTTCTACCTGTCCTATCGGGTAGTACCACTGTGAGTCAGAAGTGACCCCGTGGCAGTGAGTTTGAGCGTTTGAGACCTTCATTGGAGGAGCCTGCGTAGCTGGGGCTCAAGCCTTGCACTCGTTGTTGGTTCTAATCCACCAGCCGCTCCTTGTGAGGAAGCTGAGGCCGTCTGCTCTTGTAAAGATTACCGTGTCAGAATTCCCAAGAAACAGTTCTGCTCCCTCCTCTGGGGTAACTGAGACAGATTTGGCTTTCCACTTGGCAGCGTCTACCCAGACCTCCCTAACTTGCCCCCCTCTTCCTGGTGACACTGCTGTGGCCCGGCAACAGAAAGGAGTTCAGGAAAACCCACGTGTGAGTGAAACTTGAAAAGCCATAAATCGCCTTGTTTTTTCTAGGATGTTGGTAGCATTTTGATTTAATAGTTGGACAAACACAAGGGCCTATTTTATTCGGAGTTTACAGGCCTCAAGGCTGTTATTCCTCCAAATTTAATAGCATTGAAATTGCAGGGTTGGCTATAATTTGCCTATCGCTTTCTGCGCTGCCGCTGATGTCTGCTGTCAGCGGGATGGAATCGCAGTCCGACTCACTTAGACGACGTGTCTGTTAAACATTTAGATAATTGTACCATCATTAACTTGTCACATCACATTATTTTAGAG
This sequence comes from Echinops telfairi, assembly GCF_000313985.2. NCBI lineage: Eukaryota > Metazoa > Chordata > Mammalia > Afrosoricida > Tenrecidae > Echinops > Echinops telfairi. Next base: position 8,066,909 of record NW_022111363.1, on the reverse strand, counting down.
ATTCAAAACAGAAGCAGGGTAAGTAGAGGTACCGAAGGGGGTAGAGGTTGGGGTGGGGGAGGGGGAAGAGAGGAGGAGAAAACCTCTCCTGGGTTAAAACACCAGGGGATGAGAGTTAGTTTCACACTCTGGTGTTTCCCCAGAGCTGTTTGAGTTAAGGGGGTGTGTGCTCCACGGAGCTCCGGAGCCCTGGTGGGGTAGTGGTTACGAGTTGGTCTGCTAATGACAAGGTCAGTGGTTCAAAACTACTAGCCACTCCTTCGGAGAAAGATAGGTCTTTCTACTCCATATAGAAGTGCAGTCTTAGAAACCCACAGGGACAATCCTACCGTGTCCTGCAGGGCCGTGAAGAGTCTGAGTCAACTTCTTGGCCATGAGTGTGTGCTCAGGGACATGCTGGAGGCTGCTCAGACCCAACTAGGACACCCAACTCTTGACCAACAGGGACTGTTTCTCCAGCCTGCTGAAGACTGACCTCTACAGCTATGTGGCAAGTGTCCAGAAGCCTTCAGCATTTCAGCCCCAGCTTGGGCCTTTGGGTGCCAAGCACCGATTATTTAGCTTCCCTTAGAGATGGTGGTTTGGGCCTCGCGTGCCATTACAAAACATTGATAGCAACCTAAACATCCACGGCAAGTAATCTGTTCTGGATCCGATGTAGAAAGCTGCCCACAAGGCTTTATGTGGCAGGAGCTGTCTACAGACAGCAGGCTGTGTCCGGCAACCCCACAAGGATGACCTAAAGAAGTTCCCCTGTACCCGTCTGTAACAGTCTGCGCCATTCACGACTGGTGTCGGTAGAGAGCGAGAGCATAGGGCAGTGCGACGGGGGGTTGCTGTCTGCTTTATCGACTTCTGAGTAACCATATATGTGTACGGAGGAGCCCAGCGAACATGCTCCGTCCGCCAGCCAGTGTGGAAGGTCAGAGCAAGGCACGGCGGCCTGAGGAGGCGGACATCACTTCTTCTTGGATGTCTTGAGTTGTCACTCTTCAGAAGGGATTCAGCCACACCTGTGATAACTGGCATCATTACATCAGTGACAGTTTTGATGATGAGGATGACAATTCTTACCCTTACATGCAGGCACTGTAAATCAGAAAGACCTCACCGTTCAGTCCCGGCCACCCCGGGGGAGGAAGACTTCCACAGAGAAAAAGCTGCAAGTGCACGTGGGTGAGTTTGCGAGAGGTCAGCGACACGGCTGGGTCAGTGATGCTGTGTGCCACCATCGGGGCAGAGAAGTGCCAGACGGAGAGCTGAGCAAGCCAAGACTGGCCCTGGGCCAGCCCTCGGAGGCCACGACTCTTGTCCCTGCTCACCAAGGACATGGCGGAGGAAGTGGGCAGTCAGAGAGGTTTGCACTGCGCCTGGGTGATGCCTGAGAATTTAGAAGGGTGAGCAAGGTCACAGCTGGGGGTGAAGTGCATGCCCTAAAATCTGGGGCATGTGCCCTATGATCCCATGGGGTTGAGTGACACCTGCACCATGACGGGGGCTAGAGATGCTCACGGTTGGCTCGTACAGTCTGTGCAGATGCACAGGTGACACGAGTGTGGGGTGGGAGAGCAGGTACAATGAAAAAAACATGGGGTTAATGTTCCCCGGGCTGTACTGTAAATAATGCAGATATTTGTGGGCGAGAGGGACACCAATATAAATATTTTATAGATTGTAGGCTAAATAATGTATATATTTAGAAAAGCAGCTTAAATATTTCATATGCTGCAGTGCAGATTCCTGGGCTGGTGAGGCCAGTGGGGTTAGGGTGGGGTTGCCTGGAGCACAGGGTGCAGAGGCAGAGGAGGAGCACCCGAAGTGTACATGGGGGAGAGAGAGAGAGAAACAGAGAGTGGGGGTATAAGCCACAGTCGTTGCCTTGTAACCTAAACAGGGCTTCAGAAAGTTCACGGCAAATGGAATGAAAAGATAGTGGAGGCTTTCCCTCTCATCATTTTTTGAAGTGCCTGGTCGTGAACACCCCCCCATCATTGAAATATGGAGACAAGTCAAGAAGCATTGCCGCATGCTCATCGATACCATCATCAAACAAAGATATCAAGGTGTGAAGTGATTATTTCTGGACATCTCCTCCATCCAGATTCATACAATTTTGAAAGGAATGTTTCCAAATGTGTTAGTTAATCTGGGCGGACTAGAGAAACCAATTCACAGACACGCATGTGTATAAGAGAGAGGTTCATATCAAAGAGTAATTGTATATTGAGGAAACATCCCAGCCTAGTCCAGATCAAGACCATAAGTCTGATATTAGCCCATATGTCCAATCTATAAAGACCTCTTCAGACTCATGAAACACATACAATGACACCAAATGCAGGAAGATCACAGGCCAATGGGTGGGAAGTCTTGTGGATCCAGTGGTGTTGTAAGCATCTCAGCGCTGGCAGGGGTCTCCAGGTGGCTTCTCCGGCTCCAGAGGTCTGGCTCCATCAGCCTCTCTCCATGTGTCTTCTCCAAGGCTTATTCCCATAAGCCTGTGTCCTGCCTCCAGCAAGCCATTTATCTCCTTGGTGCCTCCAAATGAGGTCATCAAGCTACTACCTGATTGACAGGCTAGATTCCACCCTTCATACTGAATCCTCAAATTGACACCAGATTATGTAATTATCACACTAGTCTATAAATTCCTCTTCAGACTCACACAACACGTGCAGTGGAAGATCACAGGCCAGTGGGTGAAAGGTTTTGTGGATCCAGTGGCAATGGAACCATCTCAACTCTGGTGCGGGTCTCCACGTGGCTCCTCGAGCTCCAGGGCTCTGTCTCTATCAGCGTAGCTCCATGTGGCCTGTCAGCGGGAATGTCTACCAGGGAGAGGAAGCAGAGAGAGTATGTACCTCCTCCAGAGAGGGTGACAGGAACTCCCAGAATCCTCAGGAGAAGGCTATTTCCACACACAGGCCTCATTGACAGGCTAGACTCCACCTCTTCACTCTTAGTCTCAAATCTGACACCAGATTATATACCTACCGCACCATCTCTCTAGCACTTTCCTGAATATTCTGCACTCTTTGATCTAGATCACATCAAAACAGCTTTTGTTGGCATCCTAGAGAGACTCAAATTGTGCTCCTTTTAGATTTGGATGGGTGGGGGGCAGCAAAAAGACATCCGAAGAGGGCAGATCAGATCAGGGCTGGAAGACCAATGGAGTCACGTTTCCCAATGGAATTCTCCTACGACAGCCATGTGGAAGGAGCAAGGGCATTGTCATGATGAGGGGGGGAAATTCCTTGGTGCCATTTTTCTGTCCTTTTTCTTACCAGTGCAGTTTTCAATTAACGCTTCTTCTTAACAAGCCCCATGATTGCCCTGTGTCCTTCAAGAAAATCGATCAAGATCACTGCTTTGGAATCCCCAAAAGCAACCGCCACAATCTTCTGAGCTGACCTCGCTGCCTTACATATAACCGGCGTCGGATCGCGTCTGACGCCGCTCTTTTGATTGGGCCTTCTTTAAAGAAGGTGCCCTGATGAGACCCAGGCACATGGACTGTGAGCTCTTGTCGGCAGCCATCCGCTGGCCACGGAGACATGTGCTTAAGGTTAGTCTGTTCAGAGTAAACGTGTCCGTGAATGAACCAGACCCGGAGGAGCGGTACTTTTTAGTGACTCGCGTCGCTATACACTTCACGAAAGAAAAGCAGAAAGGTGAGGGGGAAATTATTTCTAAAAAGCACCTTTGAATCCAAGAGATTCGAAAACCAAGTCCACACAAAAACGTAGAGATGAATGTCCTTAGCGGCAGTACTTATCACAAGCCCCAAGGTGGACACAGCCGAGATGTCCACCAGCTAGTGAATGGTTACACGAAATGTGCCACTTCCACACGTTGGGATATTCTGCAGCCGTAAAAAAATAGTGAAATGCCGATACGTGCTACATCATCGACGGAGCTGGAACACACTGTGCTGAGTGAAGGGAGACTGAGGCAGAGCGCTGCGTGCTGTGTAATCCCATTCATAGGAATGTCCAGGGTAGGCAGATCCATAGAGGCAGAAAAGAAATTAGTGGTGGGCAGGGCCACAGGGCAGTGGGAGTGACTTCTTAGGGCTGTAGCGTTTATTTGAGAGGGTTGATGGCATGATCTGGAATTAAGTCGTGATGGTCGTTTAAATTCTACATTAAGCATCATTCAGTTGTGTGCTTTGGAAGTGTTCTGGAGTGGGTCCTACCGATCAACTGAAAGGTAAAGAAAAGAAGCCTCTGCGCTTATGGTTGAATTGTGCCGACTCAGCCCAGTCCCCTATACCTGCTGCCTCACAGAACTGTCTCGTTAGGTAGCAGCTTGCATTAGAGGAGCATTGAACAGGGTGTGTCTAAGAGGCTGGGGGGACCATCTGATTCTCAGGAGGCAGCAGAGAGGGCAGGCTCTGGTATGCCTCCTTCCCCTCCCTGTCCCTCCGTTTCTGGAAAGGGGAAGGAAGGAAGAAATCAGACCGGGACTCTGGACAGGTGAGAGAGAGGCGCCCGCTCCCAACAGTGTCAGGAGGAGACTGAGGAGTTGGGTCTTCTGTGTTGATCCCCAGAAGGACCCCAGGCAAAGCCACAATCCCCACAGGCAGGATGGACAGTATGACTCCATGGAGTCTACTTTAGAAGAACCCACAACTCAAAGCCAGGGTACAACCTGTGTACCAGTAGCAAATGGTGGATCAGGGCTTATGCTGCTGTGAATATGCTCAGCAACAACATAAAATAATCATCCATTAGCCCACGAGGGGATTTCAAAAAAGTTGGGGGGTGGGGGATAGCATTGCAAGATCATGGAAATCTTTCAGGGATTTTTCTATGGGGGGGCACACCCCTCCGCCATGAGTTCAGTATGAGAAAAGACAGATGGACGGACAGAATGCCGGCTGCATTCCTATCTTTTTTGCGCTTGTCCTTTTAAATAAAAGCAGCAGTAAGATGCGGTAGGTGCTGCTGTGATGCGATCCTTGCCCACCAATCATCGTGCCACCAGCTAACCAAGCACAAGTCCGTTCTCTGGTGCCCTCCATCTCTTCCGTCTGTCTGCTATGCCTGCCTCTTGCAGAGGGTGGGGGCCTGTCCCTGTGGTCTCCATGCCTGTGGGGGGCGGGGGGAGGGGACCAGGCCCTGCACTTGAAGGGCCTTCTCGGGACTGCAGGCAGGAGCGGCAGCTAACAGAGACTCGGCACATGATCCCGTCTCCCCTATCGCTGCTTCTGTCAACAAGATAGACTGGGCCGGCCGGGCGGTTTTGCAGGCAGCTGTTTACGCGCCGTGTTCCAGGCAAGTTTCTGCTTGAGATGCTGGGAACATATCCAGTCTCCACATTCGATCTTCTTAGAAGCTGTTTCCCTTTGGTTTTCTGCAGCCTTGCAAATGGCCGCGCGCCCTGGGCAGGATCTGGGCTGATAATTCACCTCCTCTACTGACTTAACGAATGGCGCTGCCTGGGGGCTGGGCTGACGGAGGGAAATATAGGCGTCCGTTTATTTGCCGAGTTAAACCCTGAAGTTCAGTAGCAAGTTAAGCATCCCCATTGTTAAGCGTCCAGCGCTTAAGTAGGAAAGATGAGCCTCAAACAGGTGTAGGGTGGGGGGTGGAGTCTTTTCTTTCTAAACATGTTATTATGATAAAATACGTGGAGCGCACATTTTTAAGCACCTGACTCAGGTGCCAAGAGTAACGCGCCCCATATTGTGCACCCGCGGCTGCCATTGGCTTCCAGCGCTCCTCACCGTCTCAGATGGAAACACGGCACGCAGTGCAGCTACGCACCATCTTTTGCTCCCTGAGCCCACAGCCCCTCACCCCTCGTCTTTGACCCCTCTAAATATTTCCCGTACGTGGGGTCAGACCGGATCTGTCTTTCCGTGCCCATCCTATTTCAGTTCGCATCAATCACACCCTGCCCCACAACGCCCACGGAGTAGATGGAGTAGATTCCGACTCATAGCGTTGTTTCTTCAGGGTTTCTGAAACAGCAGGCCTTGCCTTTCTCCTGCAGGTCATTGGTGGGTGTGAACCTTCAACCCTGAGTTTACCTGGGTTCCCGTGAGCATCGTGTTACCAGACTCGTCTGAGTGGTAGCATGCATCCGAACGTCATGCCCCTTTGTGGCGCTCGGGTGCCAACAGCCACCTTCAAATCACAGCAGCCAACCTTTCGGTTAGCAGCAAACTGCTTAGCTCGTGCCACCAGGAATACTATCCCACAGCATGTAGATTCCAGACGTTGACCCACTCACCTGGAGATGCACACGTGGCCCGTGTCCACCCGTTTGGGTGCAATGGTGAACCTGGCTCACGTGGCAGTGAACCTCTCCAAGGCGCAGGTAACTCTTGGCGTCCCTGCTTTGGAGTCCTCGGTCATACAGGAATTTAAAACACCAGAAGCCTTTCTCGCCCAGTCCCTTTCTCCGAGCACGAGGGCACGTTCCCTAACATGAGAACCGCAGGTTGGGTCCGGGGCCATGTTCCCTGCCCCCGTGCGGAGAAGATCCATTACCGATTGGAAATGACTTTGTCTCTAAGTGCCCGTTGTCAGACGGGCTGCACATTCTCCTCCGCAAACAAATACAAAATGCTTGCAGCCTCTGCCTCGGATTTTCTATTACTGTTTCACGGGGCTCCAGAGAGTTTTAAGATAGCAATTTGATTAAGCTTATGGGGAAGAGCCCATCAGATAACATTCGTTTTCTGCAGGTAGAGATAATGTGTTCAAGTATTAAGTATGTTTTAAAGGTAATTATCGTTTCCATATTCATTTTAGTTACAGGAATTGGAAAGGGGGAGGAAAGCTGCCCCTGGGGCCGGGGAGCTGGCTGGTCCCTGACTTCTCTCCCCTGGGTGCCGCTCCGCTGTTGTGACGAGGGAATGCCCGCCAGGAGGCTTGTCTGCTCTGAAATGGTGTGCGGTGGTCTCCAGAGAGGCCAGGTCTCCACTCTGACTTTGTCCTGGTGTGGATTCCCTGTCCTGTAAGGGTTTCTGGGCTCTTGGATCTTGGAAGGGGGACCTGAGGACTAATGACAGAGAGGACTGGCCTTACCCAGCCGTGACTCCTAGAGCCACATTCGGCTCCTTCCAGAGCCTGGGGTGACCCCTTCCCTGGACTTGGCCTGGTGTCAGGATGTGCGCGCACACACACTAAGCCAAACTTCCCTCCCTCGAGTCGACGCTGATCATAACCATCTCACAGGGCAGGGTAGAACTGCCCCCAGGGGTTTCCAAGACTGGAGATCTTTAGGGGAGCAGAAAGCCTCCTCTTTCTCCCAAGAAGAGCCTGGTGAGTTCCAACGCCGATCTTACATTTAGTAGCCCAAAGAGTAACCCCCTGAGCCACCAGAGCTCCCTGTGTCCACACTGGGAGCCACCAAGGAGAGGCTGTGGGGACAAAGGTGTTCGAATGGTCCAGTTCAAGCCTTCACGTGGGAGACCAGGGTTAGACTCTGGCTGGGCTCCTCCTGGGCTGCCCGTCACTGCAGGCTTGCACGCTGCTGTGAGGCTAGCCAGGCGCCAGCGGACTCTCTGGACTTGATGGAAAGGCCTGGCCATCTCCTGCTGACAGTCAGCCCACCGGAACCCGTGGGCCACAGGGGTCTAACCTGCAGCCCGTCACGGGGAGGGCAGGGAACCGCAGCGCATGTGCTGCGGCAAACTTGACCCGCATACCCACCCTGTCTACCTTGAGGGCTGATGTGAGGACCACCATGTTTCTAGAATGAGCAGTGTCTTTGGAAGTGGCAAAGGCAAAATCCAATCGTAAAGTATTGTTACTGCTGTGATGGATCTTCACCTGGCTCGCAGCGCTGGGTTCAGAGTTCCTGCACTGCCAGTGCACCCCAACCCATGCCCTCTGCATGGCCTCCCACCCGAGTTCCTCCCGCCTTGTGCCTTCCTTGGCTGGGTTCCCCTGAAACTGCTGATGAGCTCTGCCCCACACAGGTACCTAGCACAGTGCAAATGCAAGCCAGTGTCTATTAGGATTTGGCAGAAAGCAACTAAGCAATGAAATAGCCAGCATCGGATGGTGCAGGCATTTGGGGGAGTGGCACCCTGCGATTTCTGACTCAACAAGCTCTGAGGGGCTCAATGGGGTGAACTCCACATACATTCCCGACTCCTCACCTTCCGGCATGTGGCATTTCAGGAGAGTCCCTGCTCTCTTGTCCCATCCTTCATCACATGTGTTTTGAGCACTGACCATGGGGTGATGGCAGCCGGAGACCTGCCTGGCTTGCCCCCAAAGAGGGGGCAGGCTCAGACGAGCACTACCCAGCAGGTGCCCTGGGTAGCATGCTCAGGAGCCAAAGGGGCTGGTCAGCCCTGGCAGGAGAGTGGGCAGGGAAGGCTTGGGGTCAGGAGAGCACATCTCAAACTGAATGGTAGCTCTGCCTGTCCTGCTCCAGGGTCAGCTCGGTCCGTGGGGCTGTGAGGGATTGGCTGGCCATCCCTTGCAGAATGAAGCTTTGTGCGTCTGCATGGGTGTGTAGGCCGCCACTAATCCCCCTCCTTTCTGGCGCTCCTGTCTCTGAGGTTAGTGGTGGCTGGGATTTGTGGAAGGATATAAAAGGGCAAGACAGGAGACCCTGGTGCCTGGATTCAGAGCCTCTGCATTCCGGGGAGCCCCCAGAGGCCTCTCTCCCTGGACCCTTCCGCTGGAGAAAGGCTTTGTGCTGCCTCCTGCCCTCTGACCCCGAGGCTCTGGGAAGCAGCAGGTTGTTGACACTTGGACAATCATCTCTTGCAAGGCGACTGCCTCCCTTAGGAGCGCCCCTCTCTGCCTTGGGGTGGTGACTGTTCCCCCTCAAATGCCAACAGGGGGTTGGGGAAGAGGGAAATTAGCTCCAGGCATGGTGGGAGCTGAGGGGGGATCCTCAGTCCCTACATCTCAGGCCCCCCTTGGACAGCTCCCACTAGTCTGTTTCGTTGTCTCTGTGGCTCCCCCCACCCCCACCCCTGCTAGATCACAGACACCTGCTGTCCTCCGGCCAGCTTCTGGAAAATGGGTCCGGCGAGGCAGTTTCTTGCTTTCCTGTGCGGGTCTTCAGTTTGTGGGGGTGACCCAAACTTCCTTGGGGGCGGGGCAGGGGCTGTCAGTCTGTTCTGCAGCCACAGGATTATCTCCAATGTTTGAGCTGCTGTTTTTCAGGAACGAGACCTGGGGCAGGTCACATGCTCTCTGAGAGCCTCAGTCTCCCCCTGGGAGCAATAGGGTAAAAACAGTGACCCCATCGATGGGCCCACTGTGGCC
>NW_022111363.1:8054355-8057129 GCF_000313985.2 Echinops telfairi | reverse complement strand
CCAGCAAGGCCCTTTTGTTAAACTATGAAAAACTTCTCCTTGAACTTTAATTCTGGAGGAAGCAGCTTAGTGCGGCCGTATTTTGCCATTGACCCGGAGGCAAAAGCATTCAAAATTGGTTACCAAGAGGCTCGCCTTCTTCTGCCTGCTCCACAGCCCCGTTTGCCAGGGCTGGTTCAGGAGCTTTTTAGATGTTTGCGGGGGACAAGAGCAAGGCTTCAGAAAGAAGCCCCCCGTGCCTGTAGAAGCATATTCCAAGCCCGGTGCTCTTGGCCAAGCCTCTCAGAATTCCAGGTGCCATGTTTGTGGACCGGATTTTAAAACTCCCACTCCTCTGGAAGTGGCCTGGTGCCCGGCTGTCTCGGGGTATGAGTCTATTCAGATGATACATTCTGTGTGGACCGGCCCTCATCCGAGTTGTCGGTAATGCCTCCTCCCACCCAGCTGTGTGTGCCGGAAAGGGGGACTGGGTTTTCTGCTGTCTTCCTCTGCCAGGCAGAAACCCATAGGCATTAGGGTGGTAGAAGAAGGATGTGCCGGACTGGAGTCGTTTCCTGGGGACTCAGTCCCTTCCTCCCTGTCCCTTATTCTTCATGTAGCTTTGGGCCAATTATTCAACCTCTGAGACTCTGATTCCTGGTATTTAAAAAGGGCATCGTGATTAGAGTGCCCAGCTCCTGGAGTGATATTTTTTTTTAAGATGAGCAAGTGAATGCACTTGAAGTGCTTAGACTGGTGTAGGGCACTGGGTACCTGCTTGGCAAACAGTAGCAACAGAAATCACTGCTGAGAACCTTAGGGGCTCCTTGGTGGAGTTCTCTCCTTCTGTGCGGGAGACCTGTGGCCCTCTGGACCCATTTCCCTGGGGCTTCCAGACTAAGGCCTGGAGGAGAGGCCTGGCAACCGATGGCAGAGATGGCACATGGGGTGACCATGAGTCCGAGACCAGCACAGCGGCGACAGTTATAATAATAATAACCACCGTGTCATCATGATGCTTTCCCGTGTCACGCACGCTCTCTCTCGCCCCTCCCTCGCCTCCCTCCTGCCCCGCTGCACCCCACCCTTCCACGTCCCCCTCCACGTTTGGGATTTTGTTGTTGGGGGGCAACCTGCCTCTCTCCTCCCCAGATCTCTGTGCAGTTGTGTCCAGAGGGCTGGATGCGGCGACAGGTTTGCCTGCGTTCCGTGCCAGGAAGTCCACGTTGCGGCAGGCGACGGGGAGGGGGACGCTTTATAAGCTGGCGATGAAAGCTGGGAGCCAAGATGGTCAGGGACTCAGATAGCCCTGGCCCGGATTATGGCCGGCCTCCGGAATGCCGCGGGGCCCTTTAAGAAGCTAGTGTCTATTTACAGTGTGTCTCCCCTAACCGGCAACGATGGGGCAAGGGCAGGGGGACGCGCCCTCCTGGCATGTGATTGATTATCCGGTATTTGTGCCATTGAGAACTTGTCAGCGGCTTGGGGTCAAGGGGTCATCTCATGTGTCTTGCCGCCAGTCCACCCCCTTTTGTACAGTGTGGACGGGGTGAGCCGTGCACAAAACAGCTTTTTCTTTTCCTTGGGAAAAAGGGGAGGGGGAGGAGAGGGGGGAGTGTCAATGAAATCTTTTTTTTCTCCCCCCTTCAACCTTTTCTGAATAGTGTCCTTTTAATGCTAAAGAACTTTTAATTAAAAGTAGCGGGAAAATTCATCTTGAGAAGGTTTAACTTACCTTAACAGATAACTTTTGTGTCCCAAGAAGCTGAGTGCGACTTTCAAAAAACACCCCTGCTCCCCTGCCGCCCCCACGCTCCCCAATACTCGCAGAAAGAAAAAGGAAAAAGTGAGGAGGGGTTTGTGTTGCATCTCTCCCGCGCATGCAGACATCTTCAAAGTTCCCAGAGTCCCCTGAAGCCCCACTTGCAGAGCATCAAGGGAAAAGATTGTCCTTCTCAGAGGAAAGTCAGGCCTGCCCTCTATTAGCATAGCCATTCAAGCCTGGAAAGGCCTGCAGAGTCCCCAGTCCCTCTCCCTCTTCCTCTCCGGGCTTTGGAGCCTGGCAGGTGAAGATTCCCTGATGCACATAGCAGGGTGGTAGCAGAGTCAGGTCCTGAACCCTGGTCTCTGACTCCTCCTGCGGCCATTTCTGTAAGTCCTGGAGATGTGAGACTCGGAGACCACGTCTCCCTTCCCTAGGCCCCTCAGACCATGCCCCTGGCTCTGTGCCCACACTCTGTGCCCACACCTCCCAGGGGAATTGCTTTCTATCTCGTTCCTGTCTTGTCCTCAGCTGGGCCAAAATCACCACCCCCTCCCAGCACCAGTTGTGCCAGTCACTCAGATGGCCTGGGTGTTCTTTCTAAACAGTGGATGTCAATGGTCACAGCTCAGGAGTGGCCCAGCAGTGGACTGTGTCTCCTAGTGACCACAGGGGGCCTCATGAAGCTGCCAACAAGCCAGGACACCTCAGGTTGTGTGCTGCTTCTCTATGATAGCACTCACTCCCAAGGGGGTCTTGGACTTCTTCAAACTCACTAGGTTGGGGTACCCTTGATTTTCAGGCAAAGGGCAGGACAGTAAGGTGACACCTCTAGGGGCTGCCCATAGCCCTCAGTCCACGGAACAAGGGTGGAAGTGCCAGTTGAGGTATTTGCTTAGAGTCAGTTAGCTGTAGGAGTCAGATGAAACCCATGTCCCTCGTGTTTCTATGGTTTTCCCCTCCCTGCTCCACCTCTTTCTAAAAACACAATACAGAGATTTGCCTTTTAACAAATAGCTTTAGAAACCCCGAT
>NW_022111363.1:8052223-8053775 GCF_000313985.2 Echinops telfairi | reverse complement strand
AACTGTTGAGAGTGGAACATTCTTGTTTCCACATGAAACGGGTCAGGACCAGACAGGAGCATCCTTCCCTGGAGTGCAAATCTAATAACCATTATAAAAATAAAATAAAGCCGTTACCCTCAGTTCCAACTCTTGTGTTAGAGTGTGACTGTTTGCTTGTGGCCGACTTTTCAGAAGTAGATCTTTCCGCTGAGCTACCCCTGGGTAGACCCAAGCCCCCACCCTTCTGATTAGTACCTGAATGTGTTCATCACTTCCAACACCCAGGGAATCCAGTAACCATGGTATTTGGCACTTGTTATACACTTGCATTATGCTTGATAGAACATTGCGGAGTTGTGCTAGGCTGAACATTTTACACCTGACCATACAGGACAGGGTAGACTATGGAATCCCCCCAAGTGTGATCTTTGTGGAAGCAGGTGCTGCATCTTACTCCTATGGGGCAGCTGGTGGGTTCGGGCTCAGACGTTACAGGTTGCAGGTGATTGTTTGACCTTGGGCTACTCGGGCTACCTGGCATGGCCCAACTCAAACTGAGAGCAGACGGCTGGGAACCTTCTTTAACACTCAGGACATGGACTGTACCAAGTCCAAATCTCGGCACATTGGAAGTTGTAAAACAGGAAATGGAACACTTGACGAATCGATTGCCTCTTTATAAGTAAGCTGCAGTGGATTGGTGTTGGCCATTTTGAATTTGTCAGTCATATGCCAGCCATGACAGATTGAAGAGAAACAACATCACATTCATTGTCACAAAGGAAAGTTTAAGATCAACACTGTCAGTGATAAGATAATATTCATATGATTACAAGGAAAACCAGTCAATACAAGTATTATTCAGATCTACACAGCATCCACCAACGTCAGCAGCCTAAAGTTGATCAAACATGCAATCAAGTTGCATGTATAATTCCTTGTGTTTAGAGGGCAAACAAGAAGGATCGGTATTCGGAAAAGATGGCCTTGGTGTTATAAATGGCATTGATCAAATATTAGAAATTCGCAAGAATAATAACCTATTTATTGGAAATATGTTTTCAACAATGTAAATATGACTGTTCATGTGAGCTTTGCTAGTGCAGCACACAGGATCTTCCTGTGCAGTACACAGGAGACAATTCAACTGTATCTGTGGTGAGAGACAACGGAGAAGCTCAGGTCAGGTTCTGACTAGAGACTCGACCATCAGTTGTACTGGTGCAATTTCAAGCTGAAACTAAAGGAAATTAAAACAATCCATCGAGAGCCAAAGTACAACCTTGATTGGGTGGCATAATGTAGTCCACAAAGACAAAGGACTAATGGGCTAGCCTAACCCTAGCCTCCCGAACATCGAGACAAGAACACATAGATGGTGCCCAGCTAATATTGCTGACTGCTCTGAAAGGGATCACTAGGAGCTGGAAAATGTGGAAGTAATCTAAAAATGATAACCCCCAGGACTATGTCTCCTAGACACCCTTCAGACCTAGAACTGAATTCAGCCCATGGGCAACTTTCAGTCAACAAGCAGCTTGCCCATAAAGTGCCCCGTAACAACCCCACA
>NW_022111363.1:8037527-8052123 GCF_000313985.2 Echinops telfairi | reverse complement strand
GGTGGGTGGGGTGTCGTTGATGGGAAGTATGTTGTTACATTGTGGGGATTGCAGTCAATTTTGCAAATTGAAATGTATCTAGACTGTTGAAAACCAATTTTTTTCAATAAAATTTCACCCAAATAATAACAAAAGTTAAAAATCTTTTTAAGTATGAGCTTGAGTACGCTCGGTCACTGCCATCCAGGCAGCTCTGACCATAGCAACCTTACGGGACAGAGTAGAACTGCCCCTGTGGGTTTCCATGACCGTCGCTCTTTCCAGGAGTAGAATCCTTCATCTTTCTCTAAAGAACACCTGGTGGCTTTAAGCCACTGACCTTGTGGTTAGTAGCCCACTATGCCACCAGTGTTCCTGTGACCTTGGGTTCACCTTGAATATGTATCAAGAATAGATCTGACTCATTGAACACTAATGACCAGTTTATGGGATGACATCAAGGACGTCGTAGGTGAACACAGCTCACGGTCACCATAAAGACAGGGAAGTAAGACAAGACCAGCATGCATGTGTCAGAAGAAACTGCAGCGTGCCCTGGAAAGTGGTGGTAGACTGGCTAAAGCAGATGGAGGAAGTGATGAAAGGCGGGACTTCCTAGGGCGGTTCCTTTGTCTTAAAGGAAAGTATTACAATGAACTGGGCAAAGACCTGGAGTTAGAAACCCAAGGGAAGACCATGCCAGCATATCTTCAGATGGAAGAACTTGGAAAGCAGAACTGCAAGCCTTGTCTTGAATTGTTGAAGGATTCTCTGGGAAAATGTTGAACAACATAGGGAGGCTCAAACGAAAATAGGAGGAAAATATAGAACCACTGTATTGAAGAGAATTGGCCAGCATTCAGCCATTTCCAGAAGTAGCGTGAGACCAAGACACCACAGTACTGCAGGGAGAAATCGAGTCGCACTGAAGACATTGGTGAAAAAGCAAGGCTCCAGAAGTTAACGGAACATCAGCGGAGATGCTTCAACAAATGGAGTCAGTGCTCAAGACTCTTATTAATATGTGCCCCCAATTTGGAAGACTGGCAGAGATCTATGGCCGTAATCACGCCAAAGAAAGATAATCCAACAGAATGCAGAGATTATCAAACAGGATCAGAAACATCCCACTAGTACAATTTTGCTCAAAATAATTCCAAAGCAATTACAACTGTTCCATCTTCCTAAAATCTGTAAGCTCTGCTGAAACCCGTTCACTATGGGTGACCCTGCTGGCATTTGAAATACTGGTGGCAGCGTGGTGAAATACACGCAGGCCACCACAGCTTGACCAACTGATGGATTGGTAGTGGTGCTCTACCTCCCAAACTTCAGACCCAGTACCCTCGAGTCGATGCCGACTCACAGGTCCCCTGGGGTTTGGGAAGACTCTACATTAGGTGGGCATTGAATGCTGTTTAAGCAACTAAGAGAAACGTAGTGGGTGAGGTAGACTTTGAACAGAATTTATGTTTTTTTGGAAATGAGAGTGAGAATGGCAGGGAGAATTCTATGACTCGTGGGCCCAGTGAGGAGAAGACATCTGGTATTGAGAGGGCCAGGAAGTCCCCGCTCCCACTCCCATGACTCGAATTCGACCTTGCAAGTCTGGCTAGACCAGAGGATGTACACTGGTGCAGATAGGAACTGAAAATACAGGGAATCCAGGGCGGATGAGCCCTACAGGACCAGTGGTGTGAGTGGTGATACAGGGAGGGTAGAGGGAGGGTGGGTTGGAAAGAGGGAACCGGTTACAAGGAACTAGATGTGACCTCCTCCCTGGGGAACAGACAACCAAAAAGTGGGTGAAGGGAGACGTCGGACAGGGCAAGATATGACAAAATAACAATTTATAAATTATCAAGGGCTCATGAGGGAGGGGGGAGCGGGGAGGGAGGGGAAAAATGAGGACCTAATGTCGGGGATTTAAGTGGAGAGGAAATGTTTTGAGAATGATGAGGGCAATGAATGTACAAATGCACTTTACACAATTGATGTGTGTATGGATTGTGATAAGAGTTGTAGGAGCCCCTAATAAAATGATTTAAAAAGAGAGAGATGTCCAGGAGGACCAGGAGGCCCTGGCAGGCAGGGGGAGGAGCTTGTACTTTCTTTGTCCTTCTCATGGTAGAGAGTTGCCTTGTTGATAGAAGGATTTCTGATTCAGCATCAAAATGAGGGAAAGAAATGTCTTTTCTGTCCCTTAATGAATGCTATAAAAAAAATCAGTGGTGAATCTAATGTTGTGACTAATTCTTCATGGCCTCTCTCCTACCTAGAGGTTGTCCAACACACAGGCCACCTGTCTCAGTTTGGATCTACACGGGTGGTCTGCAGTATAATAACTTGTTTTAATGGTTGCCATCTTGCTCTTCCCGGGATTTTGGCGTTCCCTTCTCTGCTATCTTCTCTGGTTGAAGACGGGGCGCAGGCTTCTCGTTCTGGAGGGTTCCAGAGAAGTGTCCCTGGCCTGCTGGCCCAGCAGACCCACAGATTCGCTCTAAACACTAACTCGTACCGAGAAGCGAAACAATGGCAGCTCACTCAGCTGTCCTGCGCTGGGGGGTTTTCACCCAGAACCGTGGTTCTCCACCTTCCCCACGCCACGACCCTTTCATAGGGTTCTTCATGTGGTGGTGACCCCCCAAAACCATAACATTATTGTCGTTGCTACTTCATCACTGTCATTTTGCTACTCTTATGAATCAGGCCACCCCTCTGAAAGGGTTGTTCAACCCCCAAAGGGGTCAGGACCCACAGGTTGAGAACCTCTGACCTAGACATTGCTGCCTGTACTAGGGAAGGGGTAGACAAAGAACCTGGCATACCAGGGAATCCCTTCATCTTTGCCATGGAGGAGGCAGCGAGCTAAAAAGGGGAGAATGGAGAAGCTTAGGCTCGCTATTGGTGAGGACGTTGGGAGTTGGGAAGATAGCCTACGAGAGATCCGCGAGCCCTCGTCTCCACAGCTGCTCCGACGGCACGTGTGCATACCTATCCATGAACTTGGCTCTTGTATGGCTTAAAAATTATTCCTTGTTTCTCAGAAGTTTAATGTGAATGATTTTTAGGGCCCTAAAACGTAACTTTTATACACGTTTACTATAAAATTCAAGGAAAATCCAAAACCACTATTTTAAAATGTATTTTATTGTGCCCGAAGGGAACGTTTACCCAGTCCAATGGGTCCTGATTTCACAACTGGCGCACACATGGGTCCATGTCATGGGGCAGGGTTCTCACAAACTGTCGGCGCTCTCATCCCTTCCGTCCCCTGGTTCCGTCCCCCTTGTTCTTGCTCCCCTGCCTCCCCTGGCCCTGACGTCATTGCTGGTGGGCCAGGGTTGACCAGTTTGCCTCATACCGTGGGTTGTCGAAGGCAGTGTATTGCTCACAGGTGATAGGGCGTATTTGTTAGGGCATCTACAATTTGGCTGAAAGGTGACCTCCAGGAGTGAATCCGGTGCCACATTTAAGTGGTACCTAAGAGTGATCCTCTTGGGGGTTCCTGTAGATCAGTGGTTCTCGACCTGTGGGTCACGACCCCTTTGGGCATCAAACAACCTGATTCATAACAGTAGCAAAATGACAGTGATGAAGTAGCAACGAAAATAATTTTATGTGGGGTCACCACCACATCGGGAACTGTATGAAAGGGTCGTGGCATTAGGAAGGTTGAGAACCACTGCTCTAGATGCTATGGGTCCAATAGGTCTGGCTTTTTTTCAGGTATTTGAGTTTTGTTCTACATTTTTGCTCATTTGCGTCCCTGGTCCCAATCATCAGTGAGAGTGGTCAGGCACCACCTAGTTCACCTGGTCTCAGGTCACAAGGGGCTGTGGTTCCTGTGGACATTGCTCTTCATCTTTGAGTCTTTAATTTTCTTTTGCTCCAAATGAGTAGAGACCAACGGTTGAATCTCAGCACTGATAAGCTTTTAAGACCCTACTCACCAAACAAGGGCGTCGGTCATTAACTTCATGAACTATGTTCTGTCAGTTAACTAAGTTATCCCATGAGGATGTGGTTCTATGCCTTTTAATCCAAAAATCCCAATCCCACAATTTAGATGAGTTTGTCTAGGAAGTCTCTGTAGCCATGACCACATATATTGGATATGTGGATGCATGGACACTATTTAAGAAACATTGGCTATTTCTTTCTGTGGCAGGCAGAGGGAGGTGCCATCTGGAAAAGGAGACCAAGATACGGTCGTGCCCTCTCTCCACCTCTTCCCACATTGTCTTGGGCGAGAACAGGGCCCGCAGACCTGAGCCAGCCGATTTGTGGGGCGGCTGGGCTATAAATGCAACAGTTTGGCCATTCCCCTCCTTCTTTGCCCAGTAACCTGTTCTCTCTGGTACACACATGTACAGGCAGCCGATTTAGAGTACTGGGTGGGTGCATACAAACAGGAGCAAGTCCCTGATCTGGGTGCTGGGTACTTCCTAGCAGAGCTAGGAGTGAGCTAGGACATTCGCTGCCCAGAATTCAGCTCGCCTTGCCGATGAATTGCTGCTGGCGTCACGAGGACTCTGACTTAGTGGTCATCTTTGGTCAGAAGGGGGTTAAATAGCAAGGCAGGGAGAAGGGCAGCTGCTCCCACCCGGCTTTTGAAGACGGGTGAACTTTCCCAAGGAAACTCCCACCCAGCTAGTCTGAGAGGCCTTGTATGGGGCCCAGCGGAACTTTCTGGCAAGACGTTATACCGTCAGCCTAAAAGCGTCTGGACTGACAGCCGCTTAGAGCTTACACACTGTTCACTGGGACTGGAGAAGGAAATAAGAAGCACCCCAAATCTAGATTCACACCGATGCCACTAAACGATCCTGACTCGTTTTCAGAAGTTCAGGGACGGCTCATTCATTCAGCATCCACCGCCTGCCTAAGATGAGTAAACCCCGACCTCTTGATTTAGGAAACTCAGCGGTGTGGGGAAGACAGACAGCGAAGAGGTCATTTTGAATACCAAACCCAAAACAATGGCTGGGCTTTTGGAAGGAGATCCCCAGGCCTTTCTTTCAAGGCTCCTTGAGCTTGAGCCATCAGTCCTTCAGTGAGCGCTCAGTGCATTGACTCCTCATGCCACCTTGGGACTCAGGGCTGAGTACCACCACTGCTAGTGAGTTGATTCCGATTTATTGTGGCCCTGTAGGACAGGCTAGAACTGCCTGCCTGTTTGGATTTCAGAGGTTTTCAATCTCTATAGGAACTCTCTCATCTGTCTCCCACAGAGCAGCTGGTGGGTTTGAACCACAGGCCTTGCAGTTAGCAGCTCCATGCTTAACCCATTCAATGCATACCAGGATTCTTCATGCTGAGTGCAGTGATGGAAACATTCACACACAGGGTATCCCGGGACCCCAGAAGAAGGGTTCTCGGCTGATCGCCCAGGACAGATAAGATCTCCTGGAGAAAAAGACACCATAAGGTTTTCACAAAGAAGTGACAGTGCCGTGCATTTGGAAATGACCATAAGAAACCAAACTGTGCCTTTGGAGGAAATGGTTTTTAGTGTTGCTTATGTGTTATGGCTGAGACGGACTGGCAGGCGAGGTGGGGGCGTATGCAGGGCCACCCCTGGGCTTAGTCAGGCATCGTAAAGAGCCTAGTTTATCCCATTGGTGAGAGATAGTCACTGGAAGTTTTAGGAACGGAAGTTACAGGGTGAGATAAGCTTCTGATAGGCCATTACAGTGGTTAGTGTGGTTAGATCACAGCGAGATAAACTGTGTTTGGAAGCCTCTTGAGATCATCCCAGTGAGGTATGAAGGTGGCTGGGACCTGGCCAACACCTATCTGGGAAGCGAAGAAGCAGAAATACATTGGAAGTACTTCCATCTCAAACCAAGCTCACCGCCATTAAGTCGATTCTAATCCATAGCAACCCTACAGGAGAGGGTCCCCGTGGGTGTTTGAGACTGTAGCTATTTTAGAAAGCCTCATTTTTTGCCAGCAGAGTGGCTAGTGGTTTCAAACTGCTGACCTTGCGGTTAGCAGCCTCACGTGTAACCACCAGGCTAGATTGGATGTGGGGGAAGCCTCCCAAGGTTAAAGCTGACACTTGAGGCAGGTACCCTGGACGGAGAGCCGATTAGGAGGGAGAAGATGGGGCTTTCAGAGCTGGACACATAGAGACACACTGGTGGTGAAGTGGTTAGACATTTGACTGCTAACCAAAAGGCTGGCAGTTCAATCTCGACACAGGTGCTCAGGGAGAAAGTTGTGCCAATGCTTCCATAAAGAGTCGCGTTATCACACAAGGTGTTGACGGGATCAGGGATCAGGCATCAGAAGACCCAAAACAAACGATGCGAACGAGGGGGCTTGGAGTAGAGACCCAAAGCCCATCTGTAGACAACTGGGCATCCCCTCACAGAATGATCACAAGGAAGGGATGAGCCAGCCAGGGTGCAGTATAGCACCGGCAAAACACACAAAATTCCTTTAGTTCTTTAATGTTTCCTACCCCCATTATTATGACCCCTGTTTTACCTTACAAATCTGGCTAGACCAGAGCATATACACTGGTACTGATAAAAGTTGGAAGCACAGGGAATCCAAGAGAGATAAACCCCTCAGGACCAATATTGAAAGTAGGGATACCATGAGAGTAGGGGGAAAGTGGGGGGGGGCGGGCAGGGAGGGGGAACCGATCATAGTGATTGACTTACAACACCCCCTCTTCCCCGGTGGATGAACAACAGAAACATGGGTAAAGGGAGACAGAGGACCATGTAAATTATGAAAATTAAAATAATTTCTAAATTATCAAGGGTTAACAAGGGAGGGAGGAGAAAAAAAGAGGACCTGATACCAAGGGCTCAAGTAGAAAGAAAATGTTTTGGAAATGATGATGGCAACCTATGTACACGTATGCTTGATATAATGGATGTATGGATTGTTATAAGAGCTGTAAGAGCCCCCAATAAAATGATTTATTAAAATAGAAAATTTTTTTAAAAAAGACTCACAGCCTTTGAGACTCTGCAGGGCAGCTCTGCTTTGATCCAGGGCATTGAGACCATGAGGTTAGAGTAGGACAGAGAATGAGGCAGAAATCCCGACCGGCCAAAGGAAGAGATGGAGGTGAAGGACATTGTTTAGCAAGGAAGCATGTACCTCCAGCCAGCTCGTAAAGGTTCATGGGAAGGGATGATGCAAGGCAGAAAGCACAGGGCCTCAGGTGCAGAGGACTGGGCTCTGGAGGAGCCCCAGGGCAGAGGCCAGTGCCAGGAATCCCTCAGACAAACCCTCCGTAGAGCAGTGGGAGGCGGGTGCTCTGCCTGCAGCTCCTGGCATTCTGTAGGCATCTCCTGTGAAGTGTGATGGGAGAAGAGGCTGGTGGAACAATCTCAGGGCCGGTGAGGGTTGGGGTATTACAGACCCTTCCTCCTGCTGCTACAGAGACTGATTGAGGGTTGGGGGATTACAGACCCTCCCTCCTGCTGCTAGAGACTGAAAGGAGCGAGAGAAGGGCCTGCCCGGTGGCAAAGACCTTCCTGACAGTCTGGCCTAGACCTGCAAGAAGGTCAAGGTGAACCTTCACGCCGGTCTTAAGGGCCCATGCATCCTCACCAAGTGTGAGAGTCTCTATCCTGAGGCGTATTCTGCTTGGTTATTCTCCTTGTCCTCAGGGCCGCTGGGCAGAGATGAAGTGAAATGACCTGACTCCTTTCCCCCCAGGCCCGACCCATTGGCTTTAATTTCCTGAAAGCCCCTCTCCCACATTCCCTCTCTCCCAATGAACCCACCACTTGGGATATCCATCCCACTCTCCCACTGCATCCACACCCCTCCCCCCACCAGTCCTCCCCATTGGCTTGACACTCTGGGCCCAGCTGCCAAGTGATTGACATAAAGACAATCTATAAATAAAGTCTTTTTCTTCTCTCATAAAGACTATGTGGTGGAGTTTGCCTTCAAGGTCAAGTTTAGACCTTTCTAAATAAACACATATCAAAGGATCATTAGCAAAGCAGCACTGTTAAATTGAGATATTAACTTCTGTCAGCGGCTTGTTTCTTTTTTGTTCTGTAACTCATGATGGCAGTAGGCTTTTATTATTTTGTCCTTAGGCGGTAGCATCTGGCTTCTATAGAGACTGTAAAAATTAAAAAGCAACACAAATCATTGTGCGAGAAAAAAGCAGTAAATTCAGTGATAAGAATTTAAAATTAAAATGTTTCAGCGCTTTTATATTCTGCAAAACATGAAATGAATGAGTTTGTTGCCTGTTGCCATAAACCTCACCCAGCTAATCGTCCACTTGAGTTTTTTTTTGTGTTGTTTTGTTTTGTTTTTTTCCTGCTTCCTCGCTTATCACCATCAATTCTATTTTGGCACAAGGCGAGACATGAAGCGGAAGCTGTGTGTGAGAGGGTGTGTGTGTGGTGTCTGTGTGTGTAGGTGTGCGTGTGTGCCTGCGAGCTTGAGAGGGGTGTGTACGCTGAGACCCGCCTACTTTGAAATGGGGCAGACAACCCCCTGGGGGGGCCTCTGATGGAGGTAGGGGTTGAAGAGAGGTGAATCACCTTCAGTCTGAATTCACTGCCCCCACCCCACTCACCTTTTCTAGCTAAGCACACGAGACACAAGACACAGAAACAGAAAAGGTAACGGGGAGCAGCCAAGTGACAGTTAAGGAGGAATGTCCTGCAGGTGTGTGCCGTCCGATAAGGAATCAGAGCAGGTGGCCAGCTCCTTCCCACTTGAGAGAGACCGGCTGTGTCTTTGGGGAGAGTGCTTTGGGGGTGTGGGGGGGTGTGCATGGGGATAAGGCAGCACCACAGGCTCCTTTATTCCAGCCAGAAGCTTCACGGTTGTGTTGGAGTTTTGCTGCTGTGCCGAGTGATGGGAGGCCATCCCTGCTCTGGAGGAACTGCGGCTTAAACAGTAAATACATCCTGTGTTCAACAGGAGTGCCCCGGTGGGGTGCAAATGGTTAAGACGCTCAGCCGCTAAAGGGAAGATTAATGTTCAAGGCACTCAGAGGCGCCTTGGCATGAAGACCTGATAGTCCGTTCCAAACCTCAGCCATCAAAGGCTCCACGGTTCTGCTGGGGACACCTGAGGGGACTGAGTTTGTGTAGACTTGATGGCCACTGGTCCGTTAAACATCTAGAAGGCAGGGGAAGGCAACTGTGGAGGGTGTGGTGTTGCTGTATAGACCGGGCGGGCGCAGGTGAGCTGCGGAGCGTGTGTGATTGTCAGAGTGGTGTGTGTGGACTTGGGGCTCTCAGGAGCGAAGGTCCCACGAGCAAATTCGCGAGTCCATTTGGCTTGGATCCTGGAAGGCTTGGGAACCTAGGGGCCGACATTCTTGGGGTGAATTACCTTGGTGTCTAAAGAGGGAGGTGGAAGCCGAAGTGGAGAGGGGCATTGAAGATAATCTTTCCAAAGCAACCTGTCCCCTGTCCTGGCTTGACTGTTGGGCTGGCAGGCACAAGGGCAGGGCCCATTGTCCCCCGTGCACTTCCCCAGCCCACAGAGAGGTGAGAAAAGGGAGCCCGTTCTTGGCCTCCGTCAAAGGGAATGGAGGAAAGTGTGAAGATTAGGGGACGGAGGGGTCAAGTTAAGAGGGTATGACTAATAGGGCCGGTCATTCAGCTAGGGAAGCACATTGTTCTCAGGGCCCAGATGGTCCTTGGAATAAATCAGCTCAGGCAGAAGCAGACCTTCCAGTACAAGGAAGTTGGTGCAACCGCTTGCCTGCTATCCTATAATGACATATCCCAAGCCCCTGACCCTGAATAGCCGCCGTTCATCGCGCTACCGTGTGTGTACGTGCATGCATGTGTATATGCATGTGTAAATATGTCATTTTTCATATGCTCCTCTTCAGAGCAAAGGTCTGAGTTTTTATTTTGAGAAGAAGACTTTTAACTTGCAGTCTCAACTTCACGTTCGGACACTGGTTTTCCCCTTTGTGTGTCAGCAGACTGGACGTTCTGTGAGGGCGGGGGGGCTGTGTCTGCCGGACTCCTCCGTGTAGCGCAAGTCCTCCTCGGGCACGGGGGCTGGTTCGTAGGAGGTGCCTGGCAAATGCACAGGTGGAGGCCCTCAGGACGTCCTTGTTGTCCTCTCTTGCCTCTTGCTGACTCTGTCTAATTAACGAATCTGTTAGTGAGTTAATTCATAATTGGCCGTCAGAGCCCTCACATGGTCCTTAACTGGGCACTGTTCTAGGACCAAATGAAGCAGGCAGGGTGTCCAACACAGTTGTCCCTTGGGCTGATCCAAGCACAGTATTGCTGGGCCTGGGACAGCCCACCTAGCTTCAATGAGACATTCTGGTGTTGAAGTGTCCCCGCGGAAGTCTTCTCCACGAGGTGAAGATTTGCAGGCACACTCAGGAGGCAGAATGTCTTTGAACCTCGTGCAGCCTTTGTGGCCGTTTCCTTTTGATGACAGGCACCCACATGCAACAGAAGAGGCCACCGTCTGCACGTCCTGCCCAGGAGTTTGCATCCGACGTCTCTCCCCGTTACATCACTTTAATGTGTTACTGTTAAAAAGAGAAAAGACGGCACTTGCCAACTCAACATGGTGTTTACATGTGACACCCATGACCTTAATCTGGTTGGGCAACCTCCACCCATGTCCATGGACAAATTTCCCATCACCCTCAGCAGCTACTCTTGCTTTCTAAACCGTGATTCGCTCTGCCTCCAACTCTCTTCCTGCTAGCCACCATGGTTCCACGCTGACCCCTGTGCACTGGCCTCGTCCGCGTCCCTCCGAGGATTGCGTCTCATCTCCGTGCCATGCTGCAGGGTCAGCTTGGCCTTGCGCAACGGCAGGAGGACAGGAATTGAGTTTGGACGGAGGGTGGGGAATAACCCAGCAGCAGTTTCGCTTTGCAAATAAGGATAATCAAACAGATCGTCCCAGGAGAGAGTTTTCTTTCTGTGAAGATGCTAATTCATATGAATGCTCCAGCCCGGCACTCAGAGGAAGCTTCTCCGTCTGTGCGCCTGTGGAGGGCTGCTGATCCCAGCTCCGAGTAAATGTACCGGCGAGGCTGGCCTTCCAGCTCCCCCCACCCCCACCCCAGGGCTCCTCTGGGCAGTCTGGCAGGACTCTGCCTGGTCAGACATGCAATACATTGCTTTGTCTAAAATCAAGCGCGTATTCAACACACAGAGGAAGATGACGTTGAGGTGGGAAACCGGCAATGGTTTTCCGTAGCATCCCCTTTCCCCACACCGCTCTCCTCTGGTGCCGTCACCCATCCTCCGTTTCAAAAGAGCCGGCGCTGCCAAAGTATTGTGGGTTCTGCGGGGCTCTTTCCCAGTCTGACCGGTGTGTCAGCCCGGGTAGACTAGAGAAACAAATCCAGAGACACTCGTGTGTGTAATAGAGAACTTTAGATAAAAAATTAATTGTATATTAAGAAAGCATCCCAGCCTAGCCCAGATCAAGTCCTCGAGTCCAATATTAACCCATATGTCTGATACCAGTCTATGATTTCCTCTTCAGACTCACACAGCCATGCAATGACACAAGCTCACAGGCCAGTGGTTGCAAACGCTGGTGGATCCAGTGGCCATGGAAGCATCTCAGTGCTGGAGTGGGTCTCCATGTGGCTCCTCCAGCTCCAGGGCTCTGGTTCCATGAGAGGTCTCCATGTGGCTTGTTAACAGGAAGACGAAGCAGAGAGAGTGTGGGTGTCGCCTCCAGCAAGCTATTTAGCTCCATAGCAAATGAGATATCAAGCTGCGACCTGATTGACAGGCTACCCTCCACCCCTTCACTCTTAATAGTTCCACGTTGGCACCAGATTATGTAACTACCATACCTGGGCTCGGGGCCCACTGGCAGGTGCTTCATTCTCCGGGCCCCTTAGAGAACAGACTCCTCCTTGACCTTTGACCATTCGTTAGCATGGTCTGCCTTGGACTGTGGCTCTTACTATGTAGTAACATAGCCATCGTTTCAGAAAAAAAGTGCAGCTGGATGACACACGGAGGAGGAGGGGGAGGAAGGGGTGTGTGATGGGGACACGTTTGGAGAGGCCCAAGAGAAATAAGGGATGTATACGTGATAAAAATCCTTGGAGATGGACATCATGCTTAACAGAGTGGAAGGGCAGCAAAAAGGAGGAAGGCCCTCAGTGGGCTGGATTCACCCAGGGGCTGCAGCCATGGACTTACATGCAGGGATGATTGTGAGGACGGCGCAGGACCAGGTAGTGTGAAACATTACGTTGTGCACAGGGTCACGCTGTGAGTTGGAACCGACCTGACAACACCCAACGACAACCGCGAAACACAACAACCACATAATTAAGAACTCAGTTGTTCGAAGCTATAGGTGGTTCAAACCTATAGGCCACTGTTTGATAGAAAAGACCAGGCAATCTGTGCCCATGAAGACTACAGCCTAGGAGGACCTATGGGACAGTTCCACTCAATGACACACAGCAAGTCCACTCGGTAGCACGCAGCAGCAAGTGCTCAGCGGAGACCACCGTGAGGACAAGTGGCCATGACCACAAGCTGTCCCTGTCAAGTGGACTTAGATTTCCCCTGCGTATAAAACATGAGTACAGCAAGACGCTCCTGGGCCAGGGGTGGTGTGGTACCATTCGTGATGTAAGCACCTTGGGAAAGGTGTGGTCTTTCCCCCACTGTTCTGCGGGGCTTCAGAGACTCCGTGGGACTTCCTTCTGGACTAAACTTGGTACATTTTGAAGGTTCATCAAAGACGTCCCTCTCAATGACTTCTGCCCAAGTCTTTGGAACACATCGATGCTCAGGCCTGGTTGATATGAAAGGGTCTTCTACGCGTCCTCGTCCTCAATGACCCCTTGTACCAGCCTGCAAAGCCACAGTTCCTCGTCCCTCAAAAAAGTTCAGAAAGAGGCAGGAAGATGAGTTTATAAACACATCCGTCCTTGTCATTGAAAAGGGGTCGTTGGAACCTGTTTTCCCAAAGTGCCTGCATGGACCCTGAGCCCTGCATTCACCCTGGACCACAGAGCATCTCTAGATGTACAGCAGGGTGCGAGTGGGGGGGGGGGGTGTCAAAGAGTTGGTGGGAAAATGGGCATAAGAGACCCTGGTGTTTATCTTTCTTTTTTTAAAAAAAACATTTTATTGGGGGCTCTTACAACATTCCATATATCAATTGTTTTAAGCATATTTGTGCATCATCCTTTCTAAAATATTTTCTACTTGAGCCCTTAATATAAACTCCTCCTCCCCCACCCCCCAACCTCTAATCCTTGTGAATCCTTGATCAATTATATATGTTATTATTATTTTGTATCTTACACTGTCCGCTATCTCCCGTCACCCACATTTCTGTAATTCATCCACTTTGGGGTAAGAGTTATATATCCAGCCTTGTGATGGGTTCCACTTTTCTTCCCCTTCCCCCCTCCCCAATTCCTCTACCCTCATGATAGTGCTACTCCCAGTACTGTTCCTGAGGGGTTTATCTGTCCTGAATTGCATGTGTCGAGAGCTCTTATCTGTACCAATGTGTGTTCTCCAGTCTAGCCAGATTTGTAAGGTAGAACTGGGTCACTGTAGTGGAGGGGAGGAAGCATTCAGGAACTAGAGAAATGATATGTGACTCCTTGGTGCTATACTGCACCTTGGTTGAATCATCCCTTCCTTATAACCCTTGTGTGGGGGGATAGCCAGTTGTCTACAGATGGGTTTTGGGTGTCCACTCCAACCCCCTCATTCACTTCAGTATAGTTGTTTGTTCTGGATCTTTTGATACCTGATATCTGATCCCATTGACGTCTCATGATCACACAGGTTGGTGTGCTTCTTCCATGTGGGCTTATTTGCTTCCCTGCTAGATGACCGCTTGTTTGACTCCAAACCTTTAAGACCCCAGATGCTATATTTTTGGATAGGCAGACACCATCTGCTCTCTCACCACATTTGCTTATGCACCGCTTTGTCTTCAGTGATCGTGTCAGGAAGGTGAGCATCACAGAGTGAGCCTGGCGTTTTCCATGAAATCTTTGAAACTCCCTCACACAAGAATGGGGCTCTTTGACTAGGGCTGAGAGGAATACTGGACATAAATCCATTCTTTTAAAACAAATCTTTATTTTGCTAGCAGGATGGTAGTGGAGGTCACAGCGTATGTGGACATTGGCGGCACTGCTTGTGGCATTTCCCTTAGCGCTGTTTGAGGGATTTCTATCAGCTGTGGAAATAGACTTCTCAAGCAGTACACTGTACATAATAACCATCTGCAGAGCAGGGGTGAAAACCCACCAGGGAAATGATCTGGGGAGCCCACTGCCCAGGCTTAAAGGGTTCAGGGGCCAGCCAGTGTACAGGGAGCCCTGAGGCCCTGCTGGGGTCTTGGAAGGGACCTCTGCAGTCCTTCCAGTTCCAAACTACAGGTGCCTGTTGGTGTTTTCCTCAGAACTCTGGCCAAGGAGTCGTAGCTGGAATCTTGATCTGCCCCCCACCCCCAGCCTGTGCTTGGAGCCCTCTATGGATAGGCACGAGTCTCCATCATGAAGAGATGCCTGCATAGTTGCTCACCGGGTTCCCCGTGAATGGACGCTTTCTGGCAGAGAGGAGCCCATGCATTGCTCCTGGAATATGTGATCTACATGCGCACGCGTGTCAAAAGGCACCGG
>NW_022111363.1:8002766-8036528 GCF_000313985.2 Echinops telfairi | reverse complement strand
CACTCACCCCACCATCAAGCCTGTGCTGACTCAAGAGTGATCCTATAGGACAGAGCAAGACCATCCCTTTGGGTATTGGAGGAGATTAGAGGTCTTTACATGAACCTTCAGCCTCATCTTTCTCCCTTGGAGCCTCTGGTGGATTCCAACTGCTGACGTTTGATTAGCAACTCAGTATGTAGCCTACTGCACCACCAGGCTCCTTGGGGATGGATTAAAGTGAACAGAAGCCCAGGAAGCTGGTCTGTCATAAGAGGTGGGGCAGAGAAGAATGAAGGATGCTGGCTCTTTTCTTGCTTGGACAATTAGGTGATGGTGGGGCTCTTTCCTGAAATGGGGAACACAAGCAGAGATCAGAGTTTTTGTTGCTGCTAAGATAATAAGCTCTTGGGCTATGACAGTAGTGAGGTGTGCAACATCCAGTATAAGGATAGCAAGTAGGCCTCTGGAGAGACACCCGTGTCTGAAATTCAGAAGAGGGAGCCCTTCTGGACGTATGGCTATGTGGACATCTTCAATCTATCAAGGAGGGCCGAACCCTGGGATGCGGATGAGTTCACAGAAGGAGAGTCAGGTGAAATGGCAGAGAGCTGAGAAGAGAACATAGGTTTAGGACAACCACCCCCCTTCATTCCATACCCCTCCAGATTAATTAAAACCCACAGGAGTCTCTGGGGGGGAAATAGACTTATAGAGAGTGTAGGAAGAGGTTGGAAAAGTGGGAAAGCGTCCTCATTCGTGGACTAGTGGGAATCTGTTAAGAGGAAGCCGTGAGTGCCTGGTGGCGTTTGTGCCATGGGGGTCATTGGGCATCATCGTGGAACAGCTTGGGGGTCAGTGGAATGATGGAAGCAGACGTCGAATCATGGTGCGCTAAGGAGTGACTGAGAGGTTGGGGTGCAGGGGCGCGGGGTGTGTAGGCACCTCCAGCCAGGAGGAAAGAAGCAGCTAGTTAGACTGATCCGAGGCCAGGGCTTGGCAGAGACAGTGCAATGGCAGAATAATGGAGAAGGGAGTTCAGGGAATTGGCAGTCGGTGGAGAGTTGGGCTAAATGTAGAAAGAAGTAGGGACGAAGGATTCGGATGGGAGTCACTGAATTGGAAACCTAGAACAGCAAATGGGCAATTTGCATTTACCGTTTGAGGAAAGGCCCGCGGTCTTCTCTATAAAAGAAGCCTCCTGAAACAGACCTGTGTGCGGTCCATGGTGCCAACCGCACCGCCAGCAGCAGAAGGAGGTCAAATTGGTCCTGACGCCTGGCGACCCCAGGTGTGTCTGAGTGGGACTGTGTCCCGTGGCGCGTGCAAGCGCAATGGCTGATTTTTCAGAAAGCACCAGGCCTCTCTCTCAGACCTCCAGCCTTTCACCTAGCCGTTGAGCATGTCAACTGAAGGGCCAGGGACTCTGCAGTGGATCCCACCCAAGTTATAACACCACGGTCCCGTCTGTCCACTTACTTCCCTATCAGTGTCCTCACGCGTCCACCGGACCCAGCCCACCGACTCAGTCCTCACCACAGCGACTTTTTCTCCACTCTCTCCACTCTGTCTGCCACCGTATTAGTCACTGTCCACGTATCCTGTGCAGTCTTCTCAGCAGGCTTGCACGGCGGGCATTGTTACATTTATGCAGGCGAGGAAACCCAAGCCAGGAGACTTGTAAGCCTTTGCCTGTGATTATGCTGCTAGGCAATAAATGGCAGAGCCGTGATTTGAACCCGGCTTTGGGTTGACATTAAGCCCCGCCCCTATGCTTTACACCCACTGCTGAGATGGTAGCTTTCTCAAGGAGGAGTGTGGTCTCCACGTGGGGCCTCCGTGTTTGAGGCCTGCGTAGACGTTGAAGGAGGCTGCATGTGTGAGTGAGAGCGTGAGGAATGAGTGACTGCCTGCCTGGTGCTAACAGCAAGGCTCCAAGACTCCTTCCTAAGGAAAATGAAGTTAAAACCACTCAAAGAAGGAAAGGAGGAGGAAGGGAAGAAGTGGATCGAAAGATCTGGCCATCGAGCGAGGCTGGTGTTGAAGAGGGAGAAGCAGGCTGCCTCTGGCTGCCATTTGCAAATGGTGTGTGTGGCCCGTAGCCAGTGATGTGAGACCATCCACCTCGGGTTTTCCCATCCACCCTCGGGCCAAGCTCAGGCTCCCGTCCTGTGGGGGGGGTGGTCCTCTCACTCCTGGGGAGACGCTAAACATAATCCCCAAGCCCCCAGGTGGCATTTCACCACGCTGCTTTTCCTTGTGGGCATCCGAACCCAGGGCCAGGGTTTCTCTCTCGAGCTCCCCAGAGAGCATCCTGGGTGGTGCGCGTGCACACGTGCGTGGGAGGAGGACCACGTGGCCAGTGGTTGTCTGAGGAGAACGCACACCCCATCTCGGGGCCTGAAGCCCCAGGCGAGTATCCACTGGATCTTCTGCCTCCTTTCTCTGGGGCAGAGTTAGTGAACCAGGAAATGGACCCACTCGGAGAGGGGGTGTTCCAGGCTCGGGTTAGCGACAGCGTGTTTCTGTTGCCACTCTTTTCCACGGACTTAATCAGCTTCTTCTCCCACCCTCATCGACCCCCTTCCTTGGGATAGCAAACGGCCAACCTCCTCTGTCCAGCCTTGAAAAGCCATTACATTGCCGCTTGGCACGACATGAAAGCCGCGTCCTCAGGCCTCCGTGGCTCACCCTCATTGCTTGTCTGCTTGGCAGGCCTGTGCCCTGGCTGTGGCTCTCTCCCTCCCTCCCTCCCTCCCTCCCTTCGCTGCCGCCACCTGCCCCTTGCCACTCTGTGTGGCAGGAGGAGAGGCCCTGCCGGTCGCTTAGACTTCTCTGAGCATCGCAGCAGGGCCCGATTAGGCCTGCCCTGAGGCCCATGGCAGTGTCCGGGGCCCAGGAAGACAGCCGTCCTTCCCTGTGCAGAAGTGTTCCCCGTTAGCCGTGCTGGTGTGTCCCCGAGCACGCGGAGCACCTGGAGCCTCGTGGAGGGCAGGCAGTGGTGGTTCTGTGGCAAAGCATTCTCCCACGTGTGAGAGCCATGGGACCCTGGTGGCACGGTGGACTGGGCAATGAACCTCGAACCCAAAGCTTGGCTGTTGGAAACTAGCAGGGCTACAATGGGGCTCTCTGCTCTCATAACAATGTGTAATGCTGGAAACCCCAGGGGGCAGTTCTCCTCGCACCGAGCCTGAGTGGACTTGACAGCCATGGGTGCTGAGTGAAACTGGTTCGGTGTCCAGCCCATGGACCTCAGGTGCGGGCACCGCCCATCTGTCACTGGAGAACAGCATGCTAGCAGGATGCTGGGCCCGTTTCAGAGCAGCGTCCAGACTGAGATGGACTGGGAAAGAAAGTTCTTGTGCCCTCCCTCCCAAAATCAGCCGGCGAAAACCCCAGAGAGCACAAAAATCTGATCATCTGGGGCCACAGGAGCAAGACGCATTTCATTCTGGGGACGCAGGGGAGGAGGGCAGTGCTCTGAGGGTCAGGCCTGGCTGGACGGTGGCCAGCAACAGCAAGCAGCACTGGCGGGGCGCTCCAAGGTCCCAGGACTAGCCTCTGTTCCTCAAATGAGATCGCAGTCCAGAGAGGTACTACTCATCCTTCATCCTCTCCTCGATGCAGGAATCAGTCAGGGAGCACCTAACGCCCATGAGAGGCTGCAGGGTAGAAGAAGGATGAGGGCCCTCCAAGCATCTTTGATTCCCTGGTGGGGAGAGGGAAGCAGCCAGCAGTGAGCCTGCAGCCACTTGCCTGAGTCAGAGTGTCGGAGCTGTGGGTTGAGCCCAGGCCTCTGCAGCATCCCCAGGAGGGCCCACTTCTTGTTCCTGGGAAGCAGAACATGTAGCTTCATCCTGCACAGCTACTGGAGCGGTTTGACACAGCAAGACTAGCTGTTGCTCTAGAACAGGTTCTCAGCCTTCCTGATGCCGCCACCCTTTCATGCAGTTCCTCATGTTGTGGTGACCCCAACCATGAAATTATTTCCGTTGCTACTTCATCACTGCCATTTACTGTTAGGAATCGGGCGACCCCTGTGAAAGGGTCTTTAACCCCTCCAAAGGGGTCGTGACCCACAGGTTGAGAACCGCTGCTCTAGAGGCTTCGGAAGAACAGAAGGGTTAGGGGGTAACAGGTAGCTTCGTGGCCCCCACCTCATGGCGATCCCATGCACAGCAGAAGGAAATGAGGCCTGGTCTTGTACCATCTATGCAAGTGCTTGCAGGTGGGGCCGCTGTCACCCCGAGTTTTCATTGGCTCCTTTTGGGGACTGGACTAACCAGGCCTTTCTTCCTTGTTGGTCTTTGTCTAGTCTGGAAGTTCCACCACCCTCCCCCACCCCACCCTGATGGGTGTGGCTGTGCTTGAAATGCATTGAGTAGGAATCAGGCCTGGGTCCCCTGCCTGGAAGGCCTTCTAAACCAGAGGTTCTTAACCTTTGTTGTTAATTGTTCTTCCAGGGGGAAATATTTATAAATGCCTCAAACAAATTACATGGGATTACAATAAAATCACTGCCACTGATTGATTCTGACCCATAGCGACCCTCTGGACAGAGTCGCACTGCCCCCTGTGGATTTCTGGGACCGTAAATCTTGACGGAAGTAGACATCCTCATCTTTCTCCTTCGGAGCCCTTGGTGGATTAGAACCTCAGACCCTGTGGTTAGCAGCCCAACACGTAACCCAGTGCATCACTAAGGCTTCTTTGGATGACAATAGAAACTTGAAATGCCAATGAAAATATAGGCAAACATTTTTTAACACTTTGTGATATAGTATGAGTAGCCTCACACAGTTCTTGGAAAACTGGGATTACAAGGGAATGGAATGTTTTCCACAAACTTTTGGGAAGCCCTCTCGTGTGTGTGTGTGTGTGTGTGTGTGTGTGTGTGTGTGTGTGTGTGTGGTCTTCATTATCCCGTTAACGAACTTGAACAAGATCAGGCAGCAGGTCTCATCACGGCTGTTTTTGAAGGAGCATTTGCCTAAGCCAGACTGCTTGGTAACTGGGGAGATATTCACACAGGGAGCAAGCACCTGCCATATCTCCTGGTGACCAAGACACAGGTATGGCTCGGAGGACCCGGGGGTTGCCTCTATTGAAAATCGAAGGGGCCGCTGAATTGCCAATAGAGATTGGTGGAACAAAGATGTCATATTATTTCCCTCCAGTTTAGCAGCCAACGGGCGTGAGTGGCTGGGGGGTTTGTGCCCTCCAGCTTGAGAACCCCTGCCTAGCCAGCCCTACCAGGACAGCACAGGCCGGCGGGTTTGCACAGCAGCAGGGCGCTGTTTCCAGCCCTTCCTGTCACAGCCCCATGCAGAAGGGGAGGCAGGCACATCATAGGAACACAGCCAACCCGGGGGGCGAAGTGCCCCTGGCCCACCCCCCACCCCGCCCTACCAAGGCTGCCAGCCTCCTGACAGAGGTGGGCGGGGCCAGTGCCCCCTGGAAGCGTGCCTTCTGGCAGCGTCCCAGCCCCACTCCCACCCCCTTACCCGAAGGCTCAATGCAGAAGGGAGCCATATGGTCCTTTGTGGACAGACTTTCCAAGTACAGTATATTCCCGGTGTGAATGCGGGGCCTGGCTCCCAGTGTCAGCTGGCCTCCCCTCCCC
The DNA here is from genome assembly GCF_000313985.2 of Echinops telfairi. Lineage (NCBI taxonomy): Eukaryota > Metazoa > Chordata > Mammalia > Afrosoricida > Tenrecidae > Echinops > Echinops telfairi. The sequence goes on along the minus strand of NW_022111363.1, from coordinate 8,030,926 downwards.
AGCCGCCAGCCCCCAGCCAGCAGGTTGTCGGGGGCAGGCTCACAGGGTCAGTGTGGGGTGGGGGGACGGGGGAGAGCCCTACAGAGTTGGGGCGAGCAAGGAGTATTTTAGTCACACCCACACAGAAAACTGTTGAAGTGAAGTCAAATGTCTCAAAGTCAGACCCCTTTTTAGTATGAATTTGCTGTGTCTCATTCTGAGCACTAATTCCAATTTAATTGCAAGTGGCCTGAAGCCTCTTCAATAGGAGTAACAAATGGTTTGATTTTGTAAACTTCATCAGACTGCATTTTAAATGCGACACAGTAGCCCAACTCGAATGCCAATGAAGCACTGGAGTAGCTCTCTGTTTACTAATTATCCGTTTTTACTCCAAGCCACGCTGGCTGGCTTGTCTGATTAAATCGGATTTGTGGGATAGAGAGCAGCTAGCACAGTTTTCTCTATAGTAAACGAGATTGAAACTATGGGCCGCCTGGCTGCACACTGTAAATTATATTTCCTTTTAAAGGGGACGTGTCTCTTTTATTTCTCTGTCGCCCCTCCTGCATATTAAACTTTACGGTACAGGAACGGGCCCGGCTGCTTCTGAACCCAGCCGCTCGCCCAGCAGCTGGTCGCCGGCTCACGGCTAGGGCTTCCTGTCTCCTGTTCTCAAGAACTGGAAAGAAAATGGTAGGTACCTGACCTCCCCACCTCCTGGCAAATGACCTCACCTCCTTCTCCCCTCCCCTTGCCTTTTTGTTTGTGGCCCATTCTTTGGGTGGTGTGCACTACTAGCCGAAAAGGTGGGTGGTTCAAACCCACCCAGAGGCTCGTGGGAAGACAAGATTGGCTTCTGATGGGTCGCAGCCCTGAAAACCCGATGGAGCCTTTCACGCTGCACATGTGGAGTGAGCCGGCTCGATGCCAGCGAGCAACAGCATCGTGCTCGGGGTGCTGTGGTCCGTGTGCATGTGGAGGGGGTACCCTGGAATCAGCTATTGCCTCGGCATAACAAGAGCCCTGGCTACAGAGTTCACCAGGACCCGGTCTGGGTTGTAGCCTCTCAGAAAGATGTGAGAACTAGGGATCTCGGGCCCTGCGTAGGCGGGAACCCTTTCTCCTACACAGAATGAAATTAAGGTCAGGTCTGGCTTCTTCCGGTCCTGCTGGACGAGCTGGGGTACAGACACTGGCAGGGTGCTGGTCTTCACAGCTGAAACCCAGTTTCAAGCAGCTGGGGTGTCCCTGGTCTCAGGCTCCCTCACTGTGTATCTAAGAAAGTCTCACACGCACACACGCACGCACACACGCACGCGATTCATAGACCGGCTTCCAGGCAGCTCCAAAGAAGGTGCACTAACACTTGTGCTGTTACTAAGGCTTGAACTCCAGGAGCTTTGACTGACCCTGGCCTGATCCCCGGGAGCTTTTCTGTCTGAATTTGCCTTTGAATGTCCTGCAGACAGTAACAGCATGCGCACCTTTCCTCATGAGCCATTGTGTCCCGTACAGTACGGGGAGGCCAGGCGGTGTCTGATAGCCTGGTTACCGTGGGAATGAATGGCCGTTGCACTCCCAATCCCACCATCTCGCCTTTTAATTGTTGACAGTAAAAAGCGTTTAAATGCTGCTTAATTTGTAATCATCTTCTGGGGGTGGGGGGCGCGAGAAAAGAAAGGAGCCATTAAAATGTCAGCAAAATGAACACAACCTTCTCTCTCTCCTTTTGGTCTGGTCTTGTTTATTTATGTGGGTAGTTTTTCCTCTCTCCGGGGCCCAGTGTTTGTCAGGCCTTTCAATGGCTCTGACGCGATATGGATTTCGTTTTCGGGGGGGGGTCCCTGCCCTCCCCTGGCCCTGCTCCCCTCCTGCTCCATTCCGTGTCTTTGCCTCTCCTCTGCCTGCCCCTCACTGTCTCTCGAACCCACTGGGTTTAACACAGGGCATTTCCAATGAAGAGCCCAGCTGAGATTTTCCTGTTCAAAAGACCCTGCTTCTGGGACCCCAGTTCTTCCTTGGGGGCCTCAGCATGGCTTGGGGGATTGCCTGTCAAGGGCAGGAAGAACACTCTAGAAAAGTCCCATGCACTTGCCGAAGAGAGCAAGGAAAGAGACCTTCTGGTCGCTTGTGCAAGTAGAGCATTGGGTGTATCTGTAGGGGGGCACTGTCCCTTCCCACACTGCTGGGGGTTTCCCTGAATTCGGTGCCTGCCATGTGGCAGGAGCCCTGGTGGCGTAGTGCATCATGTGTTGAGCTGCTAGCCTTAAGGTCAACAGTTTGAAACCACCCCTCGGTTGCTGCAAGGGAGAAGGATGAGGGTTTCTACCCCCACAAAGAGCCAGTCTCGGGAACCCACAGGGGTAGTTTTGTCACGGCGTCTGAGTGGTCGGGATGGCAGGGGTGAGCGAGCCACACGTTGGCCCTGTGTGGAGGACATGAAGCCTTTAACTGGGAGGGGCCTGGCTCTGACTCACCCTCTGGGCGGTGTTGGCTTGGCAGGGGATGGGGGCATGAGAGAGAAAGCCTCTACTGCCCTCCACCACCCTGCCAGGCCCAGCCCGCACCTGATATGGATGGGTGGCAGGTGCCCCCTCAGCTGTGTGGAGAACTGCTCTGCTGAAGGGATGGCCAGTTCTGGGTGGGACTAAGCAGGTCAGTGGTGGTCCCTTGAGAGAAGAAGGCCAAGCCCATTCTCCTTTTGTCTAAGAATCCCTGTCACGTAAGGCCGTTTGAGAAGGGTTCCCTGTGATAGCTCCTGCACCAGCGCTCAGTCGGTGACAGGCAGACCCTTCCTCCCGAGGCCTTGCCTGTGACTGGCCCTCTGTCAGCCTAAGACGCACCTTCCCTCCTCCCGTCAAGTCAGACCTACCCAGCGCTTTCCAGTCCTTTCCAAAACCCACCCGTGATCATGGAGTCCATTCCAAATCATTGCAACCCTATAAGGCAGTGTAGAACTGACCTTTGGGGTCTCTGAAGCTGGAAATCCTTGCAGGAGCCAACAGCCTCCTCTTTTTCCCTCGGAGCAGCTGGTGGGTTTGAACGGCTGCTCTTGTGGTTAGTAGCCCGATGAGTGACCCATTATACCAAGAGGTTTCCTTATTGAAGGAAAGGGCCTTTCACAACTTCAGCACCCCTTTAACAACCCCAGAGTTGTAAGATACTAGAGCGGGAGGTGGGACCTTAAGGGTCATTTGCTTTCCATTTCCTTTTGCAGAGGAGGAAATTGAGGCCCAGAGAGGTCTAGTAACTTACCCCAAAGTGCACAGTGACTCGGTGACTGAGCCAGGTCTCAAAAGAAGACACTGGTACTTCTACCCCTCCACTCCTTGTCACCCGGGCGTCTGTAAAGATGGGTGTTGCACAGGAGTGGGTGGGCCAAGGCCAGCATGAGAACCCTGGCCCATCCTCCCGTTCTCCACCAAGACTGCCCTCCATTTTCCCAGAAGCCCCTTAGACCGGCTGTGTCCAGAGTCCGAGGGACTCTAGCTGTGGACCCTCCCTCTCCGGCCTGGCCCCGGGCCGAGGGCAAAGGGCTGGTCCCTGCCAAGAAGGGATCGACTTCGAAAGGACCCCAGGATGGTTCGATTCTGATTTACCACCCCCGACTCCCCTGTGAGGAAAGGTGGGGAGCCCCTCCCCTCCAGATCCATAAGGGCAGGTGGTACCTATCCTTGTCCTTGGAGCTTCTGGTCCGAGGAGACTGCAGACAGTGGGGAGAGACGAAGAATGACAGTGCAGGACAGTTGGTGCTCCTGTTGAGGAGAAGAAGTGGCCACAAGTCCCTGACGGTGGCGCTGTGCCCACTGCCCATCATCCATTCTGTCCTCCTCCTGGGCCCCTCCCATCCCAACTCTCTGAACCCCCAGGCTTGGGCCAGCCCGGCCCTGCAGAGCGTGGTCCAGCTACTGCAGGCCGCCGCTGTCCTCACAGGGCTGTTGAAGTTGGTCCAGTTTTTCAATCGTGGGCCAATTAGTTTCAGCAATGGGGCCCCGTGGTGCCAGGGCACATTTGTTCCAGGCCTGCGCACTGGCCGGCTGCATTGTGCTGCCTCCCACCCCGTGTTGGCCCATTGTGCTCAGCCCCAGCGGGTGCTGCTTACCGCTGATTTATACGGGCAGGCGTCCTGCGGGCTCCAGCTTCCCCACCACAGCTGGCCGAGGTGCTTAAGGCCTCGGACCCCCTGACCTTTGCCCCAGTCCTGCTGTCATTTTGAAAGTTGCAGACCAGAGGGCTGCATACCTCTCCGGATTTACGTTCCATGCCACCCCACCCCCCCCAATCTACACACACACACACACACACACACACACACACACACACACGCTGCACACTTGTCCCTTGCCTCTTCTGTCCGCTGCCTCTTGTGGGAATCCTGATTCCTTCTGGAATGTCTGGATGTCCTGGGGACTGGGCTGGGAAGTAGAGGGGAAGAGAGGGCTGGGCCCTGTGGGAGGTGCTGGGAGAGGCAAGTGCGGGCTCTTCTGAGGGGGAGGGAGGGGCAGCTGCTTCCTGGAATGTGGTTGTGCCATCCTCCGATTCCAAAGGGAGGACTGTGCCCCCATTTCACTGGCACTGCCAGGCAACCAGGGCTGGCCTTACTTGGCACTGTGCAAGTCAGCTTGCCCTCACTGCTGTCTCTGCTCAGGGCTCAGACACCTTACAAAGTATGGCCTAGCATATTCAAGGAGGTGTCAGAAGTTTCGTGGGGAAATTCCAGTATCTTTTTATTCCATTTCCCCACAAACTTTTGGAAGCCCCTTGCCTGGTGGTGTAGTTGCTAACCGCAAAGTCAGCAGTTTGAATCTACCCGCCGTTGCCTGGGGGAGAGATGAGCTATTCTGCTCCTGTCAAATTGGCAGCCCCAGGAACCCTGGATGGGGCCGCTATGATTTAGAATCAACTCAGTGGCAGTGGGTTTGGGGTTACCTAAAGAGGCCTAAATGCACCCTGAGCTACTAACCGCAAGGTCTGAGGTTCAAGCTTTCGGGCGGCTCCTCGGGAGAAAGATGAGGCTGTCTATTCCCAAAATAATTACAGTCTCAGAACCCCACAGAGCCATTTGGACCCTATCCTCTCAGGTGACCGTGGTGGGTATCGACTCAATGGTGGGTTTGGGTTGTTTTTTTGTGGGGGGGAGGTTTGGCAAGGCAGATGGGCTGTGGGTTTCCAGGCACAACCTGAGATCAAGTCCTCTCGTAGCCCGTGTACCTCCTCTTGCAAACCAAACAGACGTTTCCTCCTCCTTTCCTTCTATGTCCACCCCCTTGTTCTCGCCCCCCGCTCCACCTGTGTCTCCCCTTCTCTGGCTCGTTTGCTGGAGTGATTGACAAAATTAGTAAATCCATTCATGTTACTTTTATTGTGCAGGTCTCAATAAATCCCCCATGTCCGGGGCGCACCTTAATGAGCTAGTGAGCTGACAAATTTGTTTACTGTAGCTGGAGGTGCCTTGTAATGAAATGCGCCTGTGTCTGCAGCTCCCTGCTAAACAAACACAGCTTTCCCGCCACCGCTGCTCACTGCTGCCCGAGGATGCAGCCACGCTCCTCCAGAGACCCGGAGTTTGAGGGGCTTTTGAGGGAAATGTAATCACTCACCCAGCCATTGCTTGGCTAGAAGACAAATTCGAATCCCTTGCTCCAGCTCCCCCCTACACACTTTCTTTTCTGTTGTTCATTGCAGACGGCACTCTCCTTTCTGCGTGCAGATGGGAGTTTAGGTAGCTGCATCCCTGCCTTCCAAGAGTGAGGGCCGGAGGAAGAAGGGTCTCAGCTAGGTGTCAGAAGCTGCCTAAGGAGGTGGAATCCGCAAGGCTGGGATTGGCAAGAAGGCTGGATGCTACTCTTTTGAGCTCTGGGCTCGGTTTGGGAAGTTTTACCCAAGCGGGTATTAAACATACCCTGAGCCCCGGAGCATAGTGGATTACATGTTGGGTGCCCACCAAGCCACACTCACTGCCATGGAAACCACGCCCCCCCTGTGGGTCTGCGAGGCTGTCGCTGTTCATGGGAGTGGAGTCCCCAGTCTTTCTCCTGAGGAGCTGCTGGTGGTTTCAAACTGCCGACCACGCGGATTGCAGCCCACCATGTAACCACTGCACCATCAGAGTCAGCAGTTCAAGCTCACCGGCCGCTCCGCAGGCGACACGTGAAGGTGCCTGCTCCGTAAAGATTTGCAGCTCTGGAACCCCCCAGGAGGGCAGTTCTCCTCTGCCCAGTCCGGCCACCAGGAGGTGGAGTTGTCTCGGGGGCAGTGAGTGTGTCTTGTGTTGGTTTAGGAGAAGGAGGTGCCTCTGTGTGCAGCAGACAGGCACCCAGAGCCTGCAGCTTAGATTTGCTTGATACGCGGTCTTTCCAGCTGTTCCCTCCGCCCAGCCTGGGAGAAAGGTTGTGGCAGTTAAGGACGTGGGACTTGCGTCTCGTTGGCCAGCGGCTGTTGTTCCCAGGTGGACGTCTGTCCTTCAGCTGGGCAGAGCCTCACTGCTCACATCACTAGCCTCCTAAGGAAGGCCAGGGTTAGGATCTCCACCCCCCACCACAAAGTCCATCCCACTTATGCCCAAAGGGAAAAGCCGAGGAGAACTGGGGGGTGACTCTTGGCTCTTTCTCCAGTCAAGCCTCCCAAAAGGAAGGGAGGGTTTTCTGAGATGTGTAGATGTTGTGTCTGGACATTTGTGTCCTCTCTGCCTGTCTCCCCCCACCCCTCCCCCCACTTCCTCTTAGCTCCATCCTTTGAATATGCAGACAGAGCCATCGGCGTTGTTGTTGAGTGTGAGGAGTTGGCCGTGTGCTGCTTCTCTGTGTCTCCACCACCCCTTGCACAGTGGACCAGCAAAAAAAAACCAACAACACCCCCCAAGCAATCAAACTCAATGCCATCAAGTCAATGCCAACCCTTAGTGACCCAGCAGGACAGGGTAGAACTGCCCCTGTGATTGCCCGAGACTCTAACTCTCTATGAGAGTAGAAAGTGCTCTTTCTCCCATAGAGTGGTTGGTTGGTTTCAAACTGCTGACCTTGCGGTTAGCTGCCCAATTCCTATTCGCTACGCCACCAGGGCTCCCCAGTGGATGAGCAGCTCGGCGAAGTTCAGTAACAACTACACTGGCGGAAAGGGGGAGACAGAGGCAAGTTTGACCAGGTCGTTCGGGTGTGTGGTCACCAGGGCTTCTTATGGCAAGGGATGGTGTTTCAAAACTCACTGCCATCGAGTAGGGCAGCGTAGAACTGCCCCTGTGGGTCTCCAAGGCTGGAGCAGCAGTGGTCTTTCTCCATCGGAGAGGCTGGTGGGTTCAAACTGCTGACCTTTGGGTTAGCAGCCCATCACGTCACCTACGATGCCACCAGAGATCAGAGATGGCACCCTAGAAAAGAGCCATCCTGGGAGCCTGAGGAAGGAGGAAGAGAGATATGGAGGGTTTGGGTGTTAGGAAGGGGGGCTGGGGAGATGGATCCAGTGTAAACCCAGTTCCCCGTCACCCCCTCAGAGCTGCCATTTCCTCTGGGCGTGGAGAGGAAGCTTCTCAGGGTGGCAGGGGAGCAACGCCTCCCTCTTCAGCTGAGGCTGGGTGGGCTTGGGTGTGAGAAGCCCGTCCCGGTGGCCCGTGCATACACACCCACATACAAGCATGCCGGTCCCCTGGCACGTGCACACGTTAACAGTCACGGCCCACTTACCCAAAAAAGCCGAGTATATTTAGATCCCTCTGCTCTTTTGATTAAGAAACTGCTTATATCGGGAGATAATAAGAACCTTGCTCGAAGAAGGTGTAGCACCTGAACACCTTCTCCAGCTGTGTACCCCTCTGGTCCCGCTCCTTCCTTTCTATGACAGAGCTAATTGGTATGGGAAATGGCACAGGTGTAAACATAGGGGCTTTGTGTCTCATCGTTTCAGACCCAGTCGTCACCGGGAAGAAATAAATATCCTGGGTCTGTATCACCCTCCTGCCTCCTGTTCCTCCCGCTCCTCCCTGCCCTTGGCTTTCTCCCATTTCCCGGCTAAAATTAAACTTGTGTTCCATTGGGAGGCTGTAACCTGTACATTCCCTGCGGCCCAAGCTGGCCATGCATCCCCTGGGGAACTGTGGTGGGTCAAGCCCTCAGTGGATAAGATGGGTGCAGAGGAGGGCTGTGTAGCTGCAGGGTGCTGCTCGTCTTAGATCTTCCCTCCTTGCTCACTCTTGCCACACCCAGCCTTCGGCCTAGTTCAGACTCCCGCCAGGTGGGCCCTATGGATTCCGGTCTCAGACTGAGTCCCATTTCATGCTTCAGAAGATCAGACCACCGCCACCCACGGCCATAGAATCCACTCTGGCTCCTAGTGACCCTGTAGGACAAAGTAGAGCGTCTCCCTGGAGTTCCTGAGATGCTCAGTATTTACGGGAGCAGGCAGCCCCATCCTTCTCCCGAGGAGTTTCTCCTGGTGGGTTTGAACCTTTTACCTTGAGATCAGTAGCTCAATGCCTAACCCATAGCACCACCAAGACTCCCTTCGGAAGAGGCGAGGAGGTACTCGTTTCTTTGACTTACTGGACCAAGGCTAAGGGGGGCATCTTTATTTGCATTTCAGTATCCTGATTGGTAGGGAACAATACATTTGTGAGATGGACTTATAAAAGAAAGAAGTTTGTGGCTTGTCTCACAAGGAAACTCTGAGGTTAGTTTAGCTCTGGGGAAGGCAGGAATGAAGGCCATTGTACCAGCTGCTGCCCAGCAGTGTGAAGCCCCTGGATCAGAACCGGAGTCTTCTGACATGTCACTGCACGGCGTGGGGGAACTAGTCTTCGTGAGATCTGAGCTTTTGCTTCTGATCTCAGTAACTGCCAGGACATGGGGAGAGAATCGGGCAGGCTGGCCAGCCCATGACACAGACTTGCGAAGCCCCCAGGAGACCAGCTGTGGGTTTCCCAGGGAGGGGGTGACTTGTGGGGAGCTCTCAGGAATGGCTCTTTGTGGAGTCGGGGTTGAACCTTGCCCAGGCCTTTCTGTCCCTGCACTGTGACTACTTCCTCCATCACCCCCACTGTGAATGTCCCACCGCCCTCTTCATTCTTTAATGCAACGGGCAAGTCTTGATTGCAGTGTCGGCGTCCTGGAACAATGTTAGGTAGCACTGGACTGCTCACCTTCAGGCCGAAGGTTCACACCCACCAGCCGCTCCTCGGGAGAGTGATGAGGCTGTCTGCTCCTATGTAAAGGTGGCGATGAGTCAGAGTCAACCTGACGGCCATGGGTTTGGTTGGGGGTCCTCTCTGCTGGTGAGGCATGGGTGCTCAGTGGAAGCATTGTCCTCTTCTGTGCCAGAGACTTGAGTTCAATCCCAACCAGTACACCTAGGGTACAGCCACCACCTGTCTGTCACGGGAGGCTTGCGTGTCGCTACCAGGCTCTACATCTTCAGGGTAACTAGGGAGAAAGGCCTGGCCAGAGACTCCTGAAAATTGGCCCGTGGAAACCCATGGAGCCCAGCAGGTGGCTCTGTAATCAGTCTTAGGGATGGTCTAGAACCAGGCAGCCTTTGGCTTGGCTTCATTGTGCGTGCGGTCTCCGTGAGTGTAGGCCAACTCACGGACAGTCAATCACAACTCTAAGCCAGGCCCTGAGCTGTGTTAGGGACATAAAGAGAAATGGCATCGTTCCCCCTCCCGGAGGCTTACAACGCAGTAGCCAAGCTGAATGTCACAAACAAACGCCGTGAAGCATTTCCATGCTGTGATGAAAGGCCGTGGAGGGCAATGGTGAGCTCCCACTAGGCTAAGAGCCTGGGACGGTGTCGTTCATCCAAGACGCCTGCTCAGGGTCCACTGCCCAGAAGTACCCTGGAGTGCAGAAAGTGACTTAGGTTTGTACACTGGGCAGGGCTGCCATGACCCGTGGTGTGGGTTGTTCATGGCATCAAGAATCGCGGCCGAGAGGGAAAGTGGAGGCTGAAATCAGGTTCACCCCACTTGCCCAGATGGGGATCTGCCTGCCTTCCGGGTGGGGTAGGATTTTGTGACTCAGACAAAAGCCAGGCTTGGGCTAGTGTTGGCTCTGCCACGATTGTGTGCAGTGTCAAGAAACTCTGATGCCTGAATGAATGAATGAATGAATGAATGACTCTTTGGGTGCTCCCCATAACTGCGAGCTATGTGGTCAAGGAGGAGCCCCGAGACTGGTGGGTCCAGAGACATTAAGCAACTTGTTCAGGGTCACAGAGCGGACCCTTCTCTGAGTGTGCTTTTCTCCCCACGTCCTGCTGACCATCCGCTTTCTTAAGATCCCTGCCCTCTGTCCAGGGCTGTCCACCAGGGCACAGGACAGAGTGGGGAGCATTGCAGGATTGCAGGCATTGAAGGGAGCACTTTGTTCTACCAGCCCGCTCACCCCGGCTCACTGCAGCTAATGAATTGCTGAAACAATTTCCTAGAATCTAGATAATTTTATTTCCAGAGTCCCACGTTTTAATGCGTTTCCAAAAAGCTAGCATTTATTTGCTTAATCTCCCAGCATAATAGAATCTGCCCTGACTCATCATACACGCTGAACTGTCAGCTGAGCAGAAAGTACAGCAAATGGTTCACTAGCGCAGATCTCCCCTCTAGACTGGTCACGTGCACGCACCGATCGCTTTTCTGGGGTCTCCTCCACTTCGGCCCCTCCCTTTCCTTTCCCTTTTGAATACTGTTCTGTCATCACAGCTGTTAGTCTACAAGAAAAAGACTGGGGAGTGGGGGTGGGGCCTTAACCACCCCTCCACCCCTGCCTGGCTGGCTGGCTGCGATCTTCTGTCTGCATGCAGGTGGCCCGGGAGAGCCCCTGAGCCTTGTAGATGGGACAGAAGGGTGCTCCTGAAAGGGAAGGGGGACTACAAGAGGGGCATTGTCGCATTTCCTTTCCAGGTAGTCATCATTAGCCAGACCAAACCAAACTCATTGCCATCGAGTTGACTCCAATTCAGTGCGACCCCACAGGACAGGGTAGAACTGTCCCCGTGAGTTTCTGAGATGTAACTCTTCATGGGAGTAGAAAGCCTCGTCTTTCTCCTGAGCTGGTGGCTTCAAACCACCGACCTTGCATAATAACCACTCGTGTCATTTAAAACCTGCCAACTGGGTACAGAAATGCCTGGGACTTCAGAGTACCCTCGGTGCCCTCCTGCAGTTCGGCCCTACGTGCCATCCAGCCACTTTCCCAGGATGCCAGTGCGCATCCTTCTTGCTGTCCTCAGAGCCTCTGCCTCGTCTGGTCTCCATCCCTCTCATCCTGCCGCAGACCACTTGTCCCTGTATTCCACCCCTGGGCCACAACCGGAGCCATTGCCCTCAGACACAAGCTAGAAGATGCTGTGCTTCCCCCCACCCCCAAGGGCTTTAGCAACAGCCTAATGCATGGCTGAGGATAAGGTCTAAAGACCCCACCGGACATAGGGGAATCTCTGAGATCTGACCTTGGTGGTGTTGTGATCATGCATTGGGCTGCAAGGCCAGCTGTTCAAAACCACCAGCTACTCCACGGGAGAAAGATCAGGCTTTCTACTCCTGTAAAGAGCCACAGTCTGAGAAACCTCCAGGGACAGTGCTCCCCTGTCCTATGGGATTGCTAGGGGTCATCAGCAGGGACTTGAGGGCAGTGCTTTGGGTTTGGAGGTACCTGAGCCCATAGTGTCCCAGGCTGTACTCCATCTCACGGCCCCACCAACCTTGGGGCTCTCTCATCATGGTTCTCAGGTTGGCCCATGCACCCTATCCCCCAGTCCTCAAGTTCTCGTCATTTCTCAAAGCCTGGCTCAAAATCCTCCCTGAAGCCAGAGTCTCCCACCCTGTCCTCTGCTTAGTGGGGACTCTTCCCTGTGCTCAGACTGGGATCACACTTATGTGGGTGAGCCCAGCACCCTGCATGCCGCCCAACACAGTGCATACACCTCATGGGGTTCAGTGACTTGGCAGAGTGAGCGTCGGTCAGAGCATCCTGCGGGATTCAGATCCAGCTCCCTGATGAACCAGGGAGGCAGGTCATAGCAAGGCAGCTTCTAGGGGCCCTCAGTACCAGGCAGAACTCTGTGGGCATCTTGCCCCACTGGGTAGCCCCACTAGGTGGCCCGGGCCTTGGGCCCCACTGAGCTTGGTTTGGGGACTTGTGGTGTCCCAGGGGCTGTCATTCATGTTCCCTTTCAACCAAGCTCTAACTCTGCTTTGATTGCAAACTCACTGAAGAAGAAACCTTATCTCTCACAGGGAATCCTGCTCCATCTTACTGACTTCAGGCCAGGTCTCTCTGTGGGATCAGGGCTAGCAGAGAGGGTGCAGGAACTGCGTGTCACAGAACATGTTACAGGTGGACTCTGCCTCGGTGTGTACTGGCCCGGTTGGACTGGGCATCAAGGGACTCCCTGTCAGTCCCAGGCTCAGCTTCTTCCTGGCATACCACCCAGCCAGGGATTCCCCTCTGTCAGTGGAGTCCAAGAGATCCTGGGGTCCCCAGCAGGGTTGAAAGACTTCACAGAGCCTTGCCTTGTGACTCCGTTTCTGCCTCGAGTTCACTAGCCACTGTGGAGCAGGCCCTGCACACAGTGGTGTATCTGAAGCTGCTGGGACTCCATGCTCGTACCCCAAAGGCCTCGGCTGTAAGCGGCTCATTTAGGGGAAGGCCAGAGAGGCAGGTGGCCAGGCCCAGAGGCGGAAATGGGTCTAGAGGTGAAAGTAGGTTTCTGAAATCGGTCAAGCCTAAAAAATACTCAGCTCACTGTCAGCAGTCGATTCCAACTCAGCGACCCTGTAAGACAGAGTGACACTGGCTCTGCGGGTTTCCAAGACTGTAACTCTCATGGGAGTAGAAAGCCTCATCTTTCTCCCATGGAGTGGCTGGTGGTTTCAAACTGCTGACCTTGTGGTTGACCACCCAACGTGTAACCCACGACACCAGATGTTTTCAAATCCTATCTCTGCCCGTTTCCAGCTATGACCTTAGGCAAGTTAGTCAATCTCCTATTTCATTCCCAGTTTGGAAGAGGAGGCTCAGAATCCCAACCTCAATACCTGCCCCATCGGGCTATGGGTTTTAAATGAGATACAGCGGCCCACACCATCCTTGTTCATCAGTTCCCATCCCTCCTGGTCTTTGGGGGCGAGGAGCAAAGCCCAGTGCTGGCTCAGGCTCCTCCTGCTCCGGCACTTTCCCGGGACCTGGATGCTGCCAGTAAGGGCAGGTTGGATGGGCATGACTGCTAGTGTCCACACCCCCGAGTGTCCAGCAGGGAGAGAGGGGTCAAGGAGTGGCAGCTCTCTTCCCACTAGCCACCTAACGCATTGCCATCAAGTCGATTCCAACACATACTGACCCTGTCTAGGGTTCCACGGCTTTAACTCTTTACGGGAGCGGATCGCTTCATCTTTCTCCCATGGAGAGGCTAGTGGGTTTGAACAGACAACCTTGCAGTTATCAGTCCAATCCAATACTTACCCAAAGTGCTAACCAGGCTCTTCCACTCAAACCAAAGCCAAACTCACTGCCATCGAGTGGATGCTGACCCACAATGACCCGCCCCTGTGGGTTTCTGAGACTAACTATGGGGGAGCTAATCTGCCCTAGCCCCTCTGTGAATAGGATGGAGCCAGAGAGAGCCAAACCTTCCCGCTGCTCTGTCTGCCGATGGACTGGGGAGCCACTCAGGTGTTCTTGCTCTTCCTTCTCTCCACCCTCGCCAATCACCTGAAGGCCCCTGACTCCAATGGCCCGCCCCTCCCTCCCTCCCTGCGGGGTTCCAATCAACTCTTTCTGCTTGGCCCCCTTGCTGAGAAATTGCATTTTCACCCTAGAGATACTGAATGGGAATCAGCATTTTAACAAGAGCTGCCCCTCCCCTGCCCACGTGGTTCCTATGTGTACATCCATAAGATGGGGGTCTCAAAGAATCACCCAGAGGTCTTTTTTGACACTTAGATTCTGATTCCATGAACCTGGAGTGGAAAGTCGAATGCAGAAGAAGCCTTGCCCCCTCCACTATGGGAGGGGTTGGCAGGCTCGGTCCTTTACCGCTTTTCTTTTGTGTGTCCTGGAAACGGGGGACAGTGAGACCAGGCCAACCCCGGGGATATTGTCCAGATGCCACTAAGGGAGCGTGCTGATGGGCTTGCAGATGAGCTAACATACTTAAGGAAACGTCATCCAGAATGGTGGGCATCGGGCAACCGGGTGGGCTCAGACAAAGAAGAGTGTAGACATTTCCCTGGTTCTGTAGCCGGGAAGGCCAGGATGCCAGGGTAAACGTGGGAAGGGGCTTGATGATGGGCAGAAAACGGCAGCTTATCTCTGTAGGGTCCTGAAGGAGTCCTACTGGCACTCTGGTTTAGGCGCAGGGCTGCTAACCATAGGTTTGTGGTTCAGACCTACTACCTGCCTTACAGGTGGTCTGCTCCCATCGAAATTGACAGCCCAGCCACCCCGCAGAGCAACCTGAGGGTGGTAGATTTGCTTGTGGTTTGGGTGGGTAGCCATGCTTCTGTTCAGTACAGGGACCGACCAGACACAATTAAATGAGCATCTCATCAACTTAATCTCCTTTAACAGTTGTCCACTAGCCTTACAATAAAACATGGAGCTTGCAACATGGCTTTAAGCCTGGCCCCTGTCTGCTTCTTCGGGCACATCAGATGGCTTCACCTTCCGGAGTGCCCTCTCTGGGTGCTGGGGAACATTTGGGAAGAGAGCGGGAACTTTCCAGGCCTCCCCATGGGTCGAGCTCTATGATGGTGAGAGCCCTGCTAAGGGAGAAAGATGTAAAAACCACGACCGATGACTGTTGAGAGGCGTCCGACTCCGTGCAGCCCTGCTTTGTAGAAGGCACTGAAGCCGTGCTTGCTGAATGAATGTCATTAAGATCCATGCTCGAAATGAGTGAAGAAGTGGCTGAGAATGGGCAGTGGTCAGGGTACAAGGCTCACAGCCAGCACCTCTCCTACCTGGCCAGTGGAGGAGAACCCGTTGCTGAGGTGCTGACAGGTTTCAGCAGAGCTGCCAGGCTCAGGCCAACTCGGAAGAAAGACCTGGTAATTGACCCCTGAGAAGCAGGCAGTGCAAACCCGGTGGGTCATAAGGTCTGGCCCTGGGCATAAAGTGTGGGACCAGGCAGCAGTCAGCTCCATGTGCATCGACTTGGGTGCCCAGCGCAGGGCCCGCCTGGGTGGCAGCGAGCAACCAGAGGGCAGGAACCAGTTCCGCTGGAGGCTGGCTGGGTTCCAATTCCCACCTGGCCACTTGGGGAACCCTGGGCCAGCCTGTGGGCGTCTCTGTGCCGTGCCCTCTAGTTGCCCTGCTTTGGACGATCGTCGAGTTGGAGCAGTCTCCGTGACTAATTTCTCACAGGCCCGCCGCCCTCACCCACCCGTTCAGCGCCCTGCCTCCTCTCCTGTGGTGCGTGTCTCCACCGCACACGCACCCTGGCTGTGGAGATGTGTCTCCTGCCCGCCGCCCCTCTCCCCCTCAGGCTTGCTTCCCTCTGCATCACGGCCATCACGAAGCCTGTGCGGCTGGCACGTGCCAGGCGCTCAGCCAGCCACCCGGCATGGGCTGCACTGGCCCCAAGGGGCAAGGCCTGGCGGGCGTGTCCCCCATCCGGCCGCTCACCTTCCCCTCCCTCCCGTGTCTCCGCAGGCACAGACATGGCCGTCTTCTGTCTGCTGTGCGGGAAGCGGTTCCAGGCGCAGAGTGCGCTGCAGCAGCACATGGAGGTCCACGCCGGCGTGCGCAGCTACATCTGCAGCGAGTGCAACCGCACCTTCCCCAGCCACACGGCCCTCAAACGCCACCTGCGCTCCCACACAGGTAGGCCACGCCCACAGGCGGGTGGGTCTGCGCATGGGGTCACGCCCACAGGTGGGTGTGTCTGCGCATAGGCCACGCCCGCAGGTGGGTGGGTCTGCGCATGGGCCGCGCCCATAGGTGGGTGGGTCTGCGCGTAGGCCACGCCCGCAGGTGGGTGGGTCTGTACTCCGACCTGGACACAGGGAGGGGCGGGGCGGTGGACACAGAGGGGCTCCCTGTATCTCAGAGTGAGTGGGGAGAGTCCCTCCCGGGGGCCCCGCCCCGGCCACCACTGCCCCTCCCTCTCTCTGTATGCGGCAGAGAGGATGCTCGTTGAGCATGCAGATGTTTGCCTTTTATGCAAAAAACAAATATGTAATAATGTACACACTGATTGAGGACCATTCCTGGGTGGGGTTCCAGACTCAACATTAACATTAAGTATTCCAGGGAGTTTCTGATTCAGGAGGACCCAAACCCCTGTAGAGGAAAACTGCCCTGCTAGGTCTCTAACTTTTCCCACCTGGACCCCCTCCACTCCAGCTCCGCTGCCTCCTGGCTTGCTGTCCTGAAGGCGGCCTCTCAGGTGCCCGTTTGCTGGCCCCTGGGGAGACATGGACCCGGCGTCCCTGTCACTGTGCACCGATGTGCACTCGTTTACTCTGCCTGAGCTTCAGCAGGCAATGAGGGTGTTTCCACAAGCACACAGACCATCGCCCCTGTTCCTGCTCAGCCAGTGCCAAATGATCGAGGGGCGTGGTCAGACTGTGTCCCTGCAGAGGGAGCAGTGTGCGTGCTGCGTGTCTGCTGGAGCAGGAGAGCAGCAAACCCGTCTTCTCCCGGCTGCAGGCCCAAGGGTGCAGGACACGCCCAGGCGGGTGGCAGACAGCTGCGCAAGAGCGGTTTTCCTGTGCCATGGATGGGGCACAGGCATTTTGTGTGCTCACCTGGTGATCAGAAGGTTGGAGGTCCAAGCCCCTCAGAAGGAAGTCCCAGTGGTCTCCTTTCAAGCAGTCCGCTGTGGGATTTCCTGGGGAGCATGCGTCTCCTCTGGAGGAGTTAGAGAGGACACAGAGGCAACACCCGGGTTTTCTGATGCTCTGTTTGAAGTTTGCCATGGATACATAGTCTGGCCTGGCGGTGGGAGGCCTCCTCGCCTTGCGGATTGGCTGGGATCTCCCTGGGCCTCTCCATTCAGAGGGACATGCTGCCTCCACCTCACCAGGCCTTAGAGTTACTCAGAATGGCTGAGGACAGGGAGCTGGAGGTCCTAGGAGAGTTAAGGAGGAAGGCCGCGGACAAGGTCTCCCTGCAGAGTGCCCGTGCAAGTATCCCCTGCAGGTACCCGTGCCTCCCTACTGCTACCTCTCTGGGGTCCCTACGGTCAGCACAGGAAAGGTGGCTAGTCACCTTGCAGCCACTTCAGGCTTAGGTGATCCCCAGGCCACTCCTGCTCTACCCATCCCACCCACTCAGGATTCACTCATCTATCTGGTACCCATGTGCCCACAGGGTCTGCAGTCTCTGGGGAGGGCTATTTCCCTTGCTTAACCCAAGAAACACAGAGCACGTGCCCTGCCCAAGCACACATGCAAACACCCATCATTTTCATGCCAGCAAGGCCCAGTGCACACAATCTGTCCCCAGGCCATGCACAAACAACTACACACACACACACACACACACACACACACACACACACACACACACACAATGCCTCATCAATATTCCGTTGTTCCTGCCCCATTTGCTGCTGGGCCTGGATGTTTAGCATCAGCAGCTGTGTTTGGTAGGTTAGTCCAGCCGAGCTCTTGGCATTGATAGATCCTGGATTCACACAGCTTGTCATATAATAAACTCTCAGCTGTGCTGAAGGGAGGGAGTGGGAAGACTGGCCCAGGAGCCCTCGGACAGGGATGACCACGCCAGTGCCAGCTATGGCCAGTTCCCGGGAAGCCACCAGGTAAGGATGGACCACCAGGGGTCCCAGGTGCACTGTTCAGGCCGGAGGGGGCTCTAATTAGTCTCGTTGGTCCTGCACTTAATGTCAAGCTCATTAAGAAGGCTACAGAGTTAATCAACATAGCACAAATTGGATTTTGAGGTCTGCAGCCAGGTTTGTGTACAAGAAGGGGACTCTGGCGTGATTAACTCTCCGGGTGAGGGTTCCAGGCCAGGTGTTCTCCATGCTCCAGAAAGCACCCCACCCAGCCTCGGTGTGTGTCCTCCTGCTACTCCTTCCTGCTGTTCTCCCTGGGCTGACTCTAGAGACCAGCAATCCACTTCACAATTAAATTCATAAAAATAAAACACATCGGATCAAACCAACCCCTCTCTCTGTAACCCTCTGTGTCTTAAACTTCCCCGGGGCAGTGGGAGCCAGGGAGGGCCGCCTCTAGAGGCCAAAGGCATCGGCCTGGTGGCTGCTGGCGATGGCGTACGTTTTAATTACCGGCTCCTGCTGAAGTCTCACGTGGCCCTGGCTTTATTTATTTATTTAGCTCTTAATGAGGATACCGAATCCTTGATTAAAGTCGTAATCATTGCTGATCCAGGGAGGGAGGGTGGGTTTGGATGTCAGGCAGGGGGCTGGGTGTACACACACACACACACACACACACACACACACACACACACACACACACGCGCATGTGTGTGCACAGGCTAATCCCCGAGACCTGGGACACACCACAGATTCGGGCCAGGGTCTGTGTTGGCCGCTCCTCCCGTTGGGTTCGATGAGGCAGGGGGGACTGGCCACCCGCCGTCTGCTGCGCCCTGGCAGTGAGAGGCCAGGTCGATCCTGGTTTTCCCAGCCTAAAAACCTGTGGGTCCAGTTCCCGCCCACCTGCCACAGGAGCCCTGGTGGCATGGCGCAAGGGTTAGTAGAACGTCCGGCTGACAACAGAAAGGTGACTGGTTTGAACTCCCTCAGCTGCCCCACGGGAGAAAGGCTGAACCATCTGCTCCCATAAAGACCACTGCCGACCAACCCCCAAGAGAGACACTTCTGTCCCAGCACAGCAAACCTCTGAGTCCATGCACACCTCCTAGGAGTGTCCTGGCCATGTATACCCTCAGAACAGTGCCCGCTAGAATGGGGGGACCTGGTGTCAAGCCTCTCCCATCCCATCCATTCCAGTGCTCATGCCTCCCCTTCCACGCCCCCCCCCACACACACACTCCACGCTTCCTGCAAATCTTCCGCCCAGAAGAGCACCAGACTGTGAGCAGACCCCAGCATCCACTCCCCACAGAGCCTTAAAAACCCTCCCAGCCATCAGAGGAGATGAGGATTTATGTGGGTCGAGGGGCCTGCGTTTGGCCGGGGCTGGGGTTTGGTGAGCAGCCTGGGGAGGGGAGCGAGTAAAATATCATTTTAGAGAGGAAGTGAAGGCAGAGGCATGCGAGTCTATAACGAGAAGGACAATTTATGCCCAGGCACGAGCGCAGTTTGACATGGGGATAATGAAAAAACGTAGGTCATTGTGGATGACTTAAACCTTCAGCAGCTGAAGAAAATGTATGAAATGCAGAGAACATTACATGGGTGGCAGCCCCGCACATCTGCAGAGGGACAAGTGAAATACAGTGGGCCATTCTTTACCATAAACTGTGGTGGTTGGAGATGCAGCCCAGAGAAATTGTAATTACAGTGACAAGACGAATCAGCGATATTTAAATATTCATGAACAGAGTCTGGGGTGATCAATCTATCTTTATTGTCGGTGCCTTCACTCCTGTAATAAATAAGTATTCGAAGTCCCCACCTTTCAGCCCCCAGAGTCCCCCCACTTTGGGCACAAAGCACGAGATGGCTAATCCCTCGCACCTCAACTTCTCCCTCCCCACGGCGTGTGAGAGCAGCCGTGGAGATGGGTGCTGGACTCGGACTGGAGCTTGGTCTTCTTAGTTCTTTACACTTCATATGCCGGGCCTTTCCCGAGTCCCGGCCATGCGTCATCCCTGTGGCAGCAGCCTGGACACAGGGCTGCATGGGGTCAGTTGGTACCCTTGAGGTGTCTCCATCCTAGGGCCTCGGTGGATGTCAATATAGCCGCCATGCAGCCTGCTCATGAACCAAACTCACTGCCAGCGAGTCAATCCTGGCGTAGCGAGCCTGTAGGACTGGGTGGACCTGTCCCTGTGGGTTTCTGAGACGGTCGCTCTTTACAGGCGTAGAAATCACGGTGGGTGGTTTTGAACAGTTCACCTTGTAGATCACAGCCTACCGTGGGATCACCACCTCACCGGGGCTCCTCACAGGAGGTGGGCGTTCAGTGTCCAGATGCTGCGGGCCTATCACAGCCGCTTCCTGGCTCTTGGACCCAAGGGATGATGTCACATTTTCTTCTCCGTAAAATGGGAGGGATGTGAGTGTCCCATGTGAGCGGGTGGGGGGCCCATGTGGAGTTCTTGGCACTGTAGCGAAGCATTCAACAGGTATGGGGCCCCCGGTGGCTTAGTGGTTACTCATTGGGCTGCTAACTGCAAGTTCCGTAGTTCAAAACCACCAACCCCTCTGTGGGAGAAAGAGGAGGCTTTAAATTCCAGGGAAGGGTTACAGCCTTGGAACCCCACAAGGGCAGTTCTTCTTCCTGCCCTATCGGGTCACCATGAGTTGGCATCAACTGATGGCAGTGAGTTTGGGACTTTACAAGATCAAACCCACTGCCGGCAAGTCCATGTGGACTCCTGACACCCTATAGGACATAGGGCTGCTTCTTGGGGTTTCTGAGACGCTGAATCTTTATGGGAATAGACTGCCTTATCTTTGTCCTTGGAGCTAATGGATTTGAACTGTTGGCCTTGTGGCTAGCAGGTCAGTGCTTATCTCACTCTGCCACTGGGGCTCTCTGTGTCACCAGAAGGGTGCCAGTGATAGACAAAGAACAAAGGGATAGGGAAGGAAGAGGCCACTCATTTTGCCTAGGAGTCTAAAGGAAAGTTCCCAGCTCGGGGAGATGTTTGATCTGGGCCCTGAAGGATGAATAGGAGTTGGCCAGGGAGAGCAAGTAGAGGGACTAGCTGTGCAAAGTTGTGGTGGTGACAGCAGTCAGAAAGTGTCTAGGGGGATGAGAAGCACCCCAGGTTGCATGGATTTTGCAGGAGCAGGGGTGTGGGGCTTGCCGCTTTTGCCCTTGACCTAGAGCAGTGGTTCTCAACCTTTCTAATGCTGCCATCCTTTAAAACAGTGCCTCATGTTGTGGTGACCCCTGCCAACCATAAAATTATTTTCGTTGCTACTTCTTAAGTGTCATTTTGCTACTGATGAATCGGGCGACCCCTGTGAAAGGGTCGTTTGACCCCCAAAGGGGTCAAGACCCATGGGTTGAGACCTGCTGACCTAGAGGAAGAGATGAGGAGGCAGCAGGAGAAGCTGTCTGCTCTGCCCTGGGGGGCTCTGCTCCGGGGCTCTGCTGTTCTTCTCGCAAACCGGTGGGCCCTCCTCTTCCAGGCCCGTGGGGCTGGGCCTCAGTCAGCATGTACTTCCTGTTCATGCTGTGGTGCTGGGTGGCATCAGGCACCCGAAGTGGTCTCTGGAGGCGGTGGGTGCCGCTGGTCGCTGAACACAACCTGGGAAGAGGCCCCGGGAGAGCGAGGACCTGACCCTGGCCCCTGTCTCCGCAGGCGACCACCCGTACGAGTGTGAGTTCTGCGGCAGCTGCTTCCGGGACGAGAGCACACTCAAGAGCCACAAGCGCATCCACACGGGCGAGAAGCCCTACGAGTGCAACGGCTGTGGCAAGAAGTTCAGCCTCAAGCACCAGCTGGAGACGCACTACAGGGTGCACACAGGTGTGGGGGCCACCTGCCTTGGGCACAGGAGGGGTGGGGTGTAGGCGGCTTCCCAGGGGATGGTCTGAGGCCAAGCCAAGGGTGAAGCAGGTTTTCTGAAGGTTCTCAACCTTCCTCATGCTGCGACCCTTTCGCTTTGCTACTGTTAGGAATCTGGTGACCCCTGTGAAAGGGTCCTTGGACCCCCAAAGGGGTCTCGACCCACAGGTTGAGAACCACTGCCTTAAAGGTTAGTCTGGTGGAATGAGGGCCACCATCCGTGCCTCGGAAGGCCCATAGGCCTCCAGGCAGCCGATATGCAAGATGATGTCGATTTGTGAGCCCTGAACTTGAGTCTCGCAGGCCTGATTGGCTGAACGTGCATGTCTTCGCATCGTCTGAGGGTTAGAGTAAGAAAGAAGGGGTCCCTTGGGCGCATTGTAGTCAAGCCCAGCCCTGGGGGGAGACAAGCCGATATAGTTCCTAACCCCCTCTGGGTACACGGTTGTACCCTTCCCACCCTCCCCTACGAGAAAGACAGGAGACGCAGCAACATGCACAACTGTCTCCCCGCGGTGGGAGAGGTCCAGAGACCTAGGGCAGAATTAGGGGCTTGGGGGAGCCTCTCAGTTAAGTGCTATCACGTTCGTTGCTTAACGGCAACCACAGTGGAAGTGTTTACAGCAGGTCAAGTGGTCCGTGCTGCAAATCTGGACTTGGTGGGGCGGGGAGCCGTCATTCCATGTTGCCCTCAGCAGGTACACTAGGGGGAGATTCAGAGTGGGACCCGACGAGCCAGATAGCCCCCTCTGACAGGGGAGACAGCTGTCTGTCCAGAGGAGGACATGCCCTACTGGCTGGGTCTCTGGCGGAGGGGGCAGAGGGGCATGTTGCCTTCGCTGTGTGTCCCGGCCCCCAGCCTCGAGCCTCGGGAGAAGGCCGGGTCTTCACTGCTGACAACTCGAGTGACTGGGAGGGTTTCCCAGAGCCCCGGGGTTGCCTTCGTCCCTTGCTGGGGCTGTGGCCCGGCAGGCGGATCATTAAATGCATCGGCAGTGACTATTGTAAATAGCCGGTCGATAGTCAGATCACTTTGACTGTTCATTACTTCATTATTTGCTGGGGCCTCTGCACGGAGGAGTATCGATAGCGAGAAGGCGGCCAGTTAATTACTGTATCGAAACAAGGTTCCCTCACATGCTCTGCTCAGCTCTAACAGAGTGGGGCGGGGGGCGGGGGGGCGGGGCGCGGGGCAGCTGTCGGTGGGGGTGTGGCTGCCCACTCCCAAGTTTTCCGTCACCCCACTCTGCCTGTGAGCCACAGAGGGCGGGCAAGTGTCTAGTGCAGGCTGGAGAGCCACGGCGCCAAAGACGGGGCGTCCCCAGAGGCTGCTGGGTGGAGATGAACTGGGCTCCCCCACTCCCACCCTAGAGCTGCACTCTGGAACCTCAGTCCCCTGCTCCCCTGAAGGGCTCTGTGGTCTGAGGAGCCGTCTCCAAAGGGGCCCTTGCTCCAAAGACAGCCCTTTCCTTTCTTGAAAGGGACTAGGCTGTGTCTTGGGGAGACTTCGGAAGCTCTGGGGGGGGGGGGCGCGCGGGTGCTGCGAGCTACTCAGGGGCTCAGCTGCTAACTCAAGAGGTCAGGGGTTCGAGTTTACCCAGAGGCACTGAGGAGGACAAAATCCCAGTGTCCTGCTTGTACAAATGCAGCTGCTGTGAAGCCCAGGGTTCGAGGGAGTGAGGAAGACAGTAACATGGGGATAGGCTGGGCGTGTGCCCAACAAGCCCTCCCTCGGCTCCTGGCTACTCCGTGCAGCCATCTGAGTTGGTGGGCGCTGCTCTGGGGTGCCCCTGCGTCGCTTCCAGTCGCCCCCGCCAGTGACCCAGGGTGGCTGGTGACGCCCCTGTGGGATGATGTCCCCTCACCCTAGACAGGCTTCTCAAGGAGGGCACCCACCTTGAGCAAGAGCGCGACCCTCCAACCAGCCGGGGATGAAGGGCAGAGACCACCTCCCGGAGAGGCCCTGCCAACCCGCTTGACCTGTTCCCTCCCCCCCCAGGTGAGAAGCCCTTCGAGTGTAAACTGTGTCACCAGCGCTCCCGGGACTACTCGGCCATGATCAAGCACCTGCGGACGCACAACGGCGCCTCGCCCTACCAGTGCACCATCTGTACCGAGTACTGCCCCAGCCTCTCCTCCATGCAGAAGCACATGAAGGGCCACAAGCCCGAGGAGATACCGCCCGACTGGAGGATAGAGAAGACCTACCTGTACCTGTGCTACGTGTGAAGCCGGCCCGCCGCAGGGTGGGGGTGGGGGGGGGCAGCAGGGAGAGAACTAGAGCAACGTGGAGGAAGGACTGTGCAAGAAAAACAAAAAGAGAGAGAGAGAGAGAGAGAGAGACAGGAAACCTGATAGCTGTTTGGCCTTGGCTTGTCCCTAGGGCTCCCATGGCGGATGCCTGGGCGCTGCTCCGGCCCAGGGCCTCCACTCCCTCCTTTCCCCGCTGGAAGGCTGCCTGAGCTTCTTGGGTGGGTGGACGGGTGGGTGGGGGTTGGTTTTGTTCGCTTCTGACAGCGGGTTGTTCTCCTCCCTCTACCCAGACCCTCCCTTCAGGCCCAGGGCGAGGCTGAGCCTAGGCCTGCCCACCCCTCCCGGGGGCTCCTTCGAGGTTGGAGGCCCGCAGGGGAGAAGCAGGCCCGGTGCAGGGGTGCCTGGGCTGAGGCCTGGCTGTCGTGAAGATAGCAGCTCTAGTTTGCTGGAGCAGACCGATGGGGGCGGTCTCTTTTTCCCTCCCCAGGACTCACTCATCTGCTGCTTCCTGCCCTTTTGCCGGCCCTGCGCCTTCCCTCTTGCCCCCTCCCCTGGCTCCATGCTGCTGGCCTTGGCCTGCCTCCAGTCACCCATGTCCCCCGGGGAGGGGCTCCCAGCCCGTCAGGAGCTTTCCGAGAACACAAGACAAAGGGCGAGAACTGCCTTCCCTCCCAGCCCACCCTCGTCCTGAGCAGGGTGGGGGGGGGGGGGGGGCTGCCTCTGCTCCCCAGATGGAGAGGAAGCATTGGAACTCTGTATCCGGTAGCCCCACCGAACACCGGGGCTACATCCATGCCTCAGCCCCTCAGGAAAGGGTTCGTTGACAGCTGATGGTCCAAGGGAACGAGGGCTGCCACTCGCTGGACAGGCCCAAGCCTGGAACCCAGGGCTCCCCACTGGCTCAGGGGTACAGCCAGCTGGCCAGTAGAGGGGTCATTGAGGCAGCATGGGGGCCCCCAGGCCTTGATGCTCAGTGGGCAAGCCCAGGCCCAGAGAGGGGCCCAGGGTTCCCGACTCACAGGCCCTCCGTCACAGAGGAGGAAGGGGTGCTTGCAATTGAAAGCGCTTTGGCCTCGTGTTGTGTGTGGCTTCTTGTCTGTGTCCCCTGTCAGCACATTGTACTTGAATTACCTCAGTTTTTTGTGACCTCATAAGCTTTTAACACACCCACCTCCCTCCCCCCTCTTTTTGGGGGGTTGGGTCTTGGTAGGATAGGAGGGTCTTTTATTTCTTGTGTTGGGTTTTTATCAACTTCAGCTGGCCCCCATGACTATCCCATGGGGATAGTCTATAGACTATCCCATCCCCCAGACACTGGCCGCCCCGATACCCCCAGGGGGCAGGGGCAGCCCAGAAGGAGCTGAGGACCCACAATCCTCAGAAGGTAGGTGGAGGGGATGTTATCTTGGGGTCACACTGTCCCCACAGAGGTCCTCGGGAGTCACTGTGGGCTGTGCCCAAGGGGCTCAAGCCACCTGCACCTGGGCCAGTTCAGCCTAAAGTATTCTAGGGGGAAACCCCACCTTTCGTTCAAGGTCCTGAGTCATTCAGTTTGGGGGGGGCCTCTATTTAGATCCTTGCCACGCTGTGA
Source organism: Echinops telfairi (assembly GCF_000313985.2). NCBI lineage: Eukaryota > Metazoa > Chordata > Mammalia > Afrosoricida > Tenrecidae > Echinops > Echinops telfairi. The sequence goes on along the minus strand of NW_022111363.1, from coordinate 8,005,477 downwards.
CCCCACCCCCGCCCCCACCCAAATTGCCAAATTTTGTCTTATTTGTGTGTGTGCGCGCGTGGGTTGGGGCCTGGCCCAGGCTGGGTCGTGTTGTGTTGCGTTGTGCTGGGGCAAAGGTGTCATTTTTTTCCCCACAAGCTACCTCTTACGTTCGTCCAGTTGTCCTTTGGTTCCTTTGCACCCCCCCCGCCCCGTGCTGCTGCCCCTCAGCCCCTGAGCCCCTGGGAAAGCAGTCTTCGGCTATGTGGGCTCAGTCTGGGGTGGGCTTCTCCCGCTGTGTTTGTGTTTGCAGGTGTTTGCTCTTCGTTGTTTCTTTCCTTCCTGAAAGTTCTCTCTGAGGTTTGCGACTAAGTGGTTTGGGGGACTCCTGTTGAGGGGGGCAGGGTTGTGAGGGACAGAAGGAAGTTGGAGGGATGGTTGCTACTGTCATTCCCTCACCTGTGTCCTTGCCCCCCACCCTCCCCTTCAATCTCATCCACAAAATCTGAAGGCCTTAAAAAGTGTGCATTTGGGGGGTGGGGTGCAGATGGGGGCGGCAGGGTGGGGGATCGTGTCACTAGCCTGTGGAATTGAGGTTAGAAAACTAGGGTAGGGAGGGGCCTGTCTTCCAATTCCAATAATGACATAGTGCTTTGGAAAGGAAGAGTTTGAAAAGTTGGACTTGAACTCTGTCTGGAGAGTGCGGTGTTTATCGCAGGAGGACTGAAGTCATTGTGGGAGGGGCAGGCTATGGGAAGCCCTTATGCACTATTGCCCGAGAGGAGATGGGGATGGGGCGAGCCAACCCTCAGGGGAGCTGTTAATCCCAGAAAACAGTATTTTAGAAGCAAGATGTCATTTAACTTTGGTGGAGAAGGAAAGGTGTGGGGGTCGGGTCAAACTATTCCAAACAAGGCGTTGACACCTCTCTCTCACTCTGCCCCCCCGGGCCCCTGCCCCTGCTCTGGAAAACGGAGAGGTTGAGCTCGTATTTACAAATTGTAATATTTTTGTAATATTTGTTAGTCCCTCCGTCCGTGCTGCAGGATCTAGCCCGTTCCTTTTGTAATGTGAAGAGGAAATAAGAAAAAGAAAAAAAAAAAAAAAACCCACCACCACCGAGAAAAATCCCTTGGCCTGCGTGTGCGTGCGTGTGCTTTCTGTGTGCGCTTGTGTTCACTCGTGCAGCATGTTGTGGTCTGGGGTGGCGGCCTTGGATCCACACTGCCTGCCCCGAACCGCCCCTCCCCCCAACAACCCTCAGCCTATTACAGATCCCAGTAGCCAGCCAGTGGTAGCCAGCCAGTGGTAGGGAGCGGGCAGGGGTGGGGGGTCTGTAGTCCCCCAGGGAGACTCAGATGCCCTGAAAAGAGTTCCCTGTGCTCTTCCCTGAACTTGTCCCTAGATCCCCGAGGATTCTGAACCCAAGGAGGCCAGATGAGTGGGGCCAACCGAGTCCTGCTCACCCTGGGGCTCTGGTTCGGAGTGATGGTGTGGGGATATGTTCCCTGGAGGCTCTCTCGGGGTGTATCTGGAGTGAAAGAAACATCCCAAAGATGTTTGGGAGCCCAGGAGCTGGGGGGCAGTGAGACCTGTGTGTTTTTATGCCCCCCGCTTCTTGCTGCCCCTTGGCCACCTCGCTGCCTTTAGCTGTGGTACTGCTAACAACGCCACTTGCTGTTGCTTTACCCTGCATCACGAAAGGCCTCTGGCTTGGGATGTGTATGATGATTCAGCGTCCCCTCCACCTGTGACCCTGATCCCTTACCCATAGGCTGTCTTTCCCTGTTCAGGCTCCTTGACTCATTCAAAGCATTAAAATCCTATGTGTATATAGGATAGACAAATATATATAGATATACATATATATATATATCAAGAGAGAGATATACAATATTAAATGTCATTGCTGCTTTGGGCTGCCTTGAAGGAGGCCAGGGAGACGGGGAGGTCGGTCTGGGGATGTGAGGGGCACAGGGAGGCTGTGTGTCGGTACAATCCAAGGATGTAACTCGAGCTTGTTTTAATCTTGGTGCCTGAACAGTTTCTCCATATTTAGAAAGAGGGGGGAGCAAACCGCTGCAGTAATGCTTCACGGGTCTCTGGTCCCGTTCTGGAAGCTACTCGTACACACTGCGGGACTGTCCAGAGATTCTGGGAGGCGGGGAATGGCGATAGGCCCTCCTTGGAGGGAGTGTGCAGAGGTGGGATGTGACCCTGGGCCACTGCCCAGGTGGGGCTGGGAGGGTGGAGATTTGGGGTCTCTTCCCTGTCAGGCAGATCGGGGAAGGAAGCAAGGGCCCCCCAGGTTATCGGTAGAAGAGTCCACAGTGCTGGTTTGTTTCTTTGAGGCTGGAGTTTCAGTTCTATTGGGTTTTTTGTTTAGTTCTGCCCTCTCCCCTCCTCCCCCTCCATCCCCTTCTCTCCTGCCTGGAGCTTCTGCTGACGGGATGGGCTGGTGGTACTGACCTACACAGCTCACCGGGAGAGGGGAAGGAAGAGCCAGGCCGAAAAGGACAGAGCCAGCCAGGAGAGGGGGTTGAGGATAAAGCAGGGAGGCCCGGGGAGAGGGAAGGTGCAGGCCCCCCAGACCTGGGGCCCAGCAGCTGCGGCCCCCCTGCGCCCTTGGCATCCCATCTTGCAGACAGGGTACCAGCCTCGTGGTGTGTATCTTAGTATTTGTTCTCATTGTGTTACATGCATGACCTTCGTGAGGTGAAGAGGCCGTGGGG
>NW_022111363.1:8001403-8002372 GCF_000313985.2 Echinops telfairi | reverse complement strand
GCACCCGGGGTTGGGCCATGCGGCTCTGGGGGAGAGGGGCCGAGTGAATAGGGGCCCGACTGAATGGGCTTTGTGTGACCGCTGGGGTCTGCCTGCTTTACATGCTCTTTGACCCAGATATGATCTCATGGGGGGAGAGGGGCCAGCCTGAGAACACTGGCCTGACAGCCCTGCCCCCTCCCAGGCCAGGCGGCCTCCACTGCCTGCCCTCCACCCAGGTGGCCTCCGCCCCTGCCCTAGCCTCCTGCAGCACAGGTTGGCGCCAGAGGGAACGCCCCTCCTGCCATGGCTCAGGTGAGGACCCAGGCTTGGCCTCAGGACATGCCTTCCCCACGGAGGCCCTTAGCCAGCTGGCTCGGGTGAGAAAAGTCAGGCGTCCAGATGTCCAGCTAAATCCAGGGCGTCTGCTTTCCCCTACCTTGCCCAACCTTGCCAGGCCTTGCCATCTGGTGGCCAGTGGAGTCCGTCCCCGAAGGGCTGGCCTGACCTCGGGCCAACGTCACCTCTCACCTGCCTCCAGTCATGCCCTTCCCAGCTCCATCCACAGCCACCGGAGAGACTTTCAAGCACGCACGAGGGCATCCTGTCTGCCTTTGATTGGAACCTCGCAGTACGCTGAGAGTGGAGTTCTCACGGGACCTCCAGGAGAGGGCCCTGCTTACCATCCCCACCTCGCCCCTCTCAGGGGCCCCGCTGCCTGAGTCAGCTGGCCTGGGGCAGATTCTCGGACACACCCGGCTCCCCTTTCCCTGGGGGACTTCTGTACAGGCAGTCTCTTCTGGGGACATCTTAGACACACGCTCACCATCCACACCTGTGTGTGGTCCTCACAGCCGGTCATTATTCAGGGTTCCGTTCAGACCGTCGCTGGCTGGCCCCCTAAAGTGAAACCTTAACCCCGCAGTACCATTTCAGTCACCACGGTCCACTGCACTAGACACCAAGCTCCTGGAGGGCAGGGGTGATGTA
>NW_022111363.1:7999793-8001245 GCF_000313985.2 Echinops telfairi | reverse complement strand
AACTGCTGACCTCGCAGTTAGCAGCACAAAGCACCGTGCCAAAATTCCCCTGGCCTGGCACCGCCCGGCCACCCCGCTGCCGCACCTGTCAGTTCATTTCACTGTGGTGGCATCCGGGGCCTGTGTCTGTGGCCCTGCCATCAGTGTCTCAAAGACCAGCTGCAGGATCACCCAGGACGGGACAGGTCTCAGCGAGGCTCCCAGACTGACGTTCTTCCAGCTGAGCCAGTGGAAATGCTGCGGATGAGCCTGTGCCTGGAGGTTGAGTCCCCTCCCCACGCCCTCCCTCCCCCGTCAGGAAGACCACTCCTCATCAGCTCAGAAGTGGACTGTCACGCAGAGATCACCGTGAGCCGAGGCCAGCTGGGTCTCCACTAATAACACCCTGTCACCTGGCCACTGGTGGTGGTGGCCAAGTGCCATGTGGTCAGTTGCGACTCACTGTGACCTACAATCGACCAAACGCAACAGCACCCTGCCCTGTCACACACACACACACACACACACACACACACACACACACACCGCCATCCCAGCCCCCTTCCAATCCTCTTCAGTTGTAAAACCGCTTTCACTCAGTTCTACTGGGGTCAGTTCACTCAGTGCCGCTGTCTGAGGGCATTTCAACGGTCCATCTCGGGCCAGAAGCAGCCCTCTCTCAGCCAAGACAGGTTCTGGATGGAGCGGAAGGCTCCGTGCCTGCCAACTGGACGGTGGGAGCCCATCCCGAGGGGTTTCAGAAGGACTGGCAGTCTGCTCCCGAGACACCAGCTGCTGACCCCTGTGGAACATACGGTGACAAGGGTGACACAGGACAGGGCCACCATGAGTTGGAATCCTCGATGGGAACAAGCCCTGGTAGTCAAGACCCACCAAGGGACAGGAGCAGTGCACCCTGGGTGACTTTCCTGCCCAGGTTAACCCCTGAGGAGCATGTCGGGGCAGCACCTCATGTGACTCCAACCCGGCCACTCCCCTGTGTGTATCATGTCCCCTCTCTGCCTTCCCTGCCGGAGACCCGACTCTCACCCGCCCTGCTCCCCAGGGCTGAGCCTGGAGCCTGCCTGGGGTTGCTGAGGGCCACTCTGGGCACTGCCCTCACCTCCCTGGACAGATGACAGACAGGCAGCCTGCCAGGAGGCAGGGCTTCGCTCCCAGCCCTTCAGAAAGTGGGATTCTCAGCCTTGAGTCTGTCTTAGCTTCTCAGCTCCTCTTAGTGCCCCCATGTCCCTTCCCCTCCTCTCTTCCGTCCTCTCCTCCTCCCCCTCTTCTTGGTCTTTGCCCTTCATCCAGCGTCCTCCCTCTCTGGGTGACGCCCGCTGTCTCTCTCTGGGTGACCCCCTGCCTCTCCCTCTCTCTCTGGGTGACCCCCTGTCTCTCCCTCTCTCTCTGGGTGACCCCCTGCCTCTCCCTCTATCTCTGGGTGACCCCCTGCCTCTCCCTCTTTCTCTG
>NW_022111363.1:7996361-7998877 GCF_000313985.2 Echinops telfairi | reverse complement strand
GGCACGGAATCTGAGGACCAGCTCTGCCCTGCCCGACAGGAAAGCAAGCGGCCTGGTGTCCAGCACTGGGGCGGGGCGGTTGTCCCAGAGGTGCAGGTGCTGGGACCCCCCACTCCCATCCCCCTCCAGCAACACTGCAATTCCTGGGCCCCCTGAGGGAAGTCATGGCAAGGCTGCAGCACGGGGCAAGGGGTGGGGGGCACATGCGGTGAGGTAGCCCACCCAGCAGACAGGGTCACAGTGAGGAGGGGACAGGGGGCACCCCAGCAGACATAGGCGGGAAGCCCACCACCACCGTGGGGACACGCGGAGCGTTTCCTGCGGTTCTGCCATCCTCAGGGCCCCTCACTGCCTAGCTGCCTGCCCTGGGACATGGGCCTTGGTGCATGGGGCCAGGGGCCACACTCCCCTCCGGGCTCCTCTCATCGGCCCCTCCCCTCGGAGGCAGTGGTTCGCTTGACACAGAGACCATTCTTCAGCACACTCCCCGTGGGTCCAGACGCAGACTCTATCGGACCGAAGGACACCGTTTATTTTGTGAAAGAAAGACAAAGACGCTGACCCAGAGAGTGGAGAAAGTGCTGGCAATCTGGTCCCCAAAGAGTCACCATGGAGCGCCCGGCGGAGTCAGGGTGTCCTCACATACACTGGGTCACCGTGAGCCCGATCCACGCCAGGTCACTGGTTGGCAGGCCACTGCGTCCAGCCCCACGACCCAGACAGAGAGACGGAATCTGTTTTACAGTCCACAGCTGGTAGGTGTGGACTGTGGGGTCAGGACTCTGCCCTTTCCACCAGGCTGCCGACAAGGAGGTGCCCTTGCCACACCCTCCTCCCCGGTGGGGTGTGTGTGTGTGTGTGTATGTGTTTCTGTCCAGTTGCCTGTTTGAACTGCTTCTTCTCCTTACTAGGAGGAGGGAAATGGAAGTCCGTCCACCTTAAATCAAAACGTCTCTCTTCCAGCCTTTTCTGCCTCAAATTTGCCGGAAACTTGAGTACCAGAGCCTTCGTTCTCAGCAGTCTTTCCCCGGCAGACCCAAGTCAACACCTTAGCTACCCACCCCCACTCCCTGCACCACTCACACCTGCTCCTGTGGGCAGAGGAGGTCAGCTGTGGACGCCCCTGCGATGGAGCCTGCCCGCTGTGGGGGCCCGCGCCTGCTCCTCTTAGTGCCTCTGAGTCCCATGGGGCCGAGGGGTCTGGACCCTGGGCTTGTGACATGGTGTAGCATCTTCAAGACCAAGCAGCTGGGCACCATCAGAGGGCAACATATGGCCCCTTGGAATCGGACACCAGTCTCTACTGTTGAGTGCAAATGACCTGATGCCTGCTGGGCTGATGCCTGCTGGGCTGGGCCCCTGCGGGAGAGAGCAGCTGGTGGTTGGCAGAAACAACACAGGCTCCAGAGGCAAGAGGACTTGGCTTTGAGGGCAGGGCTGCCGTGCACTGTGTGGCTGGGCTTATGCTTCAAAACGGCTCTGAGGCCCTCCCTCCTCAGCCGCCAGTGAAGGGCACCAACAGCTGCCTAGAGCCTGGTGGGGGGTGGTTACAGACTGGCTGCTCATCCTGAGCTCAGCAGTAGAAAACCACCGGCCAAGATGAGGCTGTGTACACCCATAAGGAGTCGCAGTCTCGGACACCCACAGGACCAGTTCTGCCCAGCCCCCTAGGGTTCCCGTGTGTCAGAACGGACGGGATGGCAGTGAGATTTTTGGTTTAATTCCTGCCTGGCAACCCACAATGGCGAAAGCAAATGGCGCAAGGTGCTTAAATGGGCTTCTTCAAACTCCACCGCGGGGAAGCTGGACGTGCGGAGGACTCAGAACTGGCCTGGGAAGGGAGCAGGTCGCCCAGGTAGACTCCCACGCCGGGGTCCACCTGGCCGGGAGCACTGGGTTACCGAGTGGGCGGTTCGGCTGCCAGCATCGCTGGGGTTCTCTCGCCATCTAGTGGGCACTGTCTACAGGTGCAGCTCACACCTATCAGACAGGAATTAACATGGTGCTGCTTCCCCCTTGCCAATGGCTTTGGTTTCTTGGGTATCCGACAATACTGGGTGGGGCTCACGGCTCAGTGCTGACTCATAGCGACCCCACTGTGGGTTTCTGAGACTGGAAATGTGTACCGGAGTAGGAAGCCCAGTCTTTCTTCCTCGGAGCTGCTGGTGGTTTCGAACTGCCGACTTCGAAGATCCAGCCTAACCCGCAACCACTCTGCAGCACTGCGTGGTGTATACTGGGTGGGTGAGGCTGAGTAAACAGGAGCCCTCTCACGTGGGGGAGACGAAGGGTTTCGACGAGCTCTCCCAACACTAAACGTACAATTCGATAAACCTGGCCAAATGACAGATTCCCAGAGAAGCCGGTGTTCCTGGCTCTACCACCTGAGAGCACCAACTGGTAGCGGCCGCCAACACCTGGCTCAGTAGCGTTTCTGCGTAGAATGAGCTTCTAGTGACACCAGGTGGTTACAAAGGGGACTGCATGCACTACGGTGGGCCTGAAGCAACAAAAAC
>NW_022111363.1:7993294-7995063 GCF_000313985.2 Echinops telfairi | reverse complement strand
GAGGCTTGTGGTTTCAGACTGCCTGGTTAGCCGCCCAACTTGTAGCCACTGTGTGTGTGTGTGTGTGTGTGTGTGTGTGTGTGTGTGTGTGTGTTTCTTGGCAGGGAGTTAACTTCATGGACGTGGTCAATTGGGTTACGAGCTGAGCTGTTAACGTCATGGTCAGCAGTTCAAACCCACCAGCTGCTCTGAGGGAGAAAGGTGAGGCTCTCTGCTCCTGGAAAGACTTGCAGTCTAGAAAATCAGTTCGAGCCTGTCTGAGAGGGTGACGATGAGTCAGGGCTGACTTGCTGGTGTTGGGTTCTTGATCAAGGTTTGGTTTTAGGCTCTGGGAAGGGGAGTCCGAAGTAGGCTTTTGTCTAGAGCATGGTGTCTGCCGAGAGACGACCCGTGCTGTGACCAGGCGAGCACTGCACTCCAGCACAGCGAACCCGCTCGCATTTCCATTCTGTGCTCAGTCCCACAGCAGCCAGTGACTTACTAAGGCTCATCAACACAGGTGCCACTCCATTTTAGGTGAAAAGATTCCACAGGAAGCCCCCACAGAGACTTCTGACTCATAGCGACCCTCTATGTCGGGTCTCGGCGGCTATACATATTGATGGTAGGCACAGTACCTCTGCTCATGTACCACGTACCAGTCCCTCGGGTGCACATCTTAAGTAAAGCACTTCGGCAAGTGGACAAGTAGGCCCCGTGGTGTCGGGGGAGAGCGAAGACCAGTCAGTGCCTGCCATGGGACATTGTTCTATGGTCACCCCAAATTAATGGACACTCCTAGGAGAGTGACTAGTGAACGTTATTGGAAAGCCAAGTCAAGAGGTGGCGGGTGGCGACCATGTCTCTCAGAGAAGGACAGTAGGCATCAGTGGGTAGGAAAGCCGGTGGAGCAGCCTGCTACTGGGGAACGTGCTCGACAGTAAATCTGTGACCTTGTACCACGAGGTCACTTTGAGGACTGAGGTATGCCTGACCCAGGCCGTGATATTGTCAATCGCCTCAGATGCGTTTGACGGTTTAATGTGGAAGGAGGAAGACCAAAGGAGAAGCGATGCACTTGAATTAAGTTACTGGCAAAGGAGCGAACAAATCTGTCTTTGAAATATAGCCAGAATGCCCCTGAGAGGCAAGGGAGGGGGATTTCTTCTCACGTACTTTGGTCATGCGATCCGGAGAGACCACCAATCTCTGGAGAAGGACCCCCGCTTCGTGGAGGAGAGGGTCCTGACAATGAGGAAAGCCCTCCACAAGAATGGATTGGCACAGTTGGTTGCAACAGTGGGCTCAATCAGAAGAACAATTGTGGGGGGTGCATGGGACGGGGCAGCGTTTCCTTCTGTCGTACCGAGGGTCAGAACTGACCCGACGGTGCCTCACAAGGACAAACTCGTGTCCCTAATTGGGCCCTTATGACGTAACTTCTATTCAGCCCGTGGTGACCGGGCTATGTCCTATAGACAACCAGGACTATAGACTCGGTCCTTCAGAGGAGTACCACCTCCTCATAGACCGCACCAGAAGGAGCCGATATGGAACTCCCACTCAGCTAACTGGACTTTACCTTAAACACACTGGTAGCAGATTAAAGGAACTGAAATACTCCCATAGGTGGGTAGACTAGCGAACAAATTCATGGACACTCATACGTGTACAAGAAAGAGCTTTATATACAAGAGCAATTGAATATCGAGAAAACATCCCAGCCTAGTCCAGATCCAGTCCATATGTCCGATACCAGTCTATAAAGTCCTCTTCAGACTCACAAAACA
>NW_022111363.1:7991069-7992320 GCF_000313985.2 Echinops telfairi | reverse complement strand
TGTTATAGCAAAGGGTGGTGAAGAAAACAGGTGACACCCACTTACCAGAAAGAATAGCGTATGGGGTCTAACAGACTTGTCTTAAAGCAAGCAGCCATCTAAGTCAGGAGTCAGCTATGTCCACGCAAAGGAAGCACACCAGCCTGTGTGACCCAAGGACTGTAAATAATAAAAGCCAAACCTGGAGGAGGGAATGGTACGAGAGCCTGAATTCCGAACACCTTGTTTGCAGAAGGCTATGGGTGACAGTGAGAGCCCAAAACTTGTTCATAGGTGCCCTCTGGCTGTGGACCACGGCTGGGCAAGGCCTTGTTACCAGACAGTGGACAGTGGAGGGCAGACCCCTGTGGTTGTAGTTAGGCCACCATGTGCCACCTTGTCATTTGCTCTCCCTCTTGATCCAGTGTCTAATTGTTTCCACTTTTCATATTTTAATATTTACTTTGGTTTTGATTGAGGGCTTTCTCTGTTTCATTCTGTCACTCCCGTTGGGCCATTTGTGTTGTGTTTTGATTTTGTATGTTTTTCTTCAGAGGAAACCCAGGATAGGTAAGCCTCCAGACACAGCCCTAGCTTCATAGATTCATGGGACATGGCGAGGGTGGGGGGATGGAGGGACCACCACAGTGAGCACAAGGAAGAAGGACTATCCGGAAACTGATCGTGGTGATGGCCGCACCACTAACAAAAGTGATTGATTGAACCAGGGAAATGAATGATATGACTTGTAGATTGGGGGAACTGCCAAAAATAAACCAACGTAATGTGTAAACATCTTTAGGGGAGCAGATCACCTCAGCTTTTCCTCTGAGGAAGAGTATTTACAGTAAGACCTTTGCATTGCTAAGTGGTAGATACCTTCAATTTCTGGTTAGTAATGCCCCTTGTGTCGCCTTTTCATTATAGTGTATCACTTTGTTTTTCATACGTATGTGGATGAAAAAAACCTCTCTGTGGTTTTAGGTACGATCCAGTATATTCAATGGGTAACTTTAAGAGAAAGCATATTTTCTGTTTTCAGCTTACAGAGTTCAATACGAAAATTAACTCAGTTTGTCTTAAAATTGCAATTTTATGTCCTTGTCCATGTGGGAAAGCATGAGCCAGGAAACCTGGGGTCGTGCTCTGGCCATGATGAGCTCCTGAGTGTCAAGACCCCAGACTTTGTTCTCAACAAGGAGCTGGTGGTAGTCACCTAAGATCATGGCAACTCCATCAGTAAGTGTAGGAGTGGAGTCCAGCCTGTCAATC
>NW_022111363.1:7988393-7989650 GCF_000313985.2 Echinops telfairi | reverse complement strand
TGTCCCACTATCATGTCCAGCCTTCATTTGGGTTTCAGTAATTCCTCTCGGTTCCATTACCCTTGCTCACACCCTACCAGCCTCCTAGGCTGCGTGAGTCTTCAGAGAGATTTACAGGCTAGTATCAGACACAGGGGCTAATATCAGACGTATGGGCTTGATGTGGGCTGGATCTAAAGCTCTCCCTTACACACATATGAGTGTCTCTGGACTTCTTTCTCTAGTCAACCCGGCCTGACACAGAGCTGCAGCAGAAGACATGTTGTCATGGCTGATTTACCATCCCGGGCAGCGGCCCTGGGTGGCACAAACGGTGAAGAGCTCAGCTAGTGAGACAAAGGTTGGTGGTCGGCAACCACTTAGGGTCACCCCGGAAGAAAGGTCTGGGGATCAGCTTCCTAGAAGCCCATGGGGCGCAGCATAATTGGATTCAACTTGGCAACAAATTGGCACAGACGAGAGTTGCATGAGGAGTGGAAGAAATAGAAGTGAGAGAGCCAGAGAGAGAGCCAGAGGGATGGAGGTTGGACAAAGAGGTGGTTGCGACCGTTGTTAGTTGTGCAATGTGGACTTGGGGGATGCCAACAACACAGAGAGATGCCTGCCCCTTGTCATTCACCCGGTAAGCTTCCCGCCATCAGTCCTGTGGAAAGGGCAAGTTAAGCGGCTGCGATTGAAGGACTAGTAGAAGAAATTCAATTGCAGAACAAATATGTCCAGCACATCCACCCACTACCCCAGTATCGCCAGCTCAGATTTCCCTCTGAGTTCTAGACCTAAATCTAGAACTGGAATGTTCTGGTTAGAGGCCCCAACTTCAGCATCCTCAGAACTATAACCATCATTTAATATCACCTCACCTTCCTCACCCCTCAACTAGAACTTGTCTCTTCCTGTTCCCTTATTCAACTAAATATGACAGCATACGCTTGGTTGCCTAGGGCAGAGACGGGCATCGTGGTTGTGGTCAGTAGTGGGTGGAGGATAATCGTGCAGAGAGTACTGGAGATGCAGTCATCCTGCATTCTAGAATCCCACACACAGACTGGGAATATCTCTGAGAAGATTTCGTTTAAAAATTGTGTATGCCTGTGTTAGTCTGGGTACTTTAGAGAAACAAATCCACAGAAACTCACGTATAAGAGAGAGTTTTATATGAAGGGTAAGTGCACATCAAGAAAACATCCCAACCCAGTGCTGCCCAAGCCAAGCCCACAAGTCCAACATTAACCTATTAACCCATATGTCCAACACCAA
>NW_022111363.1:7985799-7987654 GCF_000313985.2 Echinops telfairi | reverse complement strand
ACTAAACAGAAGAAAGATTGGAGTTGTCAAGGATTTCATTTGTATTGCTTGGGTCCACAATCACTGCTCATGGAAGCAGCAGTCAAGAGATCAAACAACACATTGCATTGCATTGGGTAAATCTGCCGCACACGGCCTCTTGAAGGTGTTGAGAAGCCAGGAGGTTACTTTGAGATCGAAGGTGCACCTGCCTTACGCCCCAATATTTCAAATGGTCTCGCATGCATGTGAAAAGTCGGATAAGGAAGGCTGAAGAAGAATCGATGTCTTTGAATTCTGGTGCTGGCAAGGATATGGAAAGCACCAGGGGCTGCCAAAAGACAAGCAGATCTGTCTTGGAAGAAGTCCCGCCAGAGTGCCCCTTCGAGGCAAAGCTGGTGAGACTTCCTCTCACACACTTTGGAAGTGTGATCAGGAGAGACCACCGATCTCTGGGGAAGGACATCCTGCTTGGTCAAGTAGAGGAGCAGCAAAAAAAGCAAAGGGAAAAAGGGAGACCTTGACCAGATGGAATGACACATGGTTGGAACAGTAAGCTCAAACAATTAGGAGGATGGCACCTGCCACTATGGGTCGGAACCTACAGCACCAACAGCCACCTACTTAAAGAACTTGAGAAACCAAGAGTCTTGCCTGCCCAGAACAATGAAGCTGAAGCGGCTCAAAACTTTCAGAGATGTCAACGCCGCCAAAGGCCTGGGGGATGGGTGGGCTAGGCTTGGAGGCTGGGGTCTGCTCCAGAACTTTCCCCTGGAGCTTCCCAGTTTGATGCCCAGCTGAGAATTTATCTTTCCACCCCAGATATTCTGAATCCAAATCTACATTTTAACAAGGTCCCCAAGTGATTCTTAGGTACTTCTTAGATAAGATAAGAATCAGCAGGGAGTCTTGTTAAAATGCAGATTGATTATGGAAATCCCCTGGTTTGAAGCTCTGGTCTGCCCCTAGAGGCGGGAGCTGGGGTGGTCGGTGGGAGGAGGGTTTCAGGGTTGCCTGTGTTCGCTCTTGTGTTTGGGGAAAGTTTGGGGATAGTGGGGCTTAGGAAGAGCAATGGTCAAGCCTCTGCTCAATGAAGAAGGGCCCAGGGGTCAGGCTGCTTACTCCTTTCCCGGACAAAGCCCACTGCTCTACATGCTCCGTCAGGAATCCACTGTCAGATGTCTGCCAGGCACAGGTGAGCCCACCAAATAAACTCAAACCAAACCCGCTGCCATGGAGTTGGCAGGGTAGGACTGCCCTGTAAGTTCCCAGACGGTAACTCATGGGAGCAGGAAAGCACTGGTTTTCTCCCTGGTTTTAAGCTGCTGACCTGCGGTGAGCAGCCCAGTGCATGACCACGACCCCCCCACCCCCCAGCCCAGGGCTCCTTAGGTGAACACACAGCCTACTGGCTGCTGAAGGATTCCCGCTTCCTATTGAAACCCTACAGGCACACTTTTAAACCAGGTTCTGGGCTCGTTCTTCCCTGGGGGAGGCACAGACTTGGGGTGAGACGGTGGTTATACAACTTCTCAATCTGGTGCTGTCCTCCTTCAACCCAGGGGCGGGGGTTTGAGGAGATGGGGGAGGTATTGAGGGCTCTTACACTCTTGTTAAAATCCATACATCATTTGTAACCGACATGTTAGTACATATATTGCCATCGTTCTTTTCTAGACATTGACTTTCTCTTGAGCCCTTGGGATCAGCTCCTCTTCCCCCACCCCTTCCCCGCCCACCCTCATGGCCCCTTGATAGATTATAGATTGCTATTATTTTCGTATCTCACACCGACTGCTGCCTCCCTTCCACTCCGATTTCTATTGTTCTTTCCCCTGGAGGGGGGCATATGGTTATGTGCCATTCACTGTGATCA
>NW_022111363.1:7984197-7985116 GCF_000313985.2 Echinops telfairi | reverse complement strand
GTTTGGGAGGGGGGGCGGGGGGGTGAGCATCACAAAATGCCATTTTGTTAGAACAAAGTGTTCTTTTATCGAGGGAGGGTGTGCTGAGGCCCAAGGCCCGTCCACAGCCTCAGTGTATTGCCTTATAAATACATGTACGTAGGCCATGTATTAGTCTGGGTAGACTAGAGAAACAAATTCATAAACACACATATGTGTATAAGAGAGAGTTTTATATAAAGGGTAATTGTACACTAAGAAAGCATCCTAACCCAGTTCAGTCCAAGGCCGTCGTAAGTCCAAAATTAGCCCATATGTCCGATACCAATCTATAAAGTCCTCTTCAGACTCACGAAACACATGCAATGAAGCCGAATACAGGACGATCACAAGCCAGTGAGTAGAAAGTCTTTGAATCCAGTGGCGTAGTAAGCATCTCAGTGCTGGCAGGGGTCTCCAACTTAGTTTCTCCAGCACCCAGGGCTGCATCAGGGTAGGTCCATGTGGCTTTTCCTCAAGGATGTCTCGAAGGGAATCAGCCTTGTCAGTAGTGAGTCTCCAAGGGAGTGAACAAAGTGAGAAAGTGTCTCCCACCTCCAAGGAGGAAATACCAGAGTTTTCCCAGAATCCTCAGGGGAAGACCATGCCCACAGAGGCCTCATTGGCTATGACCTGATTGACAGACTAGACTCCACCCCTTCACTCTTAATCCTCTCAAGTCCCAAATTGACACCAGATTATGTAACTAGCACAGGCCAATACCTCTATTTTTATGGATTAATTTATTTACATAAGTACACACCTCTGTTAGTGCCTTTATCTATAGCTTTGCTTCCTAGAGCGTTCCTCTGTTCCCTTTTGCCTCCTCCTATCATGTTCCCCCTTCTTCCACCACTTAGTGCTTCTCTCCACTAGATTGGTGTTGGTGTACTACCCACAG
>NW_022111363.1:7980615-7982037 GCF_000313985.2 Echinops telfairi | reverse complement strand
AGTACTGCATAGCACTCCATTGTGTGTATGTACCAGAGTTTGCTAATCCACTCCTCTATCCATGGAAATTTAGGTTGTTTCCAACTCTTAGCAATTGTGAATTGCACTGCAATAAACATTGGGGCACAGATGACTGGTTGTGTTTTATTTCTTACCTCTTCTGGGTATATGCCTAGGAGAGGGGTAGCTGGGCCATAAAGTAAATAGATTTCCATTTTTTAAAAATATCGCCAGATCTCTTTCCACAGTGGCTGTACATATCTATACAACCACCAGCAGTGGAGGAGAGTTCCTACTTTGCCACATCCCCGCCAACACTGTTGCGCTCTGATTTTCTGATTTGGGCTAGCCTCAAGGGTATTAGATGGTATCTCATGGTTGTTCTAATTTGAATTTCTCTTATGGCTGATGACCGGGAACGCTTTCTCATATGCTTGTGGGCCATATGGGTCTCCTCCCTAGTGAAAGTTCTTTTCAGTTCTTTTGCCCACTTCCGTAGGGGGTTAACTGTTTTCTTCTTTTTGCAGAGCAGGAGGGTGTTGTAGATTTTAGTAATAAGCCCTTTGTCTGATGTGTCATTACTAAAAATCCTCTCCTAGTTGGTGGGTTGTCTTGTTAACCTCTTGGTGAAGTCTTTTGACATGCACAGGTATTTTATTCTTATTAAATTCCATTTGTCAATTTCCAGTTCACCTGTGTGTATATCCTTCCCCATTGCAGTAAGCCTATGAATTCCCTGGGCCAATGATCTTAGGCTAGTCCTGATTCCTTCCTTGATGGTCCTGGTGGTTTGGAGTTTTATTTCTAGGTCTGTGATCCACCTTGAGCTTGTTCTTGTGCGTGGGGTAAGGTAAACATCTTGTTTCATTTTTCTACATATGGATACCCATTGGTTCCAACACCACTTGTTAAAGAGGGTATCCACCTCCCACTTGATGCTTTTGGGGCCCTTATCAAAGACCAGTTGTCTATATACTGATGGTTTTAATCCTGAGCTTTCTGTTCTTTACCACTGGCTTGAGTAGCTATCATTATGCCAGTGCCACGCAGTTCTGACCACTGTGGCTGTGTAGTAGGTGTTAAAGTCAGGTAACCCAGTGCTCCGGCTTCGTGGTTCTTCTTGAGGAGTTCTCTGCTAATTCTGGGCTTCTTCCCTCCCCATATGAAATTGGTTGTCAGATTTTCCAGTTCTTTGAAGAAGATTGTTACATCTTTACTATGTTGAGTCTTCCAATCTACAAGCATGGGATATTCTTCCATTTGTGGAGATTGCTTTTGGTGTCTTGTAGTAGGGTCTTGTAGTTTTCCTTGTATAGGTCTTTAGTTTTTGAGGTTAAATATATTCCTAGGTATTTCAATTTATTCTTGGCTATTGTAAAAAGTACCGCCTTCTTGATCTCCTCTTCCATGGTCCTGTCTGAT
>NW_022111363.1:7977221-7978311 GCF_000313985.2 Echinops telfairi | reverse complement strand
TTTTAAATAACAATCCTTTTGGTTTAAATATTGTATCTGATTCTCCGTATGTTAATGCTGTACCTCAACTTAGTACCGCTGTATTGAAAGGGTTCCCAGATAAGCCTAGTTTCCATTTATTATCATATCTTCAATGCTTAGTGTGCCAGCGTCACTGCCCTCTGTTTATCACCCATATCCAAGCCCATTCAGGCCTCCCAGGACCTTTGACTGGGATGGCCCTCTGAAGAAACTTTTAATCTCTCTCTCTCTGTGTTACCCGGTTTGAGCTTTCATTTTAGGTCAAATACATGGAAAAGCCTGACATCAGACAAACTCATCTACATCACCCTGTGCATTGATACTGTGGAGTCAAACCCCCCTTGGCCAATGTGCGACCATTGTCAACAACTGCTTCCGACTCTCTTTACAGCAGAGGAGTGTGAGAACATTTGCAGGAAGAGCCACAAACAGGTCTTGGGAGCAGATAGGCAACCTGAGACTCACCCCCAGGAGTTGGAATCTGCTTTCCCCTTGCACCACCCTGATAGGGACCCAAACCACCCTGAAGGTAGGGAACACCTCTTCACCTACCTCTGGACTCTGATGAGTGATCTCCGGGAGGCAGCACACCATCCCATTAATTTGTCGAAGGTAACTCATATCATTCAGGGCAAGGATGAGAGCCAAGCAGCTTATTTAAAGAGGTTGTTTGATGCCTGCCGGTTATACCCCAATAGACCTAGAGGCACCAGATAATTGCAAGGCCATTAATGTAGGTTTTGTCTCCCAAGCCACACCAGATATTAAGAAAAAGCTACAGAACTTAGAAGGGCTTTCAGGGGAAAATATTAGTGAACTATTAGAAATAGTACAAAAGACTGACAATAATAGAAACCCAGTAGAAGAGAAGCAAGCCAAAGCAATGGCCAGAATCCTCACCATGACCACAGGGAGACCAGAACCCTGTCCAGGGCCAGGCAGGCAGGAAAGGCAGAATATGTGGTGCAAAGCACTAGGCAAGAACCAATGTGTCTATTACAAAGAAGAGGAACATTGGAAGTCCAACTGCCCAAAATGACCTCAGTTTGGAAATCAACCCCACCGGGTG
>NW_022111363.1:7975032-7976334 GCF_000313985.2 Echinops telfairi | reverse complement strand
GTCTGGACACCTAGTAAAGTGTCTGTTATGCATTGCCCTAGCCATAACAAAGGAACAGACCCATGGCCCTAAGCAACCGAAAGGCAGCAGCTTGAGCCGCAGCGTGAAGAATGGACCCGGTACTGTCTGTCTGTGCCGGCACAGTTCACCAGAAAGTAAAAGGCTCGTGAAGCAGTTGCACACCTATACTAATGTAGGCTCTAGCAAACTGGCAGGGCTAGTCCAGTTAGATTATTGGGACCCTCAGCACACCAAGACAGCGCAAGTGGTGACTGTTTGTCATTGTTGCCTACAACTAAACACTCCACCTGCCTGCTCTCCACACCCTGCTGGGCCCAGAGAAAGAGGATGTGAGGTAGGAAAGCACTGGGAAGTAGATTTTACAGATAGTACAAATTTACAGCTTGTACAGACAAATTCCATACAGGACAATGGAATTATAGGTATTTGTTAGTTTTTGTAGACACTTTTTCAGGGTAAGCAGAAGCATTCCCCACTAAGAAAGAAACTGCTCAGGTAGTAGGCAAAAAGTTATTAGAAGAGATAATCCCTAGATGGAGGGTGCCTGACACCATTGGGTCAAACAATAGACCTGGATTTGTTGCTTAAACTATACCAACATTAAGGAAAATTTTAGGGACGAATTGGAAATTACACAGTGCCTACCAACCTCAGAGCTCAGGGCAAGTTGAAAGGATGAATTGAACCCTAGAAGAGGCTTAGCTAAATTAACTTTAGAGACCAGAGCTGGGTGAGTGGCTCTGCTGCCTTTAACACTGTTACACGTCCATTGTACTCCATTTAAAGCCCCACTACCACCTGGTTTGCTTGTACCTCTGGAGTCAACCCTTGTCTATATACCTCCATTTTCAACCAAAACAAGTACTCTGAGCTGCACATATTAGTTCATGTCATCCCCCAGGTGTACCTATTTAGTGGGACAGAAGGAAGAGAACACCTGGGCATAATCACTGGGAGCACCCAATCTCGCAGAGCTGCCCCTATGTTAGTGCCTCTTTTAGTCAGTCTATGAGGGATGGGATCCTCAAGCCCTAGGTGACTCCACCCTTGTTACAGACCCACAAGCTCACTTATGCATGGCCCTAAGAGAAGACTGTTGCTTTTATGCAAACAAAACTGGAATTGCTAGGCAGACCCAGGCGGAAGTCAGGAAGGAGTTAAAGTTTGTGCAGGAGCCAGTCAGTATGCCCCTAAAACCAGTAAGGAGTGTGATAAGAAATGTGATAAGGATGTGATGAGGCAATGATGAGGAATGTGATAAGGAAGTTGAAATTGTTCTAG
>NW_022111363.1:7972678-7973638 GCF_000313985.2 Echinops telfairi | reverse complement strand
TGGTATACTTTCCACAAGCCTTTTATTCTTAGTTTATTTTTGTCTGTGTGCTTAAGATGTGTCTCTTGCAGGCAACAGATTGATGGATTATGTTTTCTGAGCCAATCCTCAAGCCGTTTTCTTTTAATGTATGAATTGAGGCCATTGAGAGTTATTATCACAATCTGTGGATTCACTGCTGTCATATCATGTCTTGCGTATTGGGTGTTTTCCTATCTCCTTTCATATCAGTGTGCTGTGCTTGTGTGGAGGCTTCTGTCTTGTCTTCTTTTCCCTCTGAGGCCCTGTTATCTTGGTAATTCTTGTCTGCACGTTGGCTTCTGGATGGAGTTGGGCTAATGATGGTCTTCTGCTTGTGCTTGGTGGACATTGATCCTCTGACCATAGTGAGTCGGCCAGTATCTTCCGCAGGGTTGGGTGTCTTACAGTGTGTTCTTTGATTCTTTACTTGTTCTGGAAGACCCTTATCTCCCCATCTATCTTGATGGAAAATTTGACAGGGTAAAGGATTCCTGGGCAGGCATTTTTTTCTTTCAGCTTTTGGAAGATGTTGCTCCACTCTCTCCTTTTCATGGTTTCTGCTGATAGGTTTGAGCATATTCTTACCTGAGCTCCCTTGTATGTGACCATCTTCCTTTCTCTTACTGCTTTTAATTTTTTCTCTTTTTCCTCAAAGTTGGATATTTTGACTAGTATATGTCTTGGTGAGTTCTTCCTGGGGTTTAGTCTAGTTTGTGTCCTCTCTGCTTCCTTTATGAGTGTTTAATTCTCATTCATTAAGGTGGGAAAGTTTGCTTACAGAAATTCCCTCGCTATAGCTGTCACCTTGTTTGTTGTGTCCTGCTCTGGTAGACCAATCATTCAACTGTTATTCCTCTTCATTGCATCTGTCATTGATCTCAGGTTATCTCCCACCTCTCTTATTATCCTGTTTGTCTGTGTTTCTCGTTTGCTGAGGCC
>NW_022111363.1:7970215-7971344 GCF_000313985.2 Echinops telfairi | reverse complement strand
TAGACTGCTCAGTTCCTGGGGCCCTGGGTGAATGGAAGGAGAGACATGAGCTTAGCACCAGATAGCTGCCACATGAAGAGAGGGGAACCGTGGGAGAAGGGAGCAGCTCTCCTAGGGGAGTGCTTCCAGTGGGAAGCTGCTGCGGAGAATCCCACCACAGCTGTGTGGGTCTTGCCAGGGCAGCCAAACAGCTCCTGGCGTGGTGACCAGGTCTGGGGGTGGGGTGGGGTAATTGGCGACTGAGCAGCAGCGGTCATGTGCAGGAACAGCCTAGCCGGCTGAGATGAGATGTCGCAAGGATCAGATCTCTGGGGGCTCTAGCTCAGGGCACATGTGTGTGGGGGGTTGCCTTGTGGCTGAGGGAGGTCCTCAGGGTTGTCCTAGGGGTCCTCTCACTTACCAGAATCCTCCCCCCAGTCCTCCTGGACACCAGACCCATCTTACGCAAAAGAGCTCTCAGTATGTGAAGCTTACCTGGGCACCATTTTGAATCCTCTCCTCTGTGTAACTTTTAAATCAGGTGTTGGTGTCCTGCAGCCCTGGAGGCTCAGAGTGGATGGAGGGATGGTGACAGTTTTCTTGACAGAAAGTTTAGACCCTCAGAGGAAAACCCTCAGTGAGACGGATTGACATGGTGGCTGCCACAGGAGGCTCAGACAGAACAACGGGTTAGGGATCAAAGGAAGGGCCACATGGCAGAAAGGGAAATGGTGAGCAGGAATCCTCAGAGTGTGTGCCCAGACCTGGACGGGGAATAAAATACTGTGCTGAATTAAAAAAAAAAAAGAGTGGAGGAGAGGAGACAGTTGAGATTGGGGACCAGTCTCTACAGGTTGGCATTAAAGCGTGGAGCACTGGGTATGGTGGGTCAGGTCAAGTGGGGAGAAGAAGGCCAAAAAGGCCCTTGTTGCTAAGAGACGGCAGGTGGGCAAACAGGCTGTCCATTCACTCAACAAATATTTGCTGGGAGCCTACGTAAAGCGAGGTGCCGAGCTAGGTATTGGGAACTTTGTCCCGGGCTGGGGCTCTTCCCCTTCACAGAATTGCAACATTTGAGCCCTCGATCACCACCTCTCCTGGGTGCTCTTTCTGCCTCTCTTCCCTCTACTGTGCAGACATCGGCGAGGGG
>NW_022111363.1:7964576-7965703 GCF_000313985.2 Echinops telfairi | reverse complement strand
TGTCCCCATCCAGATTTACAGTCTTGGAAACCCAAAGGGGCAGCGCTGGTCTGTCCTTCAGGCTGGCTGTGGGTTGGAATCTAGGCAATGGCAGTGGGGTTTTAGGTTTTGTCCAGTAGGTCCCTCCTTCCAAAACAACCAAAGAAAAGCCCACAGAGGTCGAGGTTGAGGTTGAGGAGAGCTGGCTTCAGGGCCCGACTGGAGATGTGGCCCATAGTCACCTGGCTGACAGAGCAAAGCAGAGACCACTGGGCCTTCTCTGCTGAAGCGAAAACCTCCCCAAAGGCCTTGCAGTTGAGGGAGGAGAGCCAAGGGCAAAGGGGTGGGCCTAGGTTAGGCCAGCAGGTCCGTTTAATGTCCATGATGGCCTATAAGTGGACTGTGATCTGAGCAGAAATATCCGCATTCATTTTGTTCTGCCACTGCGATTTGGGGCCCATTACGTCACAGCAAGCGAGTGCATGTGCAGAGAGGATAAAGGCTGAAGGTTCCGGTCCATCCGGAGGCTCTTGAAAGGCGATCTATTTCCAAAATATCAGCACAGTTCGACTCGGACACGCCGGGGTCAGCGGGAGTCAGAAGTGACCGGGTGACAACTGGTTTTTAACTTGCCTGATGGAGACACCTTGTGTTCCAACTCCGAGAAATGCATTCCCAAGGAGTGCACCACTTCACCGGTTCTCGTGAGACTGTGAAGCATAAAGCAGATCATCGCCAGCGTGGGAGGGAGGGAGGGATGATGGCACAGGAATGCCCATGCACTGCTGCTGGGGCTGAGGTCAAGGGCAGCCTCTCTCAGAGGCTCTCTGGACGCGCCCGCACAAATGAAGCACACAAATATCTCTTCTCTTGAATATGCAGCCCAGATCCGGACACGAGTCTCCAGCAAGGAGGCTCGGGTGCCCACTGAAGGGACGGGTTGGCAGTTGAGGCAACGTGCGGATCCAGGGGAGCACGGGAGGGAGCTTTGGCATCAAATTCTGACCGCCAGCAGGCTGGCCACCGGCCATGGCAAAGCCGCGGTTGTTTTCTGAGCTGTTCCGGCCTCGTTAACACGACCTCACTGACCCTGCGGTTGCCGTCCGTTCTTTCACGTCGTGTCTATTTGATCCCAAACAGAGAGTGCT
>NW_022111363.1:7961894-7963538 GCF_000313985.2 Echinops telfairi | reverse complement strand
CCAATCAATACCTTTTTCAGCATCAGTGGTGACTGCACGTGGGCCTTCCCACATAGGATGCGCAGTAATCAAATGGGCGGCATCTGTGGGAAGGGGCCGTGGGGAAGCTCACTATCAGCAGCCGAAACAAGGCCAGAGCCTGATGTCGGCTCAGGCTGAAGTTGAAGGAAATGAAGGCGAGTCCCTGAGCGCCCAGACAGGTCTTTGCTTGCTGCTGTTGGTTGTTGTTGTCTTGGGTCCCATCCCATTAGTTTTGACTCAAAGCCACCCGAAGTGCAAGAGGAGGGGACACTGCCCAGTCCACGGCCATCCTCCCAGGGCTTGTCGCGTTCGAGCCCATTGTTTCAGCCACTGTGTGACTCCATCTTGCCAGGGGCCTTCCACTTTCTCAATGCCCTCTACTTTACCAAGCATGACGCCCTTCTTCAGGGACTGGTCACTCCGAGAACGTGTCCAAAGTATGCGAGACCGTCTTGTCCCCCTGCTTCTAAGGTGCCTTCTGACTGCACTTCTCTCAAGACAGGTTCATTTTTTCTCTTGGGGGTTGTTCCTGTGTCCCCCCACCACCATCAGTCCAGTGCATCCGTTCTTCTTAGGCCTCAGATGCTTATGAGGCGATTGCAAAGACCATGCCTTGGCCAGACAGACACATCTTGGACTTTGAAGTCACTTCCTTACTTTTCAACCCTTTAAAGAGGTCTGTGTAGTACATTTACCCAACGCCATGCACTCTTTGGTCTCTTGACCACTGCTTCCATGAGCATTGCTTGCAGAGTCCAGCAAGACGAGATCTTTGACTTTTCAAATCTACAGTTCCATCCTTTCCTCCACTTATTGGTCCAGTGTGAGGATTTGGGTCTTCTTTACATGATGCTGTGATCTGTATGCAAGGCTGCAGTGCTGGTTCTTCGTCAGCGAGCGCTTCAAGTCTTCCTCACTTTCAGTAAACAAGGTTGTGCTGTCTGCACATGGAAGATTGTTAATATGCCTTCTTCCTTCTTCAGTCACCCAGCTCCTGAGGATTTTCTCCGCATACAGATGGAAGAAGCACGGTGAGGGGATACAACCTGGAGGCACACCTTTCCTGATTTTAAACCACGTTCCTTTGCGCGGTGTGCACAGCTATCTCTTGATCCATGGACAGGTTCCACACGAGCACAGTGAAGTGTTCTGGAACTCCCATTCTTTCCAGGGGTATCCATAATGTGTTATGAGCCACACAGTTGACTGCCTTTGCATAATAAAAAAAATGCAAGTGGGCATCTTTCTGCTATTCTCTGCTCCTAGCCAAGATCCTTCTGATGTCAGCAATGTTATCCCTTGTTCTGTGTTCTCCTATGACTTTCTAGAAGCTTCCTGTCAACCTACTGCAGCAACCATTGTTAGATGATCTTCAGGAAAGGTTCCCTTGCATGTGGTATCAATGATATTGTGCTTTAATTTGTGCGTTCTGGAAAACACTCCTAAAGGCCAACAAACAATCCTTGAACTAACAGCAAACTTTTCTTGTTATGTTTTTTTTTGTCATTGGTTTGTTGTTGTTGTTGTTATAGTGTTGTGTATTGCTGCTTGGTTTGGTCTGTCTTGTTTTTGTGCATGTTATTATCTCCACAGGTCTGTCTAAATAAGATAGGCTGGATGAAC
>NW_022111363.1:7958361-7960241 GCF_000313985.2 Echinops telfairi | reverse complement strand
AAAAAAAAAAAGATAGGGACAAGAGAAAAATGTTACCCTTCATTGTCACCTGCTGGGGTGCTGTCAGGGTTGTAGGCACCATGGCAAATATTTCAGAGGCTATGCTGAATATTTTTGATAATTTAAGTATCGGTAAGTCAAAACAGTCGATCCAAAAACTGACCTCAGTGAGGACACTGGCTATTATCGGTTCACATGAGTGAGGTACAACAGTATCGTTCTGTCAGTATTAAGATGGTATTTTGGAACAATAACTGGCTTGCAGAAAATAAAATGCTCACTATTTTTAATAGTCATAATAGCTACTTGAAAAAATAAAAACAAACCGTGCCAGTGACAAGAATGGTGGCTGTTCTTGTAGCATGCGGATCTGAACCATCCTTGGTTGTAATTGGGTAATAATGACACCTTCGACCTATAACGCAGCTTAGCGTGTTAATCTTGTTGCGATACTCATACATGTAAGTTCAAACTCAAAAGGTGCTCTAGTATGTGGTGTGGACTTGTTGGACAGCTCACTGATGGTTCTAAACCACCCGCTGCCCTGCAGGAGAAAGACAGGGCTTTCTACTCCCATAAAGAGCTACAGTCTCGGAGACTCGCAGGGGACAGTCCTACCCCGTCCTGTAGGGTTGCTATGAGTTGGCACTGACTCAATGGCAGTGATTCTCGAACTCACTGCCACTGAGCCGATCCTGACTCACAGAGACCCTGCAGAACAGAGTGGAACTGCCCCTGGGGGCTTGTGGGTGTACATTTTTAAAGGAGTAGAAAGCCTCATCTTTCCCCTGAGGAGCGACTGGTGGCCTCAAACTTCTGACCTTGTGCTAGGCAGCCCAATGCGTAACTACTGCGTCACCAGGGCTCCTTGTGTGTACGTGAGACTTACATGTTTTTGTGGTTATCACTAAGTACCGGGATGGTTTTATTTAAAAAATAATGAACTCCTACTGAAATAGTGTACAACAGTTTAATAGACTGTCATTTTGGTGTCCCCTGGTATAAATCCCCCACCCCTGCCCCCCATTTTCCCAGAGAAACCCCTGTCCCTTGGTCTGTCTGTCAGTCCTCGCGCCTGCCCCAGGCTGTATTCATGTCTGTGGCCGCATAGTCAGCGGTTACATCTCGTCGAGCAAGTCCTTCCACTTTGTTTTGCTTCAAGAGTAGCGACTCTCGGCCTTTGCACGGTCATATAAATTTTAGAGCCAGTTTGTCAAGTTCCACAAAAAAAGAACTATTGGGATTTTAATTGGGATTTTACTGATTCTATAAATCAATTGGCGAGAAATGACATCTTTACAATGTTGAAGCCTCCAATCCATGAAAGGGTATCTTTCTCCATTTATTTAGGTTCTCTCTAATGTCTTTCAATAAAAATTTTATAATTTTCTCCATTAATGCCTTGTACGTATTTTGTTGGATTTATTCCTGGTTACCTCGTATTTTTTAATGACAGTGTAGATGAAGTCTGTCTTAAATTTCATTTTATAACTGTGGCTGAAGAGGAATGAACTTGATTTTCTACATTGACTTCTTATCAAGAAACTGCTGAATTCCCCTGTCGTGGATTTGGAGATGGTGTTTCGTTTTTATCTCCATCATCATTATGTTATCTGCTAGCAATCGCAGTTGGGCTTGGCCCTTCCTGCTGCTGTGGTCTTTTATCTATGTTTTACTTACGTGTCCTGTGCAGTCCAGGACCCCCAGCAGAGTGTGGAAGAGAATTGGTCATCAGGAGTGCAGGGTGCAGACAGAAAGGTGGTCTTTCTTCCTGATTCCTGAGAGGACTACCTGGGGCATGATGTATTTTATATAAATGCATGATATAATTCATCATGTCCACGTGATGAGGCCAATAAAGGAGCTCTAAGACCAGGGCT
>NW_022111363.1:7952636-7957535 GCF_000313985.2 Echinops telfairi | reverse complement strand
ACAGTATAAGATATGAAAACATAATAACAATATATAATTGATCAAGGATGAGGGAGGGTTGGAGGATGAGGGAGGGAGGGACAAAAAGAGGAGCTGATACCAAGGGCACAAGTAGAAAATATTTTGGAAATGATGATGGCAATAGATGTACAAATATGTTTGATACAATTGATGTATGGAATGTAAGAGCCCCCAATTAAATTACTTTTTAAAAACCCCATTATCTTTTAAGTCCATTTTTCCAACAAGGTGCAATTTGTGCTGCAGGCTGTAGTCTTCGATTTTCATCCATAAATATCCCAAGTCCTCTTCAGTTTCAGCGAGCAAGGTCTGTCCTCTGCATAGCTCAGGTAATTGATGGGCCTTCCTCCAATCCCGATGCTGCATTTGTCTTCGCTGCGTGCAGCTCCTCAGATTATCCGCTCCACAGACAGATGGAATACGTGTGATAGAAGGACACAGCCCCACACACACCACTCCTGGCTTTCAGCCATGCACCCTCCCGTTACCGTGCCAATGACTGCCTCTGGCTCTATGCCACTTTGCCGACTAACATACTCAACCTGTGATCGTTTCCATTGCTTTATATGCATTTGCCAACTAGACCATGAACAAGGAAGCCAGAAAAGGAATGGATACAGTTGAACGATGGTATGGGTGGACAGAGAAACTACTGAGAACTGGCAGAAGACCCAATAAACCTGGCTCGGAAGAAGTACAGTCAAAAGGCTCCTTAGAAGCAAGGGCAGTGAGTCTTTGCTCCTAGAGTCTGGCCAGGTTACAGGAGAGATCCGTTCCTGGAAGATGTCATGCTTGGGACAGGAGTGGGTCCATGAGAAAGGGTCTAGTGAGATGGATTGACACCGTGGTTCCAGCAATGCGCTCACACAGGCCAACTGTACTAGCCTGGGACTGGGCAGCATTCCATTCTGTTCTGTGCAGGGTCCCTATGAGCCAGAGCCTAGGAGCCTGGTGGTGGAGCGGTTATGAGTTGGGCTGCCATCCAAGAGGTCAACTGTTTGATATCGCCAGCTGTCTCTTGTGAGGAAGAGGAGGCTTTCTCCTCCTGTGAACAGTGACCGTCTCGGAAATGCACAGGTAGTTCTACCCTGTCCTAGAGGGTCGCTGCACATTAGCAGCGAGTGTTGCGAGTGAGGCGGGCCTGGCTCAAGGGCACCTCAGAGCAGCAGCAGCCGCCACACGCAGGGAGGCTGAAGCCCCGGACTAGCCCTGTGTGAGTAGGGATGAGACAGAGAAAAATCTAGCCTTGAGTTACTAGGGCGGGAGAGAGAGAAGGGGCCCGCTGCTGCTCTGCAGTGGTTTGAAGCTGATACCCTCCCCCCACCTCCTCCCCAGCATGGACCCAGGGGCTGGGGATGAGAGAAGGGCTGAGTGGGGTAGCTGGGAGGAGGACCGGGAAGGGAAGGGAAGGTGAGGTATCTGGACTAGCCTTCCTGGCCTGGTTTGAGAAAGTGAGATTCCCTGGAGACTGCGGTTCTTGCCGGTGCAGTGAGCACGCTGGTCTCTGCCCTCAACTTGCAGGGCACGAAAAGGCACCGTCCTTCAGTCCGAGGTTTGATTTTAGACTCCAGGTGCCCCGTGCATCGCACGGTAGAATGGGGCACACTCCACAGGGATTGCCGCGACTGATTCTCTGAGAGACATCAAAACAACCAACTCACTGCCATCCCTGACTCCTAGCGACCCCTGTGGGTTTCCGAGACTGTAACGAGTTATGGGAACAGAAAACCTAGTCTCTCTCCCGAGGAACAGCTGGGGACTTCAGAGTGCCCCCCAACACGCAGCCACTGCACCCCAGGGCTCCTGCACGAGGCCTTTATTCTGAAGGGCCCCCTGGGTGGACTTCAACTTCTAACCTCTTGGTTAGCAGCCAAGTGCCTTTTAGACCACCTAGAAGCCTATCTTATATTATTATTCATAATCAGTATTAAATTAAAGAAGCTCCATTCTATTCCCATTCTATTCCCAAGGGTTATTGTTACTGTGAATGAATGTTGAATCTTGCTCTATTTTTTTCAGCATCAATCTGATTACAATTCTCCTTTAACAAATAAATGGAATAATTATTTATATTGATTTATTTTTGAAGTTTAAGTCACTTTGGCTTACTGGAATAAAGCTGCGTTGGTCACTGAATCGCTGTTAGAAGAATAGGTTATTGAGTTAAGTTAGGCTGCTTCGGTCTGAAATCCTATATATTGCTAACTAGTAGTACAACCTGGTCAGTTACTTAATCTCTCTGTAACTCAGTTGCTGCATACACTAATTCACAGAACTATTGTAAATTTTAGAAACATTTCCAAAGTGCATATGCCACTTTCCTGACGTCGGGAACACCATGTAAATGTTTGCTATTTAATTGGCTCAACCTTTTGTCTGTCAGCTTGTCATATTGCGGTGGCTTGTGTGCGGCTGTGATACTGGAAGGAGGTGCTGGTGAGTTTGAACGGCATCACTAGGGCGTCTTAGCCACACAATAACCCCAACCAACCCACTGACTCGGAGTCAATTCCAAGCCTTTGCTACCGTGGGTTAGGTTTTGTGTCAACTTGACTGGGCTATGATTCTCAGTAAATTTGGCGGTTGACCTCCCCCATGGTGTGGTCTAACACCTTGTAAACAACTCAATAATGGGATTGCTATGGGCAGACCCACAGTTGTGGGAAGGTTAAAGTAATCCCCTTACTCAGGTTGTAGCCTGATGTTATCACATGTATCAATGGATGCTGCGAAGAGCTCTCTTCTTCTTCCTGCTGGCCTGGATCCTGCATCTGGCTCCCTGGGAATTGGGCTGGAAGCCCACCAACATTACTTGCTGACCTTAGGAGCTGGTCGATGGTCTGCCATGCTGCCTGCCAACCTGGGAGTCATTCATTCTGGCCTCCACTAGCCGGCCTCCTGGTTCATGTTCCTGATTTCCGCTTCCCCAGCCCCAGCAGCTGTTTGAGTCAGGGAAATCCCTGAGCTTAACATGTGACACATAGGCTGGAACTAGACTGACTTTAACTGCTCTTACAACAGCGTGAGCCACTGTTCCTGAGATAAACTTCTTTCTTTTTCCTCTGTCCCTGATTTTTCTTCACGTAAGAACCCTGCCCTCCACAGCAATCCTATAAAGACAGAATAGAGCTGCCTCTTTGGGTTTCTGAGGTGGTACATTTTTAGGGGAGCAGAATGCCTCATGTTTTTCCCAACGAGCAACTAGTGGACTTGAACTCTGCAATGTGCAGCCTACTCCATAACCTTCTACCCGCCCAGGGTTCGCAGGCAGGCCCATAAAGTGAGGAGTCACGCCAGGGAGGAATGTACTCCTCAGCTACCCCAACCATACAGAATAGGAAGGTGGACCTTTGCCCCCAAACAAAGCTCCTGGGGCAGGAAAGAAGGGCAAGGGAAAGCAGTGACCCTAGGGGGGAGTGGCAAGAATGATGTTGCATGTCGGTACTGCACCCCGAAACAGACGTGTGTGCAAAGTGCTGACTGGGACACTCGTTTGCTTTAGGAACTCTCACCCAAGCAATGATTCAAAAACTAGATATAGATGAACAAAGAATAAAATACCTCACAATACTGGGCATTTATCTGGTTTTCCTTATGTTTCTGTTTATTTTGCTTTATATATTTTGAGGCTTTGTTATTGGGGGCCTATACATTTTAAAAGATTATGTCTTTCCTGGTGACCTAACTTTCTAAAATCACTAGGAAGAGACTGTTTTCATCCTTAGCAGTGTGTTTTGACTGAACTCTAATATAATTGTACCCATTATCTTTGGGTTGTGATTTGTCTGATTTCCTTTCCTTTCAATCTTTTGTATTTTATGTTTAAATGGATTTCTTATAAACTACTTGCAATTAGTTCTGTTGTTTGTTGTTGTTGCTTTTAATACAGCCTGACATTATTTGACTTTAAATGAGACATAGCTTCCATTTACATATAATTACTAATTACTCTGATTACGGATACATTTGGATTTAGATTTCTTTGTTGTTCTTATGTCATTCATTCCCCCTCCTCTACTAATTTGGAAATTAATATATTTGATTAAATTCTTTTCATGGTGTCTAAAATTGGAGAGGAAGTATCCCATGATGCATCCCATGAAACACTGGTGATGGAAGGGGAAAGTGAGGCAGATAAAGAGGAAGTCCATACAAGAGGGTTGTTATCATTGGGCATTCTCTGGAAGAGCAGCCACACAGGGTAAGGAGCCCTGGTGGTCTCATTGATTAAACATTGGATTGCGAATCACAAGCAGTTCAAAAGTACCCGCTGCTCCTTGGAAGAAAGATGAGACCTTCCACTGCCCTGAAGAGTTACAACCCTGGACATCCACAGGGCCCATGCTATCCTGCCTGTAGGGTCACCATAAGTCAGAATCGATCGGATGGCCGTGAGTGTGTAAAGATAAGGAGCAGGACACGTGATGTGTGTATGTCCCAACTCTGAGCTACCATTGGCGGAGGACTGGAGGTCGGTCTCCCACTTGCCCTACGTGGAGGTTGAGTCTACTGCCCCCAGAGAAAGTCCCGAGGGAGGACCAGCATCGGGGCTTGGTGTAGGAAATGGGTCCCTGTACAGGAACGGTGAGTGCTGAGGGAATATGAACTCCAAATTACATGATGCTTAGTGAACTTCTTAAAGGCTAAAGATCATCCACATGTTGACCCTCCCTAGACAATCTCTACGTATCCACCCTTGTACGTTGTAGGTTTTTTTTGCTGTGTAGTTTAACGCCATCTTGTTTGCTTTTAACCATATGCCACACAATCTGTATGTCTGCTGTGATGACCTACCTGTCACCTATCACCTTCTTGCTTGTCCTTCATTCCCCTTCCTGTCAGATCTTCCAGCTGAATGGACTTTTCCTTTGTCTGAAG
>NW_022111363.1:7948698-7949691 GCF_000313985.2 Echinops telfairi | reverse complement strand
ACACACAAAAAAGAAAAGCCTGTAAATAGTTCAAGGTCTGTTTGTTGACCTTCAAGAGTGTTTTCCAGTAGAGTCGGATGGGGTGACACTCCCTGGCCCCAAAGTCTATTTTTGGTACTCCCTCAGGACTTCCTTGCTCTGTTACCCTTGCTGTTCTGTTGCACACCCTTCGTGTTTCGCCTTGGTGTGGTGGGGTCAGATCGGGTGCAATTCCCACACTGTGTCTCCAGTGTTGTCCTCCTTAGCTCTATGGGTCAGTGAGGGACATTATGTCTCATAGTGAGGCCAGCCCTCCGGTCCTCTCTGTGCATTGGCTGCTCTGAGGAGGAATATCATTGTCAGGGCTTGGTAGGTCACGTTGTTCTCCACTCTCTCTTCCTCCCACTTCACTTGCTCCTGGGTGTTCTGATGAGGTGCGTCCCTCTCCCTGAGCTGTAGCTTCTGTGCTGTCCTCTGAAGTGAAGTCTTTGGAGGGGAGGGGGGAGCCCAGTCATTTTTTTTAACCATGTGCTCTCGCTTATTTTGAATCACATTGATTCAAAAGCCTTCTTTGAGGCTTAGGACGTTAGCGCACTCCCCAGATATAATTATATTAATTTCTTCTAGGCACCTACAAAGACTATAATTCTGGGACCACTTGACCAAAAGGTGCTTTGGAGTACCTCAGACATGTGAATTTGGTTTAGAAATACACGAGAGAGCGCGTAGTGACCTCCGCTCGGATGATTTTCCCCTCTGTCTTGCTTGGGGCCAAGGCAGCTTTTCTTGCGGGGCTCCCAAGCTGGGGATACGGGGTAGGCTTCAGAGGCTCCCTGTGAGTCCCAATGACTTGATGGCAATAGGGATTTTGTTTGTTTTACTTCTAGCTTGCCTTTACACTAAGGATTGTCCTTAGTGTATAATTCATGTTTATAGGGCAGGATTTATACAACCCCCCTTCAGAGAGGGGCCCCAGTTGCTTTGCGCATTTGCTCCCCAAAAGTGTCTGAAGCC
>NW_022111363.1:7945044-7946181 GCF_000313985.2 Echinops telfairi | reverse complement strand
AGTTGCTGTCAAGCTGATTAAACTCCTAGCAACCTGGTAGGATTGAGTAGAACTGTGCACAGGGGGTGGGGGCTGTAACCTCCGCAGAGACAGAGTACCACCTCTTTCTCCAATAACCACTGTTTTTAAAGTTCCTTGCCAAACTGATCCTTGAATGGGCACCGGGTCATTTACCAAGGTAACAAGTCAATCTATTGGAAGCGATGCTTTAAATGTCTCAATACCCTGGATTGTCTCAAGAAGAGGTACTTGCATGTCCGTGTGGCACCCAAAACTGAGGCCCAGAGTCTTGGGCATTCATTTTTCCTACTGCCCATTATCATACAACTTCCTCTTGGCAAACCAGGAGGGCAATTGTATCTGTGTGTGTTATCAAGCCACAGGGAGAAGCAGGACATGGCGGGACCGTGGTGGGGGTGCCTCAAGGTCCTTCCTAGGACACTTTGCTCCCAGGCTCCGCCCTTCAAGTCTACGATTGGGCTTTTGCAGGTCTAACACTTGCAGCAATCTCAGAAAATGCACCTGTCCCATGGAGCCTGCTGCAACAGGCAGCATTTCCCCCAAACCGTTTCCTTCCTTCCCTCCAGCAGCACTGGCTTGTCAGGTGAGGACTGCCCGAGACTAAACCAGGCAGATGGTCTCTGTAAGATGTCTGGATTGGGGCCAGGCAGACCTGTCAGTCAGCTGCGAGGAGATGAGCTAGAAGGTTCTCTAAGGTCTGGTGCAGGGCCACCAGGTAGAATTGTTGTAATGGAGTCGCATGCAGTATAAAAGAAGGCAAGAATAAAGCCCCTTAGCCATCAGGAGAGAAGCAGGGGACAGAAAGGCCAACAGAAACAGAGCCAGAAAAAGGAATTCATTGTTAAATAATTTGGGGTGGGGGGCAGGACGGGTGTGTGTGTTCCATGAGATCTAGTTACCTCCTCTGAATTTTTAAAAATTGTTTTATCCCATTATTAATTCCCTTTTAACCTGAGTTTTTAAAGTGCACTTCTGTGCCTTATAACCAAATGGGTTCTTGTGAAAGTTTTCATCCATGGAACACTGGCACTTGCTGCAACTTGGGGGCCCAGCTGCAATTCAGCAGTAATCCGCTAGTCAATCAATGTTTGAATATCTACGAGGTACCATCACCCC
>NW_022111363.1:7931870-7943589 GCF_000313985.2 Echinops telfairi | reverse complement strand
CCCATCTCTCTGGAAGATGTCTTCTGTGAGTGACGTAGCCCAGTGATCGCCCCAGTCAGCAGTACTCCAGGGCTGACCTTGACTCCTGGGCCAACCTTGGCGTGCAGGTCAGGCCCCTCCCCTGCCCCTCCCCTTCCTCCTCAGCTCCCTTCTCCAGAAATTTCAAAACTTGGGAATTTCATAACTTAGGACTTTCAAAACCTAAAGCAGGCAGAACATCTTTTGGTACATTTCCCTCGGTTAATGTTTAACCAAACATCTGTCTCTAAGAAGGGCTGGATTGTGGGAAGACTGGCAGGCTGAGACGCAGGGGAACTTCTGCAGCTGACTTCCTGGCTTTCCAAGAAGCAAGAGGACTGTGGGCTGGGGGCACCGGCGGGGAGCACAATGGAATCTGCTTTCACCACTAAGGACACCTACTTGAACCATTTCAATCCTCGGGATTACCTGGAAAAATACTACAACTTTTCAGCCCAACATTCTGCAGAAAACCAGATTGTTAGGCATCTTCTGGACAATTTGTTCAAGATATTCTGCCGGGGTAAGTTTGTCTGTGTGTCGTCCCTCCCCTTGGATGTGTGTCCTGCAGATAAAGTTTCAGGGCATGGTGGTGTGGTGTACAGTGATTGTTCCCTGACAGGCCCATGGGTACCTACCCTGGTTTATTTAACTAGAATACAAACTCACATTGGTGTAGGTGTTTTACAGTTTGCAAAGTACTTTAGGGCCATTTTCTCATTGGGCATGCCTCAGGAAATCCAGAGAGCCTGAGTTCTGGCCCTGGTTCTCCATAGATTTGCTGGATGACTGGGGTCCTCCAATCTCAATGGAGCACTTAAGAAATGGAGAGAGTCGCATACTTATTCTGCTCCAAATGAAAAAGAATATCATGAATATGTGTGAAATAAAGAGGTTGCAGTATGGAGAGATCTAGGCACTTTTTGGAGAAAGAAACTCGTTAGTCATTGTTTTTTAAAATATCTAACTTTCCCTCAAAATATTCCTCAATAGTTTTAATATCTGTATGCCAGATGTAGAGCCTCCCCCACCCTTCTAGAGCCTTAAGATTTTCCAGAAACATGCCTCCACTCTGAATTAGGGAATGGAAAATGATGACATGCTTTAAAAAGATTTTGGCTGAGAAGGCGTTTGAGTTGAGAGGCGATCTGTCTTTGCAATCTCATGCACAAACTCAGGGAAGCTCATGTACCTTTCGCTCTGCCTTCTGCCATAAGACACCTGACCCTTCTCCCTCTTCCCTCCTCTGAGCCAGATGGCGTGAAGGGAGACCTCCTGGTTGACATTGGCTCTGGCCCCACCATCTATCAGCTCCTCTCTGCTTGTGAGTCCTTTAAGGAAATCGTCGCCAGCGACTACACAGACCAGAATCTGCGGGAGTTGGAGAGGTGGCTGAAGAAGGAGCCGGGGGCTTTTGACTGGTCTCCGGTTGTGAACTACGTGTGTGAGCTTGAGGGAAACAGGTAGAAGAGCCGGGCTGTTTCTGTCTCTCAGAGGGACCCCCAGGGGCAGCTTGCTTTTCTGAATCAAAAATTATCCTTACAGTTCAAAGGTTCTAGCAAGACCAATAGAGATCCAATTGAAGGAGGAATCCTGATGGAGCGTGAAAGAGCTAGAAAGGACAGAGAGATATATGTGTGTGTGTGTGCTCACTTGCATATGCATGCATGTATATACAACTTCTGATAGCTAGAGATAAATCCACATGAAGAATGAGAGCATGAGAGAGAGAGAGAGAGGTGTATGTGCTTTACACATGTCCTATCTTCCCTCTCCTATGATTTAATTTTCATATGAACTCTTTCTCCCAAAACCCACATTCTTCTCTAATTTCTTTTGCCCCTTTGTTTACTACACCCTCTGTGCGCTGCACACCAACCTCTGTGTTTCCCCTGCCTTCTCATCCACAATGGGGAGCAGTATGTATTTTCTAATAATCTATCCCATAATTTGATCTGAAGAAGGCTCTGATTTCCTGCCAGGACACCCCCCACCTCCTCTCAGGAAACAAATATGAGCATTTATTTTTTGTTCTTGGCTCATGGTAAAAACAAAACAAAACAAACAACCCGGGCATTCATTCATTCATTATTGAATGAACGTCTATTGGGGACATGTCTATGAGATGCCACAGTACTCGCTACTGGGATTCATGGTGAATGGGACAGAAAGTGGCCCTTTGCCCCCTAGCGTCCACACCTGGAAAGGCAGGCAAGTAGCAGACCTATTAAACTCAAAACTTCAAACTCCCTGCCATCCTGTCTGTGCTGATCCCCTGTGGTTTTCCAAGATGGTAACTGCTTGTGGGAGTAGAAAGCCAAGTCTTTCTCCTGAGTTGCTGCTGGCGGTTTTGAACTGCCGACCATGCAGAGTGCAGCCCCGCGTGTAACTGCTACGTCCCCAGCACTCCTTTTGTAGACATTGAGGGCGCTGGTGACAAGGACAGGCCAAGTTTAAGATATGAACTTCAGTTCAAGTGCAATGAGAAGGCATCAAAGGTATCATCAGCAGAGTGTCTGCAATCCAATCTCCATCGATAAAGATTACTGTGCGGACAATGGATTGGGGGAATTTAAAGGGAAATAAGGTGTGAAGAAAGGAGACGATTTCAACCCAGGTGCGAGAGGATGGCTGGCGGCTTGGATGAGGGCGGTGGGGAGAGGTGGATTGTTTTAAGATGGATTTTTGAGCTAGGAGGAATAAGAGTTGATAATGCTCGGTTACGCGTCAAGGAGACCCCCCCTGTCTCTGAAGTTGAACAATAAAGGGGGTTGGGGTAATATTCCTAAATCCCAGGAATCAATATGAAATGACGTGATCCTGCCACATCCCTAAGAAAGGTGCTAACTGGCCTGCTTCCACGCTCCTTCTTGTCCAGAGACGGCCAGGTCCTGTTCTGTAACTGCACTTGCCTCAGATCCCCATCTGCTTGCAACTTCTGCTTATCCCTGAGAACCTCCTGAGAACCCCCTCCCCTTCTCAAGCAAATTGTGGAGTCCGCTTCTCTTTCTGGAACCCTGCCATTTCTGGTCACGGTTGTCTGACTCCTGGCAACTGTGTTCCTCTCGAGGTTTGGGGAGTCTGCGCCACTTTCTTCCCTCTCACGGGTACACGGTCATCTGGCTGGTGACTGGACGGTCGGATGGGAGTTATCAAGGGGACTCCCTCATGGTCCTTTGCCTTAGAGAAGAACAGTGTCAGGATCAAGTAGGACCTTTTGTATCCTGCTGCCAATGCACCTTTTGATAGCATGCGGTTGCTACACTGCCAGTGGCGGTCTCTCCTGTGTCCTTTCGGCCACGTTTCCCAGTTGCCATCATCCTTCCTGTGATTGTCTTTCATCGAGGTACACGGATTCTACCCATGGAATTGCCGCCTCCGATCTGACGCAGCCCGCTTCCCTCACCCCATCTGTACATTTTGCTTTCGGATAGTAATCCTCGGTACAATTATTGACCTAGATGCTATGTCCATTTTATATGGGTTTCTTCCAGTAGAGTTTTTCATCCTGAGCTATCACTTAGTCCACTGACGAGGTCTTCAAGCCTTTTTTAAAAAAAGAATAAATCATAAGTGGCATATTTCTCCAGCCCAACCAAATATGGGGATCTATAACACCTTCAAATTGCTTCCTACTGTTCCAGAATTGAATAAGAAGTTGATCAATGATGCTTCCCTATGCCACTTGAACCTGGAGATCTCTTACTTGAGATGTTGATGACCTTCATGAGGGCACAGCAGATAAGGGACAGGTGGGCAGTTTGAACCCACCTGTCCCTCCGAGCGGGACAAGACTTGCTGATTGGCTCCCATGGAGATGACAGTCTAGGAAGCCCTCTGAGGTCCTTCTACTCTGTCCCACACGATGGCCAGGAGTTGGAATTGACTCGATGGCACCTAAACCTTAGCCTTGGAGGAGTCCCTGGGTGGCACAAAAGGCCCAGTGCTCAAGGACTAGCCAGAAGGTTGGCAGTTGGAACCCACCCAGAGGCACTTGAAAGAAAGACTAGTGGCTCTCTGCCTTGGAAAACCCTCTGGAGTGAAGTTCTCCCCTGTAACATGTAGGTTGCCATGAGCCAGAACCCACGCTCTACGCTTCAACATGCAGGCTCTCTCCTGCAAAACACAGGGGATCAGAAACAATGTGAGGGCTACCAGTCAGAGCACTCCCATTGAAGACATTCTGCAAAAACAC
This sequence comes from Echinops telfairi, assembly GCF_000313985.2. Lineage (NCBI taxonomy): Eukaryota > Metazoa > Chordata > Mammalia > Afrosoricida > Tenrecidae > Echinops > Echinops telfairi. Next base: position 7,939,376 of record NW_022111363.1, on the reverse strand, counting down.
AAGTGCTTTCCATCTTCCCCTTTCTACTGCTCATGTGCTCCACAGACGGAAACTGGTCTTCAGCGATGGGGACAGGACTGTTGCTCTGTGGATTGGGACAAGGTCCAATATTATAAAATCAATGGAGAATTTATCAGGATTTGTTGAATTTCAGAGAAAGCTTATCAAACAAGAAAAAAGATTTTAGGCACTGTCAGACAACACACTTTTCCAAAGTCCAAAGCATGTTTCCAGAAAGTTTGGGGACTTGGTTCTCAATTTCTCTGTCCATCACAACCCTCCCCTTCTCATTCAAAAAATGAACCCCTAATATCTAGCGGGGTCCTCAAAGCATCCCTTATCGTAGGCCAGAGCCATCAACTCGGAATAACTGGTCCTTGAGACACTGTCCCCTCCCAATCACTCTGGGACAGTGAGCACCTGTATCTTGGTTAGTCAACGTTGATCTGCATTGTCACCCTTCTCTGCTTGCTAGATCCTGTGGCTTCAATTATTTTGAGCTTGACAGTGATCCCACTCCACTTTCACCTTCAAGTACCGCTATCAACCCCCAGCCTATTTCCCCTCAAGATCATTGCTTCCTTATCTGCAGCCATTTCTCGCGCTGACTGCAGCCAAAGACAAGCCGGGCCGTCTCCTGCCCTCTTTTGCTCGTGGAGCCTGGCTCGTACATCTGGCTGGCACTCACTTGCACAGGGAGCCCCAAAGTCGTAAGACTCTGGTACCAAATGGCTTGTCTCGCCGGTTCCTTTATCAACGCAGGAAGTCAGACACGCAGGTATCACGAACCGCTCGGGCCGACGTCGTGAACAGAGTGAACTGAGCTTTTCACCTGAAGAAAACCTAGTTAACGGCTTCAATTAATCCTTGGCTCGTGGCGCTTGGAGCCCATTGTCTGGCCTCGTGGTCCCTCAGACCAGCAGCCTTGGTATCCACCCAGGAAACTTGTCAGAAATGCAGACCCTCAGGCCTATGGAATCGGAACCTGGATGTTCAGGCAGGCTCCACGAAGGATTGAATTCACTTTACAGTTGTGTGCACTGATGGCACAAGCCGGGTTTCCCAGCATGTGCCAGGGCCCACCTGGGCTCGTGGGGATGATTTACAAATGTGGTCTCCATGCAGACCCCTTCCACCCTCAGCAGGGTTGGAGGCCCCCCACCCAATTGCTCCTGTAGAAAGCAGCTGCCCCGCTTTCCTTCGTGCACCTGACAGGAGAAAGGCCGAGCATCTAGAGAGGTGGCACTGCTCGGAAGTGAACATTCTCTAGACCAGGATTTCCAAACCTACGGCAAAAGACGTTCATCCCTTGCCCAAAGTGGACACCGCCATGATAAATAGGCTCTGTGGGCTGACTCCTGGCCTGTCTTCCTAGCCTTGTCCGATTTGGCGTGGCCTGTAGGACTCCGTGGGTCATCCTTCTCAAGACCAGGCTCTGGTTGGTGACCGCTTCCCTGAAGCCTAAGAAAAGGGTTCTGCTTTTTGTAAGGGTGTTGTTCAACTCTCACACCACACTCACTGCCATCGGGTTGATCCTGACTCCTCACAACCCTCTCGGATAGCATAGGATGCCCCTGTGGGTGGTCAAGATTGTAACTCTTTACTGGAGTAGAAAACTTCATCTTTCTCCCAAGGAGCACCTGGTGATTTCGAACTGCCAACCTTGGTGATTATTAACCCAACACATAAACCACTACACCACCAGGTCTCCTAAGGATGTCACTGCGTACTATCAAGTCAATTCTGACTCAGAGCAACCCTATAGGATGGACTGTAGCTGCTTGATTGGGCTTCCCAGGTTGTCATCTTTATGGGAGTGGACCGATGACCAGTGTTTTCTCCCATAGAGACACTGGGTAGGGTCAAACAGCCCACCGTCCAGTTAGCGCCTGAGGGCTTAACCAGTGCACCGCTAGGGCCACCCAAAACTCACTGCTGACTCATAGAGATGCTCTGTGGCTTTCTGAGACTGTAACTGTTTGCAGGAGTAGAAATCCCAGTCTTTCTCTCTTGGAGCTGCTGGTGGTTTTGAACTGCCAACCATGTGGATTGCAGCCCAACTTGTATCCACTACATCTATCTTAAATGGGTGCTCTCATTACAATGCCTCTGTGAGAAAATTCACAGGGCAGGTGGAGAAGCCTTCAGCTAGCCATTTCCTTCCAATTATAAGCACTCCTACTGTATGTCTCTAAGTATCTTAAACTTGTCCAAACTAGAGCTTGTGATCTTCACATCTGTCCCACATCTGGCATTCCTTATCTCTGTGAGTGGCACCGTCATCCAATTAATTGGACAAGCCAGAAACCTGGGAGTCAATCTTGTCCTCTCCCTCACCGTCAGGTTCCATATCTAATCTAGCACCAAGTTTTGTCCACTTTACTTTCCCGAATTCCTCTTGAATCAGCATGCCAAAACCCACCGCCGTTGAGTTAGTCCTGACTCATAGCGACACTACAGGACAGAGTGGGACGGCTCTATCGGGTTTCTAAGACTGGAAATCTTTAAGGGAGTAAACAGCCTCATTTTTCTCCCAAGGAGCTGCTGGTGGGTTCAAACTGGTAACCTTGTTGTTGACACCAGGGCTCCCTTTGAGTCAATATAGTCCTTCCAATATTCACCATCACCATGGGCCAAGCTATCATCCTGTCCTTCCTACCTGGCCTCCACTTCCACTTGTGTTTCTCCATTCAGTTCTCCCCCACTTCAACCTGAGTGCTGACTGCAAAATGTCACATCCGAGTGGATTCTAATACGTTTAGGATCAAACAGAAATGCGGACCACAACACGGCGTCTTCTGGTGCCCCCTAAGAGCACTTGCCTCTCTTCCCCTCATGTTTTGCTTGGTTGTCTGAGACCCAGTCACATTGGCATTTCCCTCTCTGTGGGCTCTCCTTCCTGCCACATGGCCTTTGCACATACTATTGCCCTTGACCGAGAAGATCCTCATTCCCTCCCTCTTGGCGCTGGCCGAGCTAACTGCTTGTGTTGAGTCTTCCCTAAACTAAGTCAAGCTCTGAAGAGTCTTCTCATGGAGGTACCTGTTCCTCTGCTCCCTCGCGCCCCAGTGTGAATTTTCTCTTTTGTGGATGGTCCTTGGATGTTTTCTTTCTCCCCCTCCAGACTGTAACATTCTCAAGGACAGGATCGGTCTCTCCTTCGGTCCACCCTTTCTCCCCCAGGCCCAGCACCCTTCCCGGAACATGACTGAGGTTCAAGCTCTCTGTAGAGTAAAGGCTGCATGGTGCTTCCCAAACTCATCCTCCAAGAATATCTTTCACCCAATTCAGATGTGACCTACAGGAAGGACTTGGCAATGACCCTTCTCCCTCTTCTTCAGCCTTTTATTTTGAAGATGTTCCCTCAGGAGCATTACTGGAACCTCTGGGCCTGGGGCTTGGGTGTGGGGGGAGTGTCGTCAGAAAAGACTTCCCCAAGAGCTTCTAGGCTGTCCCCCATCATGCAGAGACAAGGCAGAAGCAGCTTCCTCTGCACCTCAGAATGAACGGGTCTGGGCAGGCATGCACATCGAGAGGATTCTCCCCAGTATCCTACTCTCCATCTTTCCATCCTTGCCCCCCAGCCCACTTCCTTCAGCTTTTGTAGGAAGCATATTTATGGGGGGAATAGCTTCCCTTTTTTTGCCCACTGATTGGTTTGTTTTAAAGAATGGATCTTCTCAGGCCCTGGAGGGGTTGCCACAGGGCGGCTGGCCCTCTCTACCACGGCCTGACACTTTCCTGGGGTGTGTTTCTTACCTACCCTTGACCCAAGTGTAAGGCTGAGCAGCAATTGCCTATGTCTCCAAGCGAGTCCAATTCCTTCCTGGGGGCACCAGCAGCACCCCCACTCCTGCCCCAGGAAGCCCTGAGGTATAATCGTCACACAGCTGCATACGAGGACAAACATGCATCCGCCTGGCCGTGGGTGTGTCTCACCAACATCCCTCAAGCATCAGCACGTTCTTGGAGAGCTTTCAGTGTGCCCCATGGCTGGGGAGCAATTCCCTTCATCATCTGACGGGTGAGTACTAGTCCCGTGGCTACGTGCATGCAGCTGGCTGCCCTGAGAAGGCACAGGACGTGGAAGGCGAAGTCAGAGGGAGAGATCGTCCCTGTCCATCTTGCTCTGGTGAGCAAGGCTGATGACATCCAGGAAGTGCCATCAGGGTGCGACTTGACAGGTTGACACCCTGCTTCGGACGGCATTACAGATGTCCCTTCCCATTACCAGGGATCCCTTAAAGAAAACGCTAGGTTGCTGTTTCTCTAACGTTGTTTGATACACACTTAACGTCATCCACGTGTGAATGCAGACCATTGATTGATTTGTTTTTCTGTGCTTGTTCACCTCTCTTGTCAAGTCTGTTCTCTTCACAGACTTCTGTAGTGTTGAGTTCCTGGGGTTTTTCCGGAAAATAGTCTTTCGAGGCAACCAGCTTCCATCCGCCGTGGTAACTGCCTTCGGGTGGATTTCCCCACCGTTCAGGATGACTACTCACCCTGGTTTGCTCAGGTCGAAGGAAGGTTTCTAGGATGGGCTTGGAGCTGGGGACTGAGACTTGGACAAGTCCAGCCTCCTACTATTTCTCATCTCTGGAAGGGGACGGGGAGATCCAGTCAAAGATCCTATGATCCTTTGCATGGATACCAGCGTAGTCGTTGGTAGGAATGTGGTGAAAACAACACTTTATTGATCTTCTTGGGTTTAATAGAATAACTTGATTGAGCTGTAACTCATAGACACCCGACTCATCAAATGGAAGCATACAATTCACTTGGTTTTGGTATCTCCATGGGATGGTGCCATCAGTGCCCAGTCGGTCTTAGAGCATCTTTGTTCAGCAAGGAAGACACACACACTGTGCTCAGGAGCATTCCCTCTATTGCTTCCAAGCCCACCCCTCTCCTCCTCCAGCAAGGACTCATCGACTCTCAGCAATTCAGCCTTTTCTGGGAATGGATGAGATACGTAATTGTATAACGTCCAGTCTTGTGTGATTTTAACACAATCATATCACGGCTCATGCACATTGGAGCCTGAATCATTTCATGCAATGCTTTTGCCAAATCAGATTCCACTGTGTGGAAACATCACTGTTTATGCACCCATTCATCAGTGGAGAGGCATGTGGTTAACTTTTGAGTCTACTGGTTTTTGTGATGAATAACGTCGCTACCAACCCTGGTGCATGAGTTTCACGTGCGCATGCATTTCCTTTCTCCTGGGCACTGTCCTAGGTACCTAGTGCTGTCGGGACACACACACCACAAGTGGGTGGTTTTAAAGAACAGGGCTTGTTTCCTCTAAAGCGGAGTCTGGACGCTGTGATTTCCTTCCTTGTTGGTAGTCCTGGCATCCCTTAGTTGCCTGAACACTCTTTGTGGTCATGCTTGTGTTTATTCTGGTCTTAATGTAACTCAAAGTGATTAGGATTAGGACCCATGTTATACCGGCATGCCTCATTAACATAACAGATTAATAACCCTATTTCTAAAAAGTGTCACATCCGGGGGTATGATGGTCAAAGATTCAACACCTGTTTTAAGCGGGATGTAATTCCATCTCTAACAGATACGTAGAGAGTAGAACTGCTGAGTCATGTGGTAATTGGATGTTTAAGGGTTGGAGCACCTGCCAGGCTATTTGCCAAAGTGCCCGCACTGCTTTACAACCTCGTCGGCAACATAGTTCTCTAAATTCTCAGTCACACTTGTTACTATCTGAAGTCTTGATAATAGCCATCATTTAAAATACCCACTGCCATCAAATCAATTCTGATTCCTCTCACTGCTACACGGTCAATTCCGACTGATAGCAACCTTATAAAGCAGGGGAGAACTGCTCCTGTGGGTTTCCGAGACTGTAACTCTTCACAGGAGTAGAAAGCCTCCTTTCTCTCAGTGACCCTCTATAGCGTTTCCAAGGCGTTAAATGGTCGTATTGTTTGTTCCCTGCGGTTAGCAAGCACAGTGCCTCCAGAGATATAAAGGATATCGTATGGCAATTATGATTTGCACTCCACTGATGGCCCATGATGTTGGACATCTTTTTCTATGATTATTCTTCAAAAAAACTCACTCACTGCCATCAAGCTGATGCTGACTCATAAAGACCCTGTAGGACAGGCCCTGTGAGTTTCCAAGACTGTCTCTGTTTACAGGAGTAGAAAGCCCAGTCTGTGTCCCGAGGAGAGGCTGGTGGTTTCGAACCACTGACCTTGTGGTTAGCAGCCCAATGCATAACCACTACACCACCAGAACTCCTCCACAGAATTAGGAATGATTATTCCTAAGTTTTGAAAATGAAAATGAATAACAAACATAAAGAATGTTTACCAATAACTAATTATATGTACTAGGCTTAAGGTTTTAACTAAATATTTAAGTGGAGTGCTTACAACTAGTTTCCACTGTCTCACATCACTCTACCTACAAGCAATTCTGCAAGTCTTATGAAAGCCAAGGGCTGCTGTAACTAGTCCCACTGAATGTCTGTCTCCTCTCGCTCTGAGGCTGGGCCATCTTTGCTGTCTCCACCAACCCTGGTTGCCCCCGGGGCCACCTCCTGGCGTCTGTTCTCTGAGTGAAGGCCGAGTCTGCATCCCCGACGCCTTGTTCATTAGCCTCCTCAACGAGCTGGACTTACTGTTTCGCCTGTCAGGGCTCTGTGGTCTAAAGGCACTTTGCACACTCGTTGTTGCTTCCTCTTCCACGCCCCCCTGTGTTCTCTCCGTGTTTATTTCACTTCACTCACTCCTGAGTGTGCCTTTGGACCTTCTCCCAACAAGTTCAAGTGGACCCAGGAACTCTAGTTTATCTTTTGCCCTCATCTTCTTTCACTCATGAATCTTCCCTTACGGAGTCACATGGATTTGGCGGGAAATGGCAGGATTCTTAGCTGAGCTACCACGACAATGATTACTGCAGGATTTCCTGGAGCCTGAGCATGGGGAGGGGTCATTTTTATCCCTCCCCCCAGGGGCCCGGCCCACGGCTTCAATAAATGCTACGAATAACTCTGTCTGCCCTCCACTGACTAGCCACTGTTACAATGACACCCCTTTGGTCGCTACGACTCAGGAAGGACTGGATTGCCCTGGGTTTGGCTAGCTGTGGCTGTGAGTCCAATAGCCACTACCTTGCAGTTCAGAAGAGGGCACGACAGTGATGCTAATGCCAGGTGACACGTTTTGGGTTCTCAGTCTAAGCCACACACGGTTCTAAGCAAAGGAGAAAGGGCCATTTCCTGTGAGGCAGCGCACCAGACAGGCAGACTGGTATTTTTGTCATCATAACCAGCTGATTCATTGTATGAAGAGGTTGGAGCCAGCACAGGGAACGTGGTCACAAGCCCCCGTGCCTTTTCCCTGCCTTTACAATGGCGTCCTGGGAAGTGCAGAGAGGTAGTTAGTTTATTGTGCCAACCTGGCCCATAAACACACGTGGGGTTAATTGAAGGGCGGAGGGATAAATGGCTCGGTGAGCCTTGCCTTTCGAGTTCTC
>NW_022111363.1:7928327-7928956 GCF_000313985.2 Echinops telfairi | reverse complement strand
TTTTCACAGAGGGTTGTCTGACGTACCAGCATGGATGGCAAAGGGGAAACTGGGTGCATGGGACCTCGTAAATAGCAAAAACTTTTGTTTGTCCAAAGACTTTACCGGGAGGCTGAAAAGACAAGCAACCCCCTGGCCGAATATCTTTGGCTACTATATGCCTGATAAGAATCTAATAACACACATATGAATGCGACAAGCTAACAACAAAAATACAAATAACCGAATCATTAAATGGTGGAAGACTCGGAATAGACACTTCTTCAAAGAGGACAGTCAAAGGGCCACCAAACACGTGCAGAGGTGCTCCATGTCATTAGCAGCCTGAGAGCTGTGAATCCAAACCGAAATGAGGAGTCCTGGAAGGTGTCCTGGTAGCGTAGCGGTTATGTGTTTAGCTGCGAACCTCAAGGCCAGCAGTTCGAAACCAGCAGCTGCTCCTGGGGAGATAAAGGGGGCTTCCTACTCTCGTGAACAATCACAGTAGGAGACATGATGTCCCGATGCTCATCTGTGCTCCAGTGGTGATGGAGCTTGAAGGTATCATGCCGAATGAAACAAGGCAATCACAAAGGGACAAGCATTGTGTCACTCACGCTGGTTCAGTGGTTCTCACCCTTCCTCAGGCC
>NW_022111363.1:7915583-7926671 GCF_000313985.2 Echinops telfairi | reverse complement strand
CAGATCGCAGCCCAACACATAACCACGACACCCCATGGCTCATTTGCCACTCATTAGTGTAGCATAAAATGCCTTAGAGCACGCAGTCAACATTAAAGAACAATCACAGAGAACAAGGGTTCGATACCGGAGGGACCTCAGCTGTAGCATGTGATGAAGCACTTGTTTCAGTTTTACCAAAATGCACAAATATGTGTGACTGGGTCCTGATATAAGATGTATCTCTGAGAATGGACTGTGATTTTAAAAAAGATGGCCTGAAAGCTACACAGGGGTACTCTGGGCTTCTGGGGCTCATCTCTGAGAGTTGGAGGTTTTCTTTCATGCGGAGATGAAGGCATGACCCGTGACCCCTCAAGTTCTTTACCTGTTTGGGACACGCTGGTAGTAATGGACGTGTAGCCAGTTACATTTCCTGGAGAGGAGAAAGCAGGGGATGCTCAGAAAGGGCCTTTGCTGTGGGTCTTGCAGGTTGAATAATAGTGTGTTTGGTAGACGAGGAAGGAAAGGGGACGTTGGGGTTCCGTGGGCATCAAGGTGTGAAATGACTCCCATCTACCGATCTCCTTGCAGGCTTGTTCTCGTAGTGAGTGCAGCTGGGACCTGAGCAAACACGGGCTTCTGGTCTCTTCGTTTGCTTTCCCTGAAAATCAAACAGACCAACCAAGTCGCTAGCAAACAGTGACTCGAGGTCACTCTGGTACTGACTTTTAACTCTCCCTGACCAACAACCTAGCTTGTGTGCGTGTGTGCATGTGTGTGTGTGCATTTATTTATTTTTTAGTCTTCTTTCAGGGAAGCATTCAACAGCCTCACCTTGAGCCAACTTTGATGATGCAGGAAGTGGGGTGGGGGAGCGGGAGGGTGTCTCTGTAATGTTCCGGGAATGCCCGGGGAAGGGAAAGCTATTAAAAGGCTTGTTAACCCATTTGGTATCATGCAGCCCGGCCCAACCCGGACTTGTAATTCCCATCATCTGGCTGTCAAGAGCAATAAAAGGAGACGTCCGTGATAAGATTTAGTAGGCTGATCTTTGCAATCTGTAACTGCACCCTCAAAGTTTAGCCTTGGGGACAACAGGAATGGTGGGAGAGCCACCTGAAGGAGTCCAGGGGGTGCTGGGAAGAGCTTTGGGCTGGGGGGAGCAGAAAGCGAGTATGAATCCCAGCTTGCCACTTGAATGTCATGAGAGGGTCATCCCACCCCTCCCGGGGACAGGCCTCCTCTGGAAGGGGGATCATCGTGGTCTCTGTGGACCGGATGGCGACCAAATGCAGCAGGTGCCAAGGTGTGCTGTAATCTGTGAGGCCAGTGCTAGGCAGTTTTGATGCTGTGAACCCTTCTTAGACTAGCCTCTGGGCCACACGTGTGCGTCGTTCACTAAGAGCCTCTATGTCCACTTGGCAAGCGTGGCCTTCAAGGGGTCACCAGGTTGGGAGGGGGAGGGAGGGAATAAAGAGGAGCTGCTATCAAAGGGCTCAAGTAGAAAGAAAATGTTTTGAACATGATGATGGCCGCATCCGTACAAGTTCGCTCGACAGAATTGAATTATGGATCGTTATAAGCTCTATAAGAACCCCCTAAAGGATGATGAAAGACAATAAAATAAATTGCTCAAACCCCTTTTAAGAAATTGCAAAGGTGCTTAGCTAGGCCGTGCGGAGATTGTGGCCTTGTCTTGCAGATGCTTAGTCAGATGCTTAGGGGCACAGCACTGGGAGTCTTCCTCAGGGCTACTTATTCCTTCCAAAGTTTGTATCTTAGTTCCTATTAGGCTGTGTAGGCTGTGCCCCAGCAGGGGCTCCACCTGGCCCCTGCAGGGGCTCACCTCACTGTGAGAGGCAGGCCTTACAGCCTCCTCGGGGAAACAGCACGGTGGGTGGGAGTAGGGGGAGAAACTGTTTGGGAGAGAGAGGTGGGGAGAGGGAAACTGAGTTTGTGTTTAAAGAATCTGGCTCCTGTAATTGCAGGGGTGGCCAGGCAGAAACCTGCCCCTTTCTCCATCGATCACCTCCAAGGCAGAACCCCTGTGCTCCCGGGAACCCTCGGGTTTTGCTCAACTGACTGAATGAAGCCCACTCACCTGATTCAGGGGAAATCTCCTTCAATTAAGATCAGTTGACGCTGATCCAGCACAGCCTCAAAATACCTCCAGGGGCAACCACTTGGCACATGAAATTAACCACCACTCAGAGCCTTAGGCCGAGGACTAAACTCAGGGCAGCCAGTTAGGAATCCTTTGCCCTTTCTGACCTGTCGGGGTCTACTGCAATGAGACAAGCCAGGCCCTTCTTGCAGCGAGCTGCACGTTCCCGTTTTCAGATCAGGTTGGCACATCTGAATTGGAGTTCAATTGGATACGGTGTTCTTGGAAGACTACCACAAAGGAAAATGTCTGTGGGTGGAATCGTTAACCTTTCTGCTCCCGATTCTCCAGTGGAAGAGATCGCTCAGGCTTTCTGCATCTTCCCTCTGCTGCCTTCCTTGCTGGCCATCGTTTGGGCCCACCAAGGCCTCTGGCCTCTCCACTGTGTTCCTTGCCCTCAGAGGGCCAGCAGAGGGCAGACTTGGTCCATTTTGAAGCCCTTCATGCCCGATTTTGCCCATCTAGACACGGCGAAATGTCAATTGAATTAAACCTTCAAAACAAGAAGGCTCTCCACAATATTTACTTTTGTACACTTCACTTATGAAGCTGCTAGGGAGAGGGGGAGAGGAATGCAGAGTATTTTTCCTTAACAAGGAAAATATGTATAATTATTTTTACAGAGACATACATTTAAAATTCCTCTTTCAGCTCTCTCCGCCAGATGCAAATTTCAATAAGCCATGCAGAGGCTCTTGACCAGATTAGCATGAGAAATGTTAAATATCAGATCATGCAGTTAAGTCGCCAGCACCTTCCGTTTCCTGTGTATTCAGAGAAGGGAAAAGAGGGCTCTGCTTTTTCAAGCCCAGTCTCTCTTCATATTTAAAATATGAAGCAGTCTTTCTACAGTTGCTGGCCAAACCCCTAGGTTTAACACTTTGATTCAGACTTTAATAGTGCCTGATGAATTCCAGGGACGAAATGCAGCTGCACTTTAAACCCCCGGCACATAATTGTAAAGTTAATATTACCATTGTTCTAGAGATCATCTTTTCCCTGGTGGTCTTTCTCCAGCTCGGAGCGTGTGTCTGAACATTTAACGAGAAGGAGGCAGTAAAACCATGACCCATCGTTAGGTTGGCCTTCTCAAAGTTCAGCACTAGCAAACACAACGCCCTCAAGAGTCCAGTGTCCTCCACAGGGGCAGGGATGTGGGCCCCTGCCTGGTGGCATTGTGATTATGCATTGGGCTGCAAACTGTGAAGCTAACTGTTCAAAACCACCAGGTGCTCTGTGGGAGACAGATGAGGCTTTCTGCTCCCATAAAGAGTTCCAGTCTTGGAAACCCACGGGCAGGAGGTTTGCAGTGAGTATTGTCATGCTCAAAGGCCAATTATCATGACCTTTAAATGCTATGGAAATTTTTATTTGATGGAATATATCATCTTGCTTGGGAGTGAAGATTTACAGAATCCTCTCATAACCTGCTATTTTATAGCCCAAGAAATTGAGACTGTGAGCAGGGAGCTGGAACTTCACCTTTGGTGCCTCCATCTCTTCTGTGCAACGGGAAGCTGGAATTAGGTATCAACAGAGCCCAGGAGCTTGTGGTTTGTGACAATACTTGTTAAAATAGAATTCTCATGCACACGCGTCACCTAGGTGAATTGCATCTTTTCGTGCTTTAAGAGAAATTGTCTCCAATTCCCACCCTTCACGAGGGCAGTGACTTGTCTTCCTCCTGGTGGCGAGACCCTGCTTGCACCGAATTCCAATGTGTGAGCCATGATCCTGTTAGATCTGTACTGGTGACCCGCATCGCCTCCAACAGGTCCCAGCCAGTCCCTCCGTTCTCTGAAATGCCATGGGCCCACATAGATGCGGGGGACTTCTTAGAAGCTCCAAGTCACTGCAGAGATCCCTCTCTCTCTGCCACTGAGGCAATGCTGACTCAGAGCCACCTTATAGGACAGGGTAGAACTACTCCTGTGGGTTTCCAAGATTGTCGTGCTTCACAGGAGTCGGAAGCCTCGTCTTTCTCCTGCAGAGCCGCTGGGGGTTTCAAACTGCTGACCTTCTGGGTTGCAGCCCAACCCATCACCACTATGCCACCGTGCTCCTTGATCAGAGCACAGCAACTTCAAGAGAAACACTAGGCCTTCTCGTGCTTAATCTTAGTGGGGGGTTGCCCAGTGACTCACTTGTCCCCTCCTCTCTTACTACTCCCCTCCCTTTGCAAGCACCGTGGTGCTAGTGCAGTGCTTAGTTTCCACGCACTGGATTCCGTGGCACAGTGACCTTGAATGGGCAGAGTAGAACTGCTCCTTGGGGTGTGAGCGGTGACCTCCCACAAGCACATCAGCAAGCCCTGATCCTGAGCTGATCCTGGGCGGGTTTGAACTGCCTGCTTTTTCATGACTAGTCGAGTGCTCAACCCTCTGTGCTACCCGGGGAGCCTATACCCATCTTTTCATTTCCTTCATTTCCTCTGGTCTAGACGAAGCCTCGCGGGGTTCACGTCCTTCAAGCTTTAAAAAATGGTGTTCATTAAGGACTCTGGTGCCTGGGCGCCTGCAGGGAACATTGCAAAATGCGCTCCCTAATCTGATCAGGACCAAGACGTGTGGCAGAAATGTGCTATTGATCCCTCTGGGAGGGCTTGCCTGGTCCTGGAGGACTGGTGCCCGCTGGCACCCACGAAGGCTGGTGAGGAGGCTTCTTGGGCATCCCTGGGGTCAGAGTTCCTACGATCAGTGAACCTGGTCTCCAGCAGGAGGTTCCCGAGTTGGAGCTCACACAGCTTTTGTTACACCCTTTACCCAGAAAGAGACAAAACGACAATAAACTTATTTCAGAATGGTTTCAGGTCTGCAGAAGACTGTGCAGGTGCGCAGAGAGCCCTCAGACACCCCTCGGTGGGTTCCCCTATTGCTAAGGGCTAACGTTACCGTGTCGCAATTGTCACAACGGGAGGATTAAAAACCAGCATCAGCACGTTGTTCTGAAACTCCGACTGGGTTGGATTTCCCCGGAATGAAGCCTTCTCAGGCCCGGCCTCTCTCAGGCTCTCTCACGGGGGTCAGCCCAGGCCTCCTGAGGCTCCTCTTGGCCGCAACCGTTTCTCACGGGTCCCTTGTTTCCCATGACCGTGCCGTGGCCGTTTTGAGGTGCGTGGGTCCACTGTATCATAGACGACCTGTCCATTTGGGCTTCACGGTGATGGGATGTGGGGGGTCCCCCAAGACGGTGGCCCTTACCCTTCTGGTCTGGAATTAGAGCCACCCCATGTTAGAGTCATCCACTCTTGAAGATCCAACGGGCTGCCTTCACCCAAGGGCAGCGTTCAGAACATCGGGAAGAAAGGGGAGCCCGGGAGGAAGTGAGGGAAGTGATGTCACGGTGAGGGGTCGCAGAGGGTGAGCTGAAGTGAAAGGTGTATGAATTGTTGGATGGAAATTGGATGGTCTGCTCTGTGAACCTCTTCTTGATTCACAATATAGTTTCCTTAACACGTTACGGTCTCACTTTCAATAAATGGAATCTGATAAAACAAACAAATCCAAACTCACTGCCAACGAGTCAGTGCTGACTCAAACTCTCTGTGGGGTTTCCAGACGGTTGCTGTGGACGGGAGTAGGAAGCCCAGTCTTTCTCCTGCGGAGCTGCTGGTGTTTTGAACGCCTGACCTCTATGAGGATCATAGCCCAACACGTGACCACTACACCACCAGGGTTCCAGCCAAGAGGGAATCGGTGTTCCTTAAAGAAGCACACAAACAACAGATAAGACAGAGACTTGGTCAAACATGCCCCAATAGACAAGATTTCAGATCCCTACTCTAGTCACTTAAGCAAACCTGAGGATAGTCCCAATGACAGGGACTTGGACTGTCATTTTATGCTAATTTATTATTGATTGTGGTGATCAGTAATCCCTAAAAGCGGAGTTCTTGATATGGGGCTGAAAGGTGACGGTTACAAAGGAGTAATGAATTAGAATACCTCTGTTGGCATCATAAGTACTCTACCTTGAAATTAGAAGGCCCAGTGGGTGACAGGTTGGATGCTAACCCAACAGGCCCTCCCATGAGGATACAGCCTCCAAACTTCTTGGGGATGGTTCTACAATGTGCTAGAGCAGTGGTTCTCCACCTTCCTAATACGGAGACCCTTTCATACAGTTCCTCATGTTGTGGTGACCCCCCCAACCATAAAATTATTTTCATTGCTACTTTATCGATGTCATTTTGCTACTGTTATGAATCAGGTGACCCCTGTGAAAGGATTGTTCGCCCCCCCCAAAGGGGTCGCGACCCACAGGTTGAGAACCACTGTGCTAAAGGGTGGCTATGGATCGGACTTCAGTTGTTAGCCATGAGTTTGGTGTTTGGGGCTTTTTTAACAAGCAGGCCACCTCACTCTAGTCTTTGAGGAGGACCGGGAAAGCATCATTGTGCGCCTGGTGTGGAAATCCAAAGTCCTAAAGTTGGATGGAGGGAAGGTTCAGTCGCCATCAGAGACGCAGTCTACCAGGCTTCTTCCGTGGTTTCCGCTTTCAGTCTCAAATCCTCTCCTCGGACTCTGCGGAGAGCGTGGACCAGCCCTTTCCTGCAGTGGCGGGTGAACGGTTCATCTCAGTTGATCTGTGAGTCGCCACAGCGGCCCTCAGCTTAAGGGCCAGGCTGGAGAGCTTTACAGTGGTCAGTGTTTGCTTCCCGGGCATCACTTAGAGACGTGTGAGTGGTACTGACTACATGGAAGGGAACGTGATACGTCTCCTTCCTAGCCACCTGCCTCAGCTGTGGTGCCCCTGGCTTAGATCAATTAGCAGTTGCACCCTGACCCCTTTCTAGTTTCACACCTCCAGAAGACCACTGTGAATGCCTGAGCACACGTACTGTAGTGTGAGAATCCTCGTAGAAGGGACACAGATAGGCATGAACCCAGACCTGCACTGAACTCCCAGCCAAGATCAGCATGTGCTCGGTCAATGTTAACATGAGATGCGGAGCCAATGGATCGGGGTGGCTGGGAAGTGTAGGAGGGGAGCCTGGACCCTCTGGAAGCATCGGCCAGGGCTTCCTGGAGGAAGTCGTGTCTCAGAGAAGACTTGAAGGGATGTACGAGTCCTCTGAGAAACAAGGACAGAGAAAAGCACAGAGGCGAGGGGACAATGCACAAGTCCCCTTCTTCAGCTCAGGATACTCATCCCCTAAAAAAGCAAACCAAGCCCACTGCTATGGAGTTGATTCGGACTCTCTGGGACCCAGTAGAACTCATAGGGACCCAGTAGAACTGCCCCCCCCCCAGGGTTTCTGAGACTAACTCATTACCAAAGACTAACTCTTGCTCCTGAAAAGGCCTTGCAGATTTGAACAGCCGACCCAGTTTCTCCAGCACCACCTGGATTAGCTGCCTATTCATATTGACAACTAAAGACTCCTAAGGAGCCCTGGTGGCATAATGGGTTCTGTGGGGGCCTGCTTACCACAAGGTCAGCAGTTTGAAACCACCAGTTGCCTTATGGGAGAAAGACAAGGTTGTTTTGTTTTTTTTCCCAATCCCTGTAGCTTCTACCCCTGTAAAGGGTTATATCTGGAAACCCACAGAGACAGTTCTAACCTGTCCAATAGGTCACTATGTGTCACCATTGACTTGATGGCCGGGAGAGTAAGAGAGAGAGAGAGAGAGAGAGAGAGAGAGAAGAGTGTGCGCTACAGTATCAGAAACCCACAGGGGCAGTTCTACTCTGTTCTATAGGGTCCCTGACTCGATGGAGTGAAAAGACTCACAGGAGCCCTGGGAGTACAGTTTATCACCTGCTTGTTCAGCACCCTCCCACCCCCAGCCCCACCCCCCACCACCCCACCACCCCAACTCCAAAAGATGTGGCAATCTGCTTCTGCAAAGGGTTTGTCATCATGGAAACCCTGTGGAGCCAGCTACCCTGCTTTCTAAGGTCACTCTGACCATCCATTGGCTACGTGGCAAAGGTTTAGTTTGGTTCTGGTTCTGGTTTGGTTTGAAAGGCTACAGACACCCTCTTCTCTGGACACATGTCCTCAGCTGGTAGGGACTGCTCCAGCTGTCCACTGCCTCTGCCAGCACCACCACCAGGGCCACCTAGTACCAAAGTCCGATTGACACTGGGGCTAGAAAGGCCAGTCCTCCTGCCCGAAGAAGGAGTAGTTGTCAACACACGTATGTTCCAGTGCCTTCTCCCCCACGGATCAGGACAGGCCTCAGCTCTGTCCTCCCTCCCTCACCTGAAGAGCCAAGCCCATTGTCATGGGGGATTCTGACTCATGGCGACCCACATGTGTCGGCATAGATCTGTGTTTTCAATAGCTACATTTTGGAAGTCAGTCACCACATGTTTCCTCTGAGATGTCTCTGGGTGGACTTGAACTGCCAGCCTTTCAGTTAGCAGCCAGGGTATGTTAACCATTGGTACCACGCAGGGGCTCCCTACAGAACACTCCTCACCACTGCCTTAGCTTGGGTTCCCAAGAGCCCTCGCTCAGTCTCTTTGAAAAGTTGGAATAGCAGTCCCCGCTCCCTCTGTTTTCAGTGGGATGCACCCAGGATAAAAGACACCTTGACAGTAGCTCAAGTCCCCTGACCCGATGGGATGTGAGGGTGACCATCCACCACTCTTCCAAGTTCTGGAAAGCCACACACCTCACACCTAGTAACGACTCTGATTTCTGTTGTAACTCTGTCTCTTATGAGTCTGACTCATGTGAATCAGATCAGCCATGGATACATATGAAGCTCCTTAGCTTTCTGAAAGATCAGACATGGACTCAAGATGCTGATCTCAGAGACTTCGCCTGCAACAGACTGATGTTTTCCTCCTTCCTTATACCCACGAGAGAGCAGGGGATTGACCTACTGTAACGGAGCAGGCTGGGAGCCGGATCTTGAAGGGTGAGTAGAAAGAACTCCAGGAAGACCCACTGGCTGGCAAAGAAGTGAGACAACTAGAAGACAAGGCCGCCCTTCCAATGCCATGGGTTTTTGAGTTTCTTGCTCCGGGGCATGAAGTATAAATCATGAGTTAAAGATAATCAGTGTCTTCCTGGGAAAAAAACACACAACTCTAATTATAGGCATTTAAGTGCACTTAGAGCACTGGAGAAGAATCAATTGTTTCACAGTTCACAGAGGGTCCTGCTGGCTGGGGGCCAAACTCGGCTCCCTCCGTAACTTGGGATCATTAGAAGAATATGGGACCAAGGAAACCTGGATCCCAGGAGACTGTGCCATCCGCATAGGGGAGAATGGAACCCTCAACCCTCAGCATAATGGAAACCCCCAATAATTCACAGACTTGATGAGAGGGGTATCAAAGTCTCCTGGGGAGAAGCTGTTCATTCCCCTCCCTCTGGACCCATGAGCTCCAGCTGTATGAGCTCCTGAGCAGCAAGCGATACATACATGGTGCTAGCCCTGTTGGAGATGGACTGTCGTCTATAGGCAAGGATGGGCAGTCCACCAAGCAAGAGTGTGCTGCAAGGGAAGTGTCGCACAGAGCATACATGTGACCCTCTTGGAGAACGTGACTTTTAAGCTGAGACCTTGGGGATGAAGAGAAACAGCAGGACTTACGCTGTAGAGATGGGGAGGGATGGGGAGCTATCTCACTCACTGCTATCAAATCCATTCTGACCCCATAGGATGGACTAGAACCGAGACTGTAACTCTTTATGGGAGTTCAACTTCCTCAGCCCCAAAGACACCTGGAGCCCAGAGAGAGAGCGTGGCTCATGGGGAGACTTGAAGGACATTACAGTGGCAGGTGTGAAGAGTGTGGGGTAAGGAGGTGCTGAGGTACTAAAAGGTAAACAGATCAAATCAAAAGGCAGAAGTCATTTGTAGTTCCTTCTAAGCACGTTGGGAGGCTCTCCGAGGTGTCAGCTAAGGTCTAACAAAACCTGCCCTTGAGAAACCTAGTCTTCCGCTGGCGTTTGGCCTGTCCAGGGGAGGAAATGCCATCGCTCCTTCGGATGGTTTAGGCTACTGTGGAACTCGAAGTGCATGTCCCAGTGGACCCCAGCCTTTGATCTCTGGCCACATCGGATCACGCCGTCCTCCTGCCTGTAAACCCCCGATGATTCACTATGCACATGGCATTGAGTCCTGACCCCGTAGTGTAGTGTCCAGGGCTTTTCTCAGTCTCTCTCCTACCTCTCCCTTGTCTTCAGTCCTCACCTGTAGGTGCTTGGCACTTCGGGTGAGTTCAGTAAGGTCTGATTAAAGGACAGGATGACGGATTGCCGAGGAGCTCCCAGACCACTCATTCCCAGGTGTCCTTCAGACATTTGCGCTTTGCCCTTGTTGACCCACCTGCCTGGGTCACACTTGTCCGCTGAGCCACCAGGCGACACCTGAGTCTTCTTGCACCAAATCAGCTCAGAGGCCCACCTCCCGGAAACATCCTCCGGCTCTTCCGAGTTCTTCTACGTATCTCTGCTGCAGCCTTCACTGCTCTGCTGGGCGCTCCTGATTGTTGTCCCTGACTCTGCCAGGAGAGGCTGGTGATGAAGCGGGTGCTCCTGGAGGCATTAGCAGATGATAAGAAACAATATGGCAGCAACTGCCTGGCGTGGGGGTCTCACTGCGTGGTTTATGGACTGTAGGGGCACTTTATAGGCTTCTTGGCGATGCCTGCGGTCCCTGTGGTACCATAGTAAGTAGTGAGCTTCGGGAGGTAGGCTTTTGGCACAGGCTACCTGACTCGGGAGCCCAGACGCTTACTTCCTGTGTCAGCCTCCTTGAGGGGTGAAGCCCTTCGGGGACCTGTCTGACAAGGACACACAAGGTCATCAGCATATTCTGGGAGTCCACCTCTGAGAGTGGCAAAGACCCAATTGAAGAGGAGACAAAAGAGTGGTTTCTGGTAGGAGGCGGGGTTGAGGACAGGTGCCCTCAGGAGCGTTCCCCCAAGAACTGAATTCCCTCATTTGGTTTGAGAAGGCAAGGCTGTTGTTTAAGAAT
>NW_022111363.1:7912904-7915226 GCF_000313985.2 Echinops telfairi | reverse complement strand
TTACCCATGCTACACCATGCTTCAAGACAGAATTTCATTTATTTGTCATTAGAAATAAATATTTCACAATATATAAATACATATTGTTTTGTGATTAATCACTATGGTTGAATTATGTTTAATTTGTAACAATGCAAATACATCCTGCATATCAGATATTTACATTATGATTCATAACAGTAGCAACATTACAGTGATGAAGTAGCAACAAAAATACTTTTATGGTTGGGGGTCACCACAACATGAGAAGCTATATGAAAGGGTCGCGGCATGGGGAAGGTTGAGAACCATTGCCTTAAGAGAATCTGCATGGTACCAAGACAGCAGAGTTCGGAGCTCAGGGGTGCGAAGGTCTTTCAGGTGGCAGCCTAACACCGGGTAACGTCCAAAGGAATTTGGTGGTGTCTTATGCACGTGGGATCCAGGAGGTTAGGGTAGCATGAGAGGGCCCTTCATCGGGAACTGCCTCAGTGATCATCCACACAGTCTGTGGGTTTCAGAGTGGGGCACTTGGACCAGGCTAGAGGTCTAACTGTGGCATTTCCTGCCTTACAGGTGGCTAGGCCACGTCCAGTCTGCTGGGCTTTGAGAAAATGGCTGCTGTGTTCAGGAAATGTGTGCGGCTGAAAAGAAATATCGCCTCGCGTCCAGGGACAGCCGTACCTCCACTGGCCAGAGGGAAGCAGCGGCTTCTTCCCTGGCTGGGGGCACCGAGAATCATGAGGCTGTCTCCAAGCACTCGGGTCTGAGGACAATCGTCGTTCCCATCATGAACTGCTTACAGCCCTCCCTGGGCTCCTTCAAACGGTCGCCCGGAGATCCCGGGAGTTGCCTTCGAATGCCTGGGGCTGGAAGGAGACCCGGAATGTCTCCAGTGAGAATAATTTCCATTTTTCGGAGCAAGTTGTCAGGTTTCTCCGGAAGCTGAAAGGCCAAGCTCTCTGGAGAAGGCGCAACTGCCGTCCATGCACAAATGCTCTTTCTGCCGCAGGGATGCTTGCTTGGCATTTGTCTCAATCCAATCCCCATGGAGACGAATAAAGAACGATCCACACGGCCATTCCCTCCTGGCCCAGCTGCCGGCCCCAGCCCGGGACTGCTCGGATGATTTCATCCTGGGGAAGAGCAGAGCCCCCCTGGAGCCCAGAATTTCCAAGTAATGTGCCCTCTCCAAGGGCAACTCCCCCACTCCCTCCCACAGGCAAAGGGCCTGTCTCAGGACTGCTACCATCGCAGGTCAGCCCCACGCTGCAACCTTTAACAGATTCTCCCGGTCCGCAATGTATGGGATCCAGGTCTGATTCAATGCCTCCAAGGCCTTGGCCTCCAGACATTGCTCATTTGTACAATGAGTCAGAATGAGGAAGCAGCTGAGGGGTATCTCCATGAAGCCCACAACACTTGGTTCTCTTTCTTTTCTGGATCCAGAGTGCCACTGAGCTGCTGCTGCTCACTGCTTCCCATCTCTCCTTCATAGAACAGTGGGCTTCTTTGGCTATTGTGGGTACCCAATGAACCTTGGCCCTTCTCCTGTAATGAAACCGTGTCTAATAAACACACCCCAAACTTACAGCCGTGGAGTCAGTATGACGCCTAGCTCCCATAGAGGACAGAGTAAAACTGTCCCTGTGACTCTCCTATACAGGAACAGGAGCCTCATCTTTCTCCCAAGGAGCAGTTGGTGGTTTTGAACTGCTGCCTTTGCAGTGAACAAAATGACTGTATCATCCGCTGAGCCCCGGGTGGCCTACTTCCACATACTATAATCTTAAAATAAAGTATAATTCTCACTACAAAAGCATTAAAAAGCAACCCAGGTCTTTTGTGAGGATTCTTGAAGCACTGGCATGTGATGTTATGTACAACTCAGAAAACTCTTCTCAAAACGCTCCATTTGTACCTTTTCCTGCAGCCCCTGTCCTCACAACCGAATTCCTCCTCTCTTCTTTTCTCTCCCCAGAGCCCCCTCACCCTCAGACGCCTGCCTGTGCCTCACTCCTTCTCCCTGCCCAGCCCCTCTCCTGTCTGCTGACTCTGGAGCCCTGTGCTTTGTCCAGGTGGATGCCCTGCCCATCCTATGGGCTTCTTTCTTCAGTCTTGCTTTTGACCCCTTTGCCCACTTGTCACGAGAAAAGCCTGGGAGTGAAACAACCAAAGGAAAGGCTCTCCTGCTCAGAGAGATGGAGAAATGCCGCCGGACAGATGCTGAAGGAAATCGCTCAGTCACAGAAGGGAACATTCGTAGGACCTCGTTTATAGAAGGAAAAACAAATGAATGTATGGACCAAAGCTTGTTAGTGTCACCAGGGGCAGGAGGGAGGT
>NW_022111363.1:7906841-7908307 GCF_000313985.2 Echinops telfairi | reverse complement strand
ACAGGCGAGATACAAAGCCTGCTCGCTAAGCTGTGGAGATGGCAGGACACAGCCGAAGGGCAGCCGAAGAAACGTCGGTTGTGGCGTGGATGACACGTTTATACAAAGCGCAGACTGGTGACACAGTAAACAAAAGGCAAACAGGAAAGTGTAGTATGGTGATGAAATATGTACATACACTAAGACCTCATTCTAGTTCATTGATTTTTTTTCTAATAAGTCACTAATACGAGACACATTTGGATAAAACGTTTAGGACATCAAGCCAAAAGCTCAGACCTACAGCCATCGAGTCAGTGACTACTGTCTGTAGCTTTCTGCGGCTGTGAATCTTTATCAGAGCAGATAGCCTCGTCTTCCTCCCAAGAGCAGCTGCTGGGTTTGAACTGCCTGCCTTCTGGTTAGCAATCCGACACTTACCGAATAGCACCACCAGGGCGCCTCTAATAATGCAGAGTGATGGCGATACAATGTTCAGAACACCCAATTTCGGGAAGCAGGAGCACTGATCTAGAAATGCCTGTGAGTCTCGAGCCTCCACAGTTGTTGAGAGTTTGGAAAGGACTGATATGTAAATGATGTGCCAATGAAACTTGGGGGAGGAGGGTTAAAAATCAAAGTTTGGAAAGGAAATGTTTGTGACAAAAAGCTTTTTAGACTCCAATAAGCTTTTTCTCATCTCAGAATATAATGATCCAATACATATTTGAGGGAAAAGATTCAGGAGTTCTCATTTCAAAAATAATTTACTGTCCTATATATTGTCAATAAATTAAACAAAAAAAGTTTGGAAAGAGAAAATCATAAAAGAACTGACACAGAGATGAGAAGATATTAAAATGGATATAAGTTTAAATAACGGATAATATTGGGGGGGGAGTCAAATTGTTTATGGAAGCTTCTCATGTAACATAAAAAGCAATAAGGTAAGATCAACAATCTGAATCTAAACTCCCAGATTGTATTAATAAGGCCTAAGGAGCCCTGGTGGCACAGCGGTTATGCGTTGGGCTGCTAACCACAAGCTTAGCAGTTCAAAACCACCAGGCACTCTGCAGGAGAAAGAGGAAGCGTTCTACTCTCGAAAGAGTTACAACATCGAAATAGGAATTCTAGGAAGACGACCCTGTTAGCTGCCGTCTCCTCTTCCCTCTCCGGGCTCTCCAAACAAGACCTTGACTCTTCCGAGATATCTCCACACACTGCCTGCCCAATTAGCAAGAAATGTACACTCGCTTGTAAGACCTGCAGCTGTGCTGTTCGCCCCAACCCTGTTACCCTGCCAACCAGCTAAAAGTTAACTGTTAGCTGGAGATCCATGAGCAGAGCTCTTGTCTCCCCTTGACTGTGGGTCCAAGTACAGGCAGTTTTGGAGGACATCTCAGCTGATGGCCGCAGAGTGGACAAACTGCCCACCCTCGCATCCCCTTCCAACCCCAAACATCGGTGTGACCCCGAAAAAAAAA
>NW_022111363.1:7904573-7906571 GCF_000313985.2 Echinops telfairi | reverse complement strand
AGAGTTGGCATCCGCTCAATTGCAGGGAGGAGTCCTGGCAGCGAAGTTCACCAGGGTCAGCAGTTCAAAACTACTAGCTACTCTGCTGGCTCTGACTCCCTCAAACAGTTACAGCCTCAAAAACTCACAAGGTCAGTTCTATTCGGTCCGGTAAGGTCAATCCATGCGAGTCAGACTCAACTCAATAGCAGTGGGGGGTTTTTTGGCAAATTTTGTGGATGTGGTAAAAGTATGAAAATCTTTGTCTTAAATAGGAGGACAATGCACACATACATGCATATGTGCATATACATTTTAATTCTTATGAATATTTAAATAGCTAGACATAAACAAATGTTGGATTTTTTAAGTCAATCACCATCATAATGCAAAGAAATTTGCCATCAAATCCTCTTGCCCTCTTAAATGTATCACTTAAACGTGTTTAAAGACTTCCTTTAAGGTGCCCTCTTACCTCTCGGACATTCCACGTCCTATTCCTTCTGCGCACCCCTCCTCCCTCCTCATCCTACCCACCTTATCGTCCTCCATGGCTGCTTTTCTGATTTCCCACTCACTATAAACTCCCAGCTCCTCACAAGGAATCAGACAGAGAGTGGATTCTTAAAAGTAGTTCTAAAATAAATTATATTTCAAAATTCTCGTAGGAATGAATGGATGAAGGAGGAGTTGTAAAAAGGTTATGGTGTAGTGTTTCTAAGATTTGATAAAAATATTTTTGAATCACTACTGTGAAATTACTACAACAGGAGAGTACAGTCTGTTCTCTCATCATATTTTCTCTCACCCTTTTTAACGGATTTCTCTATTATGAACACCAATTAGACATATGTTGGAGCTTCTCAGTCTCTCCTGCATAATTTTGTCTTCATGTTTCTATACAGTGACCTGGGGTTTTGAGTTTTGTCTTGTTTCTTTGCATCCCAGGTTATTCCCCATACATTGAGGATAGGCTATACTATACTATACTATACTATACTATACTATACTATACTATACTATACTATACTGAAGGTGCCCTGGTGGCATAGTGGGTTCATGTTAGGCTGCTAACATCAAGGTCAGCCGTTCAAACCTACCAGCACTCTGAAGGAGAAAGATGAAGCTTCCTGCTCCTGTGAAGAGTTACAGCCTCAGAAACCCACGGGGGCAGCTCTGCTCTGTCCGACGGGTTGCCGTGAGTCAGAACGGACTGCATGGCAGTGAGGTATTTTTCTGTTTGTCTGATCTTATGATGTTCCCAGAGTCTTCGTGGTTCCCAAGGAAAGAGAAAAAGCATGAATGCTTGCACAAGACATAGTTCATGGGCAGGCCTAGACATGCTATGTATCACTTCCGATCACAGAGCCTCAATCTTACTGCAAGAGTGTCCAGAAAATGAAATTTTCTTATTTTCTCAGGAAGAAGAAATGAGATTGGTAATCTCTAGTAAGTCTCCACCACAGTTATTTAGGTCTCTGTTTTAATAACTTGGTTTTCTTTGATCTCTTATGCTATTTATCAAGTCTGTAAAGCTTTTACTCCATTTTCACTTTCAATAATTTTTATTGATGCCCTTTTTGCTGCTGTTGGGTAAGCCTTGGGCTGCCAACCACAAGGTTAGCAGTTCAAACCCACTAGCCACTCCATGATAGAGAGCTCAACTGATCTGCTCTCGCAGAGTCAGCCTCAGAAGCCACATATAGGCTTGCTATGGGTTAGAATTAACTTAGGAGCAGTGAGTCTGGTTTTATTTTTTTGAGTTTTCTGATTTTGAGAATGCTATTCTTTGTTGGCTTGTTTATCTGTTTGAGAAGCCTAAACAAATTTGTTTTAAGTACCATGGTCCTTTGTTCCATTATTTTATTTCCTTAGATGGAATTTACCCTATTTCTAGAGTCTGCCAACTGGCTCTCACGAATATATATTTCTTTATGTACTTTGTCGCTTTTGCATGAAAGTGGATCAAGTACATGCTTCCCCATGCACGCTCTTCCCTGTCGGATGGTGGTTGCCTCC
>NW_022111363.1:7899646-7903575 GCF_000313985.2 Echinops telfairi | reverse complement strand
AATATTTTAAAGCCCCTGTATATTTATTAATTGGGACATAGTTTTGTTTTTTAAAACACTAGATTGTAAGCCTTTCAAGGGTAGAGTCTGTGCCTTATTTGTCTTGCAACACCAATGCCCAGCACAGGGACGACAGATCAGAGGAACTTGGTATTGGTGAAATTGAATTTGAGATGTTGTAGGGCCTTTGAGAAATCCAATTTTTATCATAACCCAGAAATGATTCTCCAATGATATAAACATGATGCTTGTGGAAGATAATTTACAGACATCACCAAAAGGCATGTGTTTGGACTGTGTAAGTGATCTTCTGATCTGCTTGTTTGTATGCTAACTTGTGCAAGGCCTTTTATTTGCTCTCATTTTGCTCCTTTGAAGATATAATTGCTTCTTGGTTCCATATTTCTATTGCTCATTACACTGTTCCATACCATTTCATTCTGAAAATAAAACAAAATAGGATATTTAAAATTAATGATGTGGGGCACAGCATTCTTTCCTCTCCCCCTCTACCTCTAGGCAGAATTAGCAAATGGCTTGAGCGCCAGCCATTCTTTTTAACAGAAGCATCTGGGTTTCATTAGAGTAAGAAAAATCGCTGACTACAAGGGGAGAAGCCGGAGACCTCCCTCCTTGCAAAGGACCATCGACACATTCCCCCACTCTTATTGCCTCTGCCTCAAACCTGGCAGTAGTTTGAGGCTCCCGCGGCCACTACTGTTTCAAAGCAAGTTGAAGAGTCAACCTCTCTGGGTTAGAATGTGGACATTCCTAGAACAGGGGTTTCCTCACTTGGGGTTTTGTTTGCAAAGACTCAGAAAGTGGGCGGCCTCTGGGCGGATGCCATGTGGCCAAGCTCTGAAGCTTGTCCAGATTGTCCTGTCCTTGAAGAAACGGTACCCTTATTGGGGTCTAGTGGTCACCTTGTCTAGCTTCCGAGAATAACTGGAGCCCCTTTCACTGGCCCCAGCCCCCAATGAAAACAAACAGAAGGACACACTGCCATCGAGTTCGTTCTGATTTGTGGTGACCCTAGCGCATAGGGCAGAACTTCCCCTGTGGGTTTCTGAGACCATAACTATAGGAGGAGGAGTGACTAGTGGTTTTGAACGGCTGACATGGCTTTTTTAACCTAGGGCTTGGTGCTCCTGCCCCAGCACCAAGCCCTAGGTTAAAAAAGCCATGCAACAGGACCATGATGGCGAGGCACGGAGCATTCAGTGAGTTGTTTACAAAGCATACACTGATAGCGTATAATGATAGCAGCATTTGTTTCAGATTGGGGGCTGATACGTTGCTAAGTGCTACCTGTCGAGTTGGTTCTGAATGTACGAGTGGCCTGGTGCACTACAGAACAAAACATGCGCTGTCCTCACAGTGGATGCCATCTCTGAGCTCGCTGTGGGAACCACTGATTCTCCATCTCCCTGAGGGGCTTCCTCTTTTTCTTGACCCTCTAATTCTACCAGGTAGGTCATCTTTCCCCGGGGACTGGATCCTCCTGACGCCATGTCCGAGTACTTGAGAGCCTTTCACTTTGTCCTTGGTCCCAAGAATCATCCAGGTGGTACTTCTTCCAAATCCAGGCCCTTTTTAAAAACCGCATTTTGGGGTGGGGGAATTATTTTGTTCAGGGAATGATGTCAACGTTTTTTGTTTTGTTGTTTCCCCCTCAGCTTCTTCCCCGCAACCGGACGTGGCAGCTGTGGTAAAATCTGATTTTTTCCTCGGAGATCTCCTGGCTCCTGGAATAGGCTGCTAAGGGCAAGAGAGGCAATAGAACATGCTCCCTAAACAAATAAGCTCAGGCCTTGTCACACATACGGGTTCGAAATCTGAAGTCCTGGATTTAACCAGCTAGCTATTTTTGTAGAGACTTTATGGTGAATTAGACAAAGATCTACAGAGTCGGTCTTACATTCAGCAATTTATACGCATTTTGTTTCAGCTCATCCATTGCCATCGCCTCAATGCACCTCCGCTTATTCGGCTTTCTCTGTGGTACCTCCTGTCTGTGCCCACGCCGCCCGCCTTCTCTCCCTAGACGTTGCCGTTGGGTAAATGCTGCCCTTTTGCACGTAAACGGTTGATTATCCTAACTGGGGAGTGAGCTCCCTTCTGGACTAGAAGGGTGGCTCAGGGCCACAGACCTGGGGATCCCGCTTCTCTCTCCGTGGCCAGTCAGCCTGGTCTTTGTGTGGGTGCGATTTGGGATCTGCTCCACGTTTTGCTCTCACTCGCCCAGGACTTTCTAAGGTGGTCCTTTTCAGAGCCGACAGTCGCGGGAGCTGGGCGCCACTCAATCCTAATGGTCCCAGAGGCGGGGAGACTGCTGTGCACGGTTTGCTGTCCACCGGGCGGATTATCTATGATTTTCACAGTTCTTCTCTCCTCCGTATGGGAAGGGGCCAAGAGTTGCCCCTTAGGTGGCCCTTCACAAAGATTGGATTTGGTTGGCCGTTCGCCGCAGCATTCTTATCGCTCCTTAGCAATGCCGTGTTGCTGGGGCCTGGTGTTTGCTCAGAACAGTAGAAAACCACAATGCGTTGTGTCATCTTAAGAGTTGAGAACTGCGTTAAAAAATAAAAACCTTACATAAATTAACAGGATGAGTACGTTTACAGGTTAAAATGCAAACCATCTTCCAATTCAAGGCAAGTCACAGCGCCTGGGGCCCCAGTGGCCAACATCCGCTCAAGAAAAGGCACACCGTCCCAAGGCTCAGATTTTTCTACCCCGCAGGTCGCTCACAGCAAGGACTGGCTACTTCCGGTCTCTTGCTGGCCTCTGGGCGATCCTGGAGCCTACAGCTCTTCCCGTGAGCACCCTGCACAGACTGGTCAGGCCTCCTCCACCCCGGTTGCTGGGTGCTACGGTGGAAATCACAGGATGTCCGGGGCACTGAACACAGACCAAGGGATAGTTCACGTGAAGACAAAGTCGAGATCAGCAATCGGTGCCGCCGCCAGAGAGGGCTTCCCAGACAATGCTTTCCAAGGATTCTTCCAGTTGCCCGAAGCAGCATGAGGGGCGACCTGCGGTCATCACACTGCAGGTGGCAGCCCCTGCGGGCAGTCTCTCTAGAATAGCAGTTCTCAACCTGTGGGTCTTGACCTTTTTGGGGGTCGAACGACCCTTTCACAGGGGTCACCTGATTCATAACAGTAGCAAAATGACAGTTATGAAATAGCAACTTTATGGTTGGGGGTCAGCACAGTATGAAGGACTGTATTAAAGGGTCGCGGCCTTAGAAAGGCTGAGAACCACTGCTCTAGAAGCACTGTGGTGGCCGAGAGAGGGGCCCGACTCAGTCACACTCCTGCTTGCTGATCCACATCCGCTGGAACTTGGACGGTAAGGCCAGGGTGGAGCCGCCGGTCCACAGGGAGGACTTGCGTTCTGGGGTACGATGGTCCTGATCTTCAGGGCACCTGGCGCCAGTGCTGTGATCCCCTTCTGCATGTCGTCCGCGGTCCCGGGTCCATGGTGGTCCCACCGGACTGCACCATGTGGGCATGCAGGTCCTTCCCGATGTCCAGGTTGCACTCCCTGATGGAGTGGGAGGTGGTCTGGTGGGTGCCGCAGGACTCCCTGCCCAGGAAGGGGGCTGCAAGAGCACTTGGGGGTCACGGAAGAAAGCACTCATTGCTGATGGTGATGACCTGGCCGCTGGGCACCTGGTGGCTCTTATCCAGGGAGGAGGAGCAGGCGGCGGCGGCAGCCGTGTCCTGCTCCATGTCCAGGGCCACGCAGCATCAGGAGCTTCTCCTGATGTCCTGCACGGCAGCCCGATCAGTCAGTATCTTCTCAAGGTAGTCGGTCAGGTCCGGCTCAGCCGGTGCAGATGCAGACCAGCATAGGCCAGGGCGTGGTCCTTCCTCATGGGTGGACAGGGTGTGGATGACACCGTCGCCCAAGTCCATGATGCT
>NW_022111363.1:7897118-7899334 GCF_000313985.2 Echinops telfairi | reverse complement strand
ACTTCGTCGGCAGAGATGCCGCGCTGGCTCTGGGCCTCGTCGCCCATGGAGTTGTCCTTCTGTCCCATGCCCACCGTGACACCCTGGTGCCAGGGTGCCCAACGAAGGACGGGAAGACAGCAAAGCCAGCCTTGCACGTGCCAGAGCCCCTGTCTGCGACCAGCGCGGCCATTTCTTCTTCCAACGTGATTCCACAAAGACGGTGTGGAAGCAGAGAAGAAGCTGAACGTTTGAAAGACCCTTGTCTCTATTCACCAAAGTAGGGTACAGGACATTGTCTTGTGAACTATGTGGTGACGACTGACCGTGGTATCCCCTGAGACAATGGCCCCGGTCCCCCAGGCCGATGGCCCATTCCCACAATGAGTTTGCTTATGTCCAAGAAGTATGCATAATTTTCCCTCCGTGCACTCCACTACATTCATGGATATATTTCAGCGACAACAAGTGCGTGCATGCAATTATCCTCTGTCATATCTACCTCTGTTCATGGGTGTATTCTCTCCCACACGTGTTCAGTCTACCTGTCTGAGTGTCGACACAACAGAGCTACTATTGCAGAATTGTGCTTAGGCTAGTGTTTACCTCTGTGCGTTTAACTTACAACGAAGGAAATTTGAAACCAGCGCTACCAGGCTTCAGGCACAGCTTGAGCCAGTAGAACATTCATTTGTTTTTCATTCTCTATCTTCCACATGATACATTTCTCCTCGTGGCCACAAGGTGGCGCAAGGAGCTTTGAGGCTTATCTATTTTCTTGGGTACTTTAAATAGAAAGGGTGTCTTTCTCCGGTGGCTTTGTAGATAGAATGAAATAGTTTTCCTTAGAATCCCCACACCAAAAGCAAACACAACGTTGCCTGTGATTGACCCTCATTCAGTCATATTGCCATACCTGGACTATTGAGGTTTCAACCCCCAGCCACCCATGGAGTTGATTCGGACTTACAGCAACTCTGCAGGACAGAGAACTGCCCCTGTAGGTTTCCAAGACATTAACTCTTTAAAGAAGTAAAGAGCCTCATCTTTATCCCAGGAAGCTGCTGGTGGTTTTGAACCGCTGACCATGCAGTTAGCAGTCCAACATGCAACTCACTACACCATCAGGGCTGTCTCATTGCCTTAAGGTCTATCAGAGCCCATCCTCGCCGGCAGTTAGTAACAGATGCGCTTTCTTCCTCTTCCATGAGGAAACATAACTTGTCAAGTCCACTTGCTTTGACTGTGAGTGTCTCCTGCTCATGTGTGATTGTCATCTCTGTATAAAAGTCTGCCCTTTACTTACTGCTCACTCTGCCTGCCACGTCCTTCACTCTCCACGTGGCTCACGCGACGTTCATGCTCACTGCTACCAGTTACTTACTGGCTTGCATCGCACCAGTGACGTCTTCATTACCGCGCTTAAAATCAAAGATCTGTGCTTTGTTCAGGAGAAAGACGGGCTTTCTACGCCTGTAAACAGTTACAGTCTTGGAACCCCACTGGGGGTCGCTATGGGTCAGCATGGACCCCAGGGCCGTGATTTTCAATTGAGTTTATACTTTGTGTTGGGCTGCAACCCCCGAGGGCAGACGTTTGAAACCACCCGCCTCTCTGAGGGAGAGAGATTGGGCTTTCGACTCCTGTGAAGAGTTACAGTCTTGAAAATGCACCGGAGCAGTCTACCCTATTTTATAGGGTCACCACGAGCCAGCATGGACGCGTGGCAGTGAGTGGGGGCTTTGTTCACATCCCCCCCAGTGTCCATGACATTATTGCTTCTCCGTGTCTTTAAAAGCAAAATCATTTCGCATTTCCATAGCTTATATTTGAAGTTCAGTTTCCCCATAGCAGAAGTAAGTATGTGTATTTTTAAATCTCTTCTCCTATTTCACCAAATATGAGAAATTTATTCACCTAGTGGCTCAGTGGTCGGCTCTTGGATGCTCACAGAAAAGTCCGTGGCTTGCTCTTGAACCCACCCCGGGGTTCTGTGAGAGGGAGACTGACTGTCTGCTTCGGTGAAGGATGAAAGCCTAGAAAGCCCTGTGGGGGCGGGATGACTCTGTCACAGGGGTGGATGATTTGGAACGGCCTCCACAGCACAGAGCACTCATCTCCCGCCATGTTAGAGCGTGTTTTATATTTATATCTTACATTTAGAGAGAGAGCTAGGCTATGTCAGCACAGCAGCCAATCACAAGGCAGGTCACCAACTGCCAGCCAGGTCACCAACC
>NW_022111363.1:7887100-7896131 GCF_000313985.2 Echinops telfairi | reverse complement strand
CACAGGGTTGCTGGGACAGGAAGCAAAAATGCTACAAGTGGATCACTAGGAGTAATAGTGAGTGGTGCCACTGCAGCTTCCATCCCTTGGTTCCTGGACCCAAGATGTATGTTGGCTCTTTCATTCCATGTTCTTTAGAGATGCATTCAGTTGTAGAGCTGAAGGGCGCTTACTAATCTCGTACATCCTTCTCTTTATAGATGGAAAATGGAAGTTCATTGGACATGATTGAGAGAGAAATAACCGGGACCACCAGTATTTCAATCTCAGTTAGCCCCCCACTGGCAACAGGATTCAGAGACGTATTTCATCAAATATGCAGAACTCACTTGGGGAGCTTACTAAAAATGAAATTGTTTGCTCATGATGGATGGGACTCTCAAGTGAATGCATTGTCAAGTTTAACAAACACCTAGGTGATCTTTAAGGAGACCTGGTGGTGGTGTCATGGTTACAGTTTGGCTGTTAATTGAAACCACCAGCCACTCCAGTGGAGAAAGATGGGGCGTTCTACTCCTGGAACAGGTACAGCTTTGGAAACCCACAGGAGCAACTCCACCCTGCCCCCTTGTGCGGCTCTGAGTGGGTATTGACGCAGTGGCGGTAAGTTTAGTTCGGTTCTGAGGTGATCTTTAAGCATATTAAAATTTGAGGACTGCTACTTTAGACAGTGTCCTCCATAGCAGCAGCCCAGGCAGCACTAGCGACCAGGACTTCTGCATTGGACTGAACCCCCAGAGACTTTGTCCCGAGTGGGGACAGGTTGGGGGAAAGAGGAGGCTTTCTACTCCCATAAAGAGTCACAGTCTTGGATGCCTATCCTGGGCTATAAGGTCACTGTGAGTCACTGTGAGTGAGTTTGGAGATTAGAGGGACAGGATGAGCAGCCAGCTACATGTCTAAAGCCGAAGAGACCTTCAGGTTTGTCCTGCCACAACCAACCCGGGAGAAATGTTATTCATGCAACTATTATAAGCGGCTGGCGTGGCTCTGAGCTGGGAGCTGTAGGAGAGAGAAATAGCCTAACAGATTAAAGAGAGTTATTGGAACTGGGTAGAAACAACTGGGTAGTAACCCAGGACAAGTTTATCTTTAAAAATAAATTAAATTAAATTAAAAAACCCTCACTGCCAACCAGTCCGTTGTAACTCAGCAACCCTATGGAGCACCATAGAGCAGCCCCTGTGGGTTTCTGAGGCTGCAAATCTTTACAGGAGCGCAAAGCCCTGTCATTTTCCCATGGAGCTGCTGGTGGTTTCAAACTGCAGACCCTGTGGTGAGCAGCAAGAGTAGGCTCCCCCTTTATTCTCTGTCACACATCTGCCCTATAATACGTAAGGCATCCATGTTGCGTGCCTACAATGATGGTGCTCTCTGGACTGCATTAAAGCCATGACTTTTATTAGGGTTTTCTTCGTGGGTGGCGTGACTCATAGCCACCAGGAGAGCTGCCCTGGTGGGCTTCTTAGACTGTAAGTTGTTACTGGAGCACAGAGCCTCCTCTTTCTCCCTCAGAGCAGCTGGTGGATTCAAACTGCTGACCTTGTGGTTAGCAGCCCAACTCGTAGCCCCACCACACCGCCAGGGCTCTCTTGTGGGTGTTTATAGTGCATAAAAATGTCAACTTCCCGACTTTGGGTTGTGGTCAGAATGTGTGAAACCTGTGGCGGGAGTGGATGCTGTTAGTGAAGCTCGCGGAGGCGAGCCCCTCACGGAAGCTTGCTGAATCCCCGTCTCCCTCACACGTCGGTGCAGCAGCAGGCCCGTCCGTCTCTCTCCTTGTGCCGGGCCTTCACGTGTTCTCCTTCCTAACGAGGACACGAGGTGCAGATCACATTGTATGTTCTGCTATTGGCCACTTGACAGAAGTCTGGCGATTTAGTGTTCTTGCTTTCATAAGTAATTCGACTAGAAATATTTTTGTCATTGTAGTTTTGTTCCCCTTATGAATTACTTCTAAGGGAGATGTTTTTTGTGGCAGGATCATTTGGTTGTTTTTTTTTGGTTCTTGCTCAAAAGCAAAAAACAAAAAACACAGCCACAACCAACCATGTGTGCTTTCACCCACAGCCATCTCCCGGCAGTTTCACGTGTGCTGATTTTGTCATGTATCTCCTACTTGTTTGTCTGACGTGTGTTAAATGGCCCCGTCTAATGGCTTTCATTTAAATTTCTTTAATGACTTCCGAGGTTTAGTGTTTCAAATGGCGGTTTCACGTTGGCTTTCCTGGTATAGGAGCGTCCTGGACCATGTTTCCGCTGGGAGCCTGGCTTGGATGAGCTAAATATATTTTAGATATTAAACTTTAAATATGCAGTCATATTTATGGCAAAAAAATTTTCTCTTATTCTGTTGCAACCTTTATCGCCTCTGCTTTGTCAAGTTTCATTATTCTTTTTTTTTTGGAACTCTGAAATCCCCCTATTCTTTAAAATCGTAAGAAGAAATGTCCATGGTTAGAGAAAACATTCTGTAATGCCCATACTCATGCACCACCACTATCGAGTCAATTCCAGCCCATCGTACCTCCCCTTGCCCCCCACAGGGCAGTGGGGTGCTGTTCCAAGAACGCCTCATCTTTCTTCTGAAGAGTGGCTGGTGGGTTTGAACTACCAACCTTATGGGTTTGAACTACCAGCCTTATGGGTAGTAGCCCAATGCCTAAGCCACTACTCCATCAGGGTTCCTGATATGCAGGCGCAGAATGAACAGTCTTTGACTTACGTAGAAGATGGTGTAAATCAGGAACAAAGCTGTCCTATGCCTCTTGGTTATTCCAAATCAGTGCCTCTCAACCTGTGGTCCCAGGCCAGCAGCAGCAGGGCCACCTATGAGCTTGACAGAAACGTGACTTTTCCGGCCACACTCCACATCTATAGAGTCAGAAATCCCGGGTGTCGGACCTAATCGTCTATTTTCACAAGCCTTCCACGTGGTTATTTATACTGCAAGCTGACGTCTGAGAACCGTGGTTCTAAATCAGTCCTCCCACATTTCTACCTGAGTTAAACACTCAAAAGCTGCAATTACACTTACTTCTAACTTCTAATTAATTTTGCAGTCAGAATCATCTGTCTTTACTAAGCACTCCCTCTGGGACCCGCATAGCATTATTAATTCAGTTTATCAAAATGCCTAACTGCGATGGCCTCTCCGCCCCCCATCCCTTATTAGTGGAACCAATTATATGCCTGAGCCTCCAATTCGCAGTCTTGCTTACGGCCACTCCTTCCCCAAACACCTCCACTACTACTGTTACATGCTTTAAGGTTTACATGAAGATATTCTTTCAGATACCCTCTTGGGTTATTAGCTTTAAGCTGGTATGTGAATTTTTATCTCTGCTTACGGAGAGCGTCTCAGCTCTATTTTCTGATTATCTCCCGCTCTCCTGGGCCTATCTCCCACGGCTCCGGTGGTGACGGTTCACCTTCTCCCAAGGTCACTTTTGAAGCCAATGATCAATACAAGATTGGCAAAAGACCACGTTCTACACCACTGAATGTTAAAACAACCAGGAAGTATAGGAACAATCAGCACCGCTGACTCGGAATGCCATTAGATAGATACTCAGGAGGCTTTCCAAAGCTTTAGATGTCGATGGGGCTGGGGGTCCTCATGATTGGACGGCCACAAAGTGCATTGATCAGTTTTCCCAGAGATGACCAGGCTTTTGAGAAACTGATCAAGAAAGGTCAACTTCAAATCAGCTGAGATTATTTGGTACAATCTTACAGAATCTTCTTTTCTCTAGTCTATTTCTATGTCTAATTACACCCCCATTAACGAAGGCTCACCTACTCTGTTAAACTCTCCCTGCTACACCTGGCCTATGTAGATACCACTCTCCATAACTTAACTGACCAATCTGCGATGGGTGCTGGGGCAAAGCCAGCCCCCAGCTCCATCACCTGATACGAGAGAGGGCTTTGCACCCAAGAGCGATCCTAGGATCCAGCAGCCACCTTAACACCCAAACCCAAACTCACCACCACCAAGTCCATTCTGATTCCTGGCAACCTGAGAAGACAGAACCGAGCCGGCTCTGTGGGTTTCCGAGGCTGTGTGTGGAGCTGGGATGGGTTTGAACTGTTGGCCTGGAGGTTTTCAGCCCAGCACATAACCCACTGCACCACGACGACAAGGACTCCTTAACCACCTTACAATGCTCCAGGCTCCATCCCACGGTTTGGCTGCGGAGTCCTGAGATGTCTCAAAACCGCTTTGCCCAGCAGAAGATGTTTGAGGCTGTTTGACGAGATAGACGCCTGTCAGTTGGAAAAACCAAAGAATGAAAAACAAATGCACTTCCATGGAGGTGATTCGAATCAGAGACCTTACAGGACACAGGAGAACTGTCCCTGTGGGTTTCTGGGACTGGAAATCTTTAGGGAGGTAGAAAGTCTCATCTTTCTCCCACAGACTGGCTGGTGGTTTCGAACAGCTGACTTGGTGGTTCACAGCACTAGGCCCCCAGCGTTCCCTTGCGGGTTGAGTAAGCATATACTGTATTCCATTTCTCTTACCACTAAGTGAAGTGAAGTTGTAGACATTTCGATGGTGCTCACAGCAGGGCTGCGGTCCTCTTCATCAGGGAAGCCACCTGCCACCCTCCTAATCCCCTCAAAGACCATGGCTCAGACTCCCCCAGACTGTCCCCCTCTGGACCTCCTTGGGCAAGAGCATACCCCCCTCTGTCCCCACAAATGAAGCCTCTGGTGTGACAGTGTTCCTGGGAGCTCTCTGGTGGTTTCCAATATTTCTCACACCGATGAAGGGGCTTCAAAAAGTTCATAGAAGAAGGCACCATCTCTCCATTCAATTTTTTCATGAACTTTTTAAAGACCCTTTTATCAGTGCCAGGGCCACATCTATTGCATGGCAACATACAACTCTATTATCCAGGTGATTCCGACCCATGGCACCCCCTAGGCCAGAGTAGAACTGGCCCTGCGGGTTTCTGAGACTGTAACTCTTCACAGGAGTAGAGAGCCTCAATGTTCTCCCTCAGAGCAGCTGAGAGTTTCCAACTGCTGACCTTGTGGTTAGTAGCCCAACTCATAACCAGTACTCACACGGAAGCATTACACTCTGTGCCTGAAAACCATGGGGTATTGGGGACACTCAGCTCTGTGGGCGGGTGGCCCTTCTTGCTGGATAAAGAGAAATGAGGACAGAGTCATTGCACCCCCAGGCTCTGCTCCTGACACCTTTTGGAGAGACTTGGGCATCATCTGAATCCCAAACCATGTGAGCAATTTTCTCATCGCTTCACTCCTCTACCAATCATAAGTATTGAAGCCAGGGTGTATGGTTGGAGGGGTGGTGAAGAAATGGATTGTTTCCTACTGGGGCCTGGCTAACTGTTGATGGTTTACATATGGTATCTTCCTTCCTTTGGACTGAGGACCCCACCAAGAAGCATCTAGTTCACTGGTCATCCAGAACCGGTCTGGCTCACTGGAGCCATCGGATCAGCTGCTGGCCCGGCTGCACTCTTGGAAATATCACCTGCAGCTCACAGACCGAGGCACATGGGGGTTCTGAGAGATGAACCAGTTCAGAACCCTGCACCTGTCAATCTTCTTCTTATGTGACATCACAGACAGGCCTTTTTGGGCCTCTCCCCTGAGTTGGAGACCTGTACCCTCACATGGTGCTCCTTATGCACCCCAGGGTGCCCATTCATTCATTTAGAATGTGTGGTGGTGATCCATTCGCAGAGCATGGTGGTACTCCAGCGGGAGAATTCTCACCTTTCATGTAAAAGGCCCAGGTGCAATGCCTGGTCAGTGCGCCTCATGTAAGCCATTGCCTGTCTGCCTGGGGAGATTCGTGCATTGGCTGAAATGCTGAGAGGGTCAGTGGAACGTCTAGCCTAAGGATTACTTAAAAGAAAGGATGGGTGATTGACTTTTAAAACTCAGTCAGTGAAAACTATGGACCCCAGCATCCCAAGGCATTGTGCCTGAGGTTGTCATGAATGGGGTTGGGCCAGGAGAGGGGGGCGAAGAGGGGTGGTTCGGGGTGGGGGTGGGGGCTGGGGGGCGTGAGATTCCATGGCAGCTAACAGCAGCAAAATACAGGTCTATTTTTTTCCTCCTTCCCCTACCTTCCCACCCTCGTGAACCCTTGATAAATTGTAAATGAATATCATTTTCATATCTTACACTGACCGCTGTTTCCCTTCACCAGCGGGGCTATTACCAAGGGCTCAGCAGAAAGAAAATGTTTAGAAAAGGATGATGGCAACATATGTACAAATATGCTTGATGCAATGGATGTATGGATTGTTATAAGAGTTGTAAGCACCGCCAACAAAATTATTTAAAAAAAAAAATATATATATATATATATATAATCTAGTAACTGAAAGTGGTTTGTTTTCCAGAAACCTACTTTATAGTATGGAGTACCTGAATAGTCAAATCATTGGCTGAAAGGCTGCTTAACTCTCAAAATTAAACCCAATTCTGTCTCATAGCCACCCTCTGAGAAAAACCAGAACAGCTCATTGGGGCTTTCTGAGGCTAAATCTCTACAGGAGCAGGCAGCCTTATCTTTCTCCCTTGGAGTGGCCAGTAGGTTTGAACCAGCAACCTCGTGGTTAGCAGCCTGATGTTGAACCCACAGCACCACCAGGGCTCCTTGACAGGCTGCTTAGTGGGCAGAGTTTATGTTTTGGGTGGTCTAAAGGGATTTCATTCTGGTTAGGCACCAAAAGCCTCCTCTACGTAAAGAAGGACGGTGAGAAGACCCAGGCTCAGAGGACTGACTTTCTCTCTCCCCGCTGGAATATACTAGCAAACACTACTGCATTCCGACAGGGCAGTTGTCTTTCTTGTACACACTAACCACACTATTGCAGTAGTGATAGAATAATTCTAATCACTGTGAAATCATACCTGGTCTGGACTCACGCTGCTTATGTTCATAACAGTTTCCATTGATGTTTATTTGTTGGCTTACCATCTATTCATTGAACTTCTTCCGTGAGGGTAAGTAACAACGCATTGTACTTGCTAGCAGGGGTTCTCAGTGGGATGGATTGACGTGGTGGCTGCAACAATGGGCTCACACATAAGAACAATTGTGAGGGTGGGGCAGAACCTGGCAATAGTTCGTTCCATTGTACAGAGTGTCACTGTGAAGGGGCACCTGACAACAGCAGCAACAACAACCAACGTGTTTAAACAGAGCTGCAGCTGAGTTTCCCAGCGATCCACCTGTCTTCACTTCCCTAGGGCGCCTTCAACAACAAGGTCCAATCAACACAGCCATTTTCAGGGGCATCTACTGGCCAAGTTCAAGTCAAAGCAGAGAGTTCGGCTGAGAAGCTTGTGGCGATTGTGTGTGTGAATTCAACAGGTTTCTGAAACGACACAGAAAGATCACGGGGACGCAGCAGGAAGACATTTGAAGCAAACTAAAGACTGTGTCGGTTTTAAAAAGGACACGGAAGCTGCCCCAACGCGTCTTTCCTGTTGAGACAACGCAGTGCCCGCGCTCCAACCGTGACGAGAGCCATCCTCTGCCAAGTTCATGGGGAAATGTTACCCCTCATCCTCCTGCCTTCATCCTGCCCTTTAGACTTACTATTCCCCAAACTCAAACAGCATTCAGAAGAACACATTGAGTCCCGCAAGGGTGCCGAAACTGCCACTTCGACGTGGTATAAATCCAGGAGCACAACATTCTTTAGGGAGCCATCAGTGGCCCGTAGACCTCAACGGAGGATATGTCTAGAAACAGTCACCTTGCTCTTTGATATTTTTAAAGGTTTTAAAGAGTTTGCAGGAAAGTGTCTTCATTTGCTCTCATCTTGGGCCCTGGGCACATAGTTGGGGAACTAGAAGGAAGATCTGCCCTCCAGAGGCTGCTATTCCTGTCGTTTGGCGCCATCGAGTTTGGTCCCAGCCTCATCCTACACAACAGAAGGCAACACAGCCCGTCACCAGCCCTCCTCAGAGGGTCCTGTGGTTGAACCCACTCTAATCCAACGTTGGCTTTGCCACTATTGTCACAGAAGGAACTTACAAACCACACTGTGCAGTGACTGCCCCGGATGGGGCACCCAAACAGGGACCACAGCGATCAAAAACAATAATAATACATACTTGACTTGGGTCATGCCACTGAAACCTGTCCAGTTGCAGCATTTTCTAGGTACACAAACATTTGGCTGTAGTGGCACCCGGCAATCCGTAAACAAACATGTGACCAGTGGCAGAGAAACACACGGGCTGATTTTATGGCGGGCTGTTTTCCGTTGGTGACACGGAGGGGGCATGCTAACTCAGGGCAATTTGACAGTGGTTGGAGATCGGTACCTGAAAATGTTTATGTTTACAGTCAGTCAACATCCACGTGACACCTGTATCTTTATGAGCATGATGAAAAGAACATGATTCTGCAATGTCATGAAAGACTCCCTGCGTCTTTCCTCGTTGTCAAGAAGCCAATTGTCCTTGACAGGTGATGCGTTACCTGAGCAACACTGACATTTGTTCACACATGCGATAGTGTAATAGTATCTTCATCATTGCTCTGGGCAGGCACTCCTGGCTCCCTATCTAACAGCATTTCTTTCTGTCTTCTTACTAGTAGAACTGGGACTTTCACAGGGACACCAGGGAGGAAGATCCCCTTCCTCCTACACCCAGAAGAAGAATCACAATTGGTCTCTGACCTCATTCTCCTTCCCAATGTTCGCATGGCCGTTGTGGCTGCTCTGTTGTTAGGAGCTTTGGAGCCAGTTCCAACTCATGGGGGCCCAGGCACAACAGAGCCAAACGCTGCCTGGCCCTGCCCCATCCTCACAAGATTTAATACGTTCGAATCCATTGTTGCGGTCTCTAGGTCAATCCACCTCCCTGAGGGTCCTCTTTTTCACCTTCCCTCTACTTTACCACACTTCATGTCCTTTTCCCTGGACTGATCTGTCCTGATAACATGCCCAAAGCAGATGAGATGAAGCTTGGCCACCCAAGGCATAGGCCACTAGATGCAAGGCCAGAAGTTCCAAAGCAC
>NW_022111363.1:7859836-7882810 GCF_000313985.2 Echinops telfairi | reverse complement strand
TGCGATCTCTGATTTCACAGCTATCCGAAAGTATGGACAAGGCTATTTTTCCCCTTTAGGAGGAAGCCGCCCCCAAAGATTTGGTGTCTGTTTTGTCAAAACATGTATCTTTTTAACACATTAGTGCCGTATTCTGTCCACTGTCTTCACAGCATGAAGAAAGTGAGACACTTATCTTGTCTCTTCACCTTCAAGTTGTTGGAAAATTGTTACATATAAATATATGTTGGTTTTTCTCAGTTAAAATGGAAATGTAGGGTAGTGGCCTTTAGAAAGCATTCCCAAAATGAAGACTAAACCAGAGAACTGTCATGTGAACCAGCATCCTCAGAAACACGTGTGTGAAGGTGGACCTGCCGGCCAGCACTTGCCCACGGTTTAAATACTCCTCTTCACGAGGGCCACCGAGATGACCCAAAAGCTGCAGTGCCTCACTTTGAAATTCCCAAGTCTAAATACCAGATGGTGAAACTACCAGGTGGCTTGAAATGCCCCTGGTTGGTACCAATAGTTCTGCGCCTCACAACCAACCAGAAGTTTGGTAATTCCGACCCACCCAGAAGTGGGTGCTGGGAAGAAGTCTAGTGATCACCTTTGGAGAGGTCACAGCCTGGAAAGTCCTGTACAGTGGTTCTCTCCTGCACACGTGGGATGCTATGGATGGACAGACGCGAGGGACGCTAGCCACAAGATGCACCTCTTAGAGCAGTGGTTCTCAACCTTCCTCACGCCGCAACCCTTCATACAGCTCCTCACGTGGTGCTGACCCCAGCCAGAAAATGATCTTTGATGCTATTTCATTACGGTCATTTTGCTACTGTTATGAATCGGGCGGCCCCTGTGAAAGGGTCATTCGACCCCCAGAGGGGTCGTGACTCACAGGTTGAGAACCGCTGCTCTAGAGAAAGAGGGAGCAGGAAGGAACCCTAGAAGCCCTCCCCTGTGTAACAACAGGTCTTCAAACGTTTACAGAAAAATGTCCACTCGGTTTTAACTCCATTTTCTCATGGATGTTCGAAGCCTTCCCCCACACACTCATATAATAGACACATATAGGCATTCTATACACATACATATGGACTATGTGTCTATATATTACACACATGCACACCTACATTTTAGGCAAATGATGCACAAAATTTGTGCCGTATTCTGAAAATAATATCTCATGGTGGAGGGAGGGTTGCAACAAACGTAGAATGTGCACGTTCATGTATTTCACACTACATTATAATGGATGCTGGCTCCAGGGTCTGTCTGAGCACAGTCATTAGGGAATGGCTGAATGCTTGCCTTTGCCAGGCTGCGGAGGGATGGTGGCACACAGAATGAACAGAACGTCCATGAA
The DNA here is from genome assembly GCF_000313985.2 of Echinops telfairi. Lineage (NCBI taxonomy): Eukaryota > Metazoa > Chordata > Mammalia > Afrosoricida > Tenrecidae > Echinops > Echinops telfairi. The sequence continues at coordinate 7,881,462 of NW_022111363.1, read as the reverse complement.
CTCTGAAGCCGGATGAGGAGTAGATGGGGTTATTATATTCTCCTGCCTGCTATGCAGATGTTGTACACAGTCTACGCTTTCTGAAAATGGCTTTCTTGGGCCATAGCCTTCTGAGGAGAATAGCCGAGGGAATGGGTTCATAAAACTGGTTTGTGCTCCACCACTATCTGTACCTGTGTAAGCAAATCCACCCTAAAGAGGACAAGAGCCGAGATTCCCAGGCCCCTCGCCTCCATTGCGCGTTCTCTGACAGATACGTACAGCTGACTCTTGTTGGGTCTAGGCAGCTTCTGATCTAGAAGCCCATCCTCAGTCTTGCTTGGGCCAGGTAGTTGTAGTTAAGGTAAGTCAACCACTGGCCCCCTTTTCAATAAAAATTGTTTGCCCAGTAGATTAAAATCAGGGCGCTAGAGTCTCTGAGTACCCCAAGATCAAGTGGCATAACATCGTTCCTGAAGACAATGTTCGACATCCACTTTTGTGAGGCGTGACTAACGTCTTAACAACTCGTGACAGGCTTGGGGACCATCAGTCCAATGAACTAACAGAACGCGCCAACATCAGCCGCCACAGCCCTGTCACCAGAAGAACTCGAGGCGGCTGGCTGCTGCCTCTCCCAGCTGCCCTGAACAGGGTCACATCCGAAGGTCCTGTGTAAGAGTGAGAGAAGATCATGGAGCAAATCTCAAAATCATAAAAGAGACCGGGTTTCCAGATCAGCTAGACAACAGTGACAATGCCGTGAGTGTGACCTTTAGTTTTAGTGGCTCTTTTGGTTTGGAACTGTGATAGGATAATCAACCCTTCAAGGTCAAATCAACCATTAAGGTGAAAAGATTGCGTCCAAGGACAAAGTTCCCAGGGCTAGGAAAGGGGGAGGGATGGAAACAGGAGAAAGAGGGAGGGAGGAGACCAGTGAGAGCACACGGAGGAGAGTCCAGGGGAGGAGCGGCAACAAGGTGCATGCGGATTGTTGGCTGGAAAATGGATGATCTGCTTTGTAAAGCTGCACCGAACTCCGGGGAAAAGTTAAAATGGGGGGGGGCGATGGTTATGCCCATCCACCCATCCATCCACCCTGCATCTCTCAGCTCGGTGCCGTCTTCCTGGTCCCTCCCACCGGTACATCACTTACTTGTTAGAGCAAATCATGGAGTCCGTACATGAAGGACCCCCACGAGAATTAGACCGATGTCAGCACGCAGGCATTCAGAGGAGCGGATGGGAATTGCACACGCAGGCATGTGTGCTGTTAGTGGATCAGCTGGCGTGAATTGCACACGCAGACATGTGTGCTGTTAGTGGATTAGCTGGCGTGACCTATTCTTTCAGGTTCTTCAGAGAAATAACTGTCACTTGTGATTTCTGTCAACTGCTCTCTCTGTCATTTCGTGTAATTCGTGGTGGTCATTTTGCTGAGGGCGACAAAACATGCAGAAAACCAGCACCTCTCCCCCCGCCCCGCCCCCAGCTCTGCTTCTGTTAGTCCGTGGTCTTTAGGCAGAATCACCGGGGAAGCGGCGGGCAGCCAGGCGAAGAGGCGGCGCAGTAGCTCACCTACACAATCAGCTCCGTGGCACAGGAAGGTGAGTGGCACAGCCATTTGCTGTCCTGCCTTACCTGTCCATCACCTGTGCCCAAATGCTGCCTTGGATAGCAAGCCTCGATGTCTTCACCTGAAACAGAACTTCTGGAAATTTGGAAGCTTACTATATTTCAGCATGTCAGGGAAAAGCGTGATCAAATACACTTTTTTCCCCTGCCACAGAGAGTGAAGGGAATTTAAAAGCGTAATTGTTTTGAGCAGTTGCTTTGTTCTAATGCTACCCCTTTATCCACTGCTCTTAAAAATGACTTCATTTAACCCAACTGTTCCCCTCCTGCCTCGCGCCTCTCTCTGCCAACTTTTTCAAAGCAGAAGCCACATGTCTCCACTTCATCAGCGTTGTGTTGGGTACCAGCATCCCTGATGGTGTCCGTTACGGCTCTGGGAGTAGGGCTTGTTCATACATTAATCGCCATCAGGCACAACAGCAAACGGCTTCTCTCAGGAGCAAAGCCCATTCCCTACACTGACACTTAGAGCCAAGAAGTGGAGTTCCCTCAGGCGCTGCTGGCTTACGCCTGTTTAAAAATGAAGCCTTTTCTGACATTAGCTCTGCTATGGTCTCCCGAGTTTAGACAACTAATCCCCAGTATAGGAAGGGGTATGCTTCCGAAAAAGTAGATTTATAAATTATAACCCTGAGACAGTTTAAGTTTATTGTGCCAACCTGGCCAATAAACACACGTGGGGTTAATTGAAAGGCAGACAGATAAATGGCTCAGTGAGCCTGGCCTTTCTAGTTCTCAGGTCTCTTGCTTTCTGATGGTTGGACCAGGGTGCAGCTGCCTTAGCAGTTCCCTGCTTCAGCTGGCAAGGCTCATTTCCTGCAAGACATCCCTGAGGAGAAGCCTCATGGACCTACTCCGATGCAGCCCTGGGTGCTGGAGCAGCCGTGTGGAGACCCCTGCCAGAGCTGACATGCTTACACGCGCACTGACTTGGCTTTCCTCCTGCAGTTGGCATCATTGAGTCTGTTTTGTGAGATGGAGGAGGACTTTGTAGATTGGTGTCGGATATATGGGCTAATGTTGGACTTAATGACTTGGGCAGCACTGGGTTGGGATGCTTTCTTAATGTACACTTTCCCTTAATATAAAACTCTCTCTTATACATATGAGTTTCTGTGGATTTGTTTCCCTAGTTTACCCAGACTGACACAAACCCTAAAAATAAGTTTTACAAACAATAACCCTCACACTACTGGTACACAAGGAAATCCTAAGGCCATTGTTTTTCTTTATTCTTTCTTACCTTTCTTTTTTTTAAAGGTGTATCAAGTTGCCATTAAATCACAGACAATCTTCTCTATGGCATCCTGAGACTAAATGAAGTCTTGGCTCTCTACCTCTCTATTATACAGTTATTTTTTTTCACCTTACACATTAAAAACCAATTCTCCTATTGTTGATCTGCTATCTAACAAATGATGGATTGTGACCATCAAAATTAAACTAATGTATTGCTAACATTCGAGGGCTATCATTAGGAGCAATCCCAATATTATTTCTTCAAGAGCATTGCCTATGGTTTTGTCTCTGTGGTACAGAAAGGCTAGTCTCTGCAGAGTTCTAGACTGAGAGGATGGTGTTACTGAATCATCTGTCTTAGCTGCCAGCATTTGTCCAGTAGCCTATAGTCCATGCTGGAAAACACCCAATTGATTACTGAACAGTCATCCTTTCTACCAGCCGGCTTACATTGCACTCTACTCCCACCCCACCCTCTGGGGCAGTTTTCCTCAGGCCAAGACCGCTCATAAAGCAAAATGTCTCCACAACCATAGATTCTGAAAAACAAATGGCTCCAAACCCCTTATCTTCCTGGTTGAGCCTTGATCATCTCTAGATCCTGGCAGTACATTTTATCAGGGATGGGAACTGTCCTGTTACTAAATGCCCCAAAGATGAGCTCTGTTGATGTGGTCTGGAGCCACAGGCAAAATGTATCCAGGTCAGTCGGAAGAAAAGCAAAAAGTTTCTTTGGCCAAACAACATCATCTGCTTCAACTCTTCGTTTTCCTGGGCCCCAGCAGGAAATCACTCTGCCCGGCTGACCGTCCACAGGGACAGAGTGAGAGAAGGTCCTGAGGGAGCATCCTCCCAGCCCCAGGGAAGAGCCCAAGGCGTGCAGACCTCTCTGTCATTCGCCAGTTGCCAGAGCTACTCGCCTCCCCATGGAGACGCTGGTGGTTGGGGACAAGTGATATTTGTGTTCTCTGCCACAATGTCACAGCCTTAACCGGTGGTGGGTGTGATGTCTGTCATGAATTTGCAAGTCCGTCCTTGCAAGGCTAGAGATTTTTGTCTGCTCCGAGTCCTGCTAGAACTGATCCATGCCACCACCAGCAGCACCAGCACCCAAGGTCAGGCGCTGTCAACTCTTTTTCTATAAAGGGCCAGATGGTAAATCGTTTGGATTTTGTGGGGCAGAATGTACAGTTTCTGTTACAACAACCCAATTCTGGCACAGAAGAGCAAAATCAGGTGGAGCACATGCATCACAAGTGCGCATGTCTATGTGCCAATTAAAGTTTATTTACAAAAATAATGGACTGCAATTGGCCCGCAGGACAAAGCCCTCAACCCTGCTCTCGGGCAGTCATCTCCTTCTTCTGTTGTTTTTGTTTTTTTTAATTGCACCTACTACCCACTGAAACGAAGTGCCACAAAACCAAAACACTTCTATCTACAGACCCTCAATATATGTTCACTTGTTTATAAAGCATGGACATAGACGAATGTGCTATTCTGTTGTGTAATTGTACACATAGGCCAAAATGGAATTACAAATAAGATATGGATTCAGTCATGTTTTTTAAGTATAATTTTAATCATGATAAATTTATCCTATCATAAATTCATAAGATCTCAAAGCACAATGTATACTGAGGACAGTTAAGTACAAAAACAAAACAAAAAGCTATATGCTACCAGTCACATCAGCTGCTGTTGGGTCTATCAATGACTGATTTATTGGAGTTAGATCACCCGGCCTTTCCTACAAGGTAGGTTTCCAATATCAGTCAAACTCATTAACAGTTTGCACCACGCAGAAACTCCCTGAAGAACATTTCCTCAATAAACCATCTCTTTCCAAATCTTCAGCCTCCCGTGGGTTCCCCAGCTCTCCATCTCCTGCAGTCTGTTAACCAGCGATGCCATAGCCAACTTCTCCTCCTCATGATGGCCACGCCGGGCTTCTCCTGCCACCATGATTGACCCTCTGTTTATTTTGGTTCCCTCGTTCAACCACCATCCATTACCAAATCCACCCTCAGCAGAAATTCTTAATCTGCCATAGAACACGGCTAGAAGAACACAGAGGTATTAGATAAGGTCACTGTGAGTCTGAATCAATGGCAATGTGTTTTTTCGTTTCCTTCATTTTACGCTACATTCTCTCTCTGCCCAATTTCATAGAGTCACTCCCATGTTTCAACTATTCCTTTCACAGTGATGACGGCTGTGTTAGTGCAGGTAAACTAAAGAAACAGTCTGCCAGGGAGACTCATATGTGTATAAGAAAGAGCTTTATGTACAAGAGTAAGTGAATATTGAGAAAACATCCCAGCCCAGTCCAGATCAAGCCCACAAGTCTGATATTAGCCCATGTGTCTGAGACCAAGCTATAAATTCCCTCCCCTTCAATCTCACAAAGCACATGCAATGATGCTGAATGCAGGAAGATCATAGGCCAGTGGGTGGATAGTCTTGTAGATCCAGTGATGGTGGAAACATCTCAGCACTGGCATGGGTCTCTACATGGCTCCTGCAGGTCCAGGACTCTCACTGCCATCAGCCTAGCCCATGTGTCTTGTCAGCAGAGAATCTCTCAGGGAGTGAGCATGTGTCCCGCCTCCAACGAGCTATGTATCTCCTTAGCGCCTCCAAATGAGGTCATCAAGCTGCGATCTGATTGACAGACTAAACTCCACCCCTTTACTCTTAATCCTCTCAAATTGACAACCGATTATATAACTACCACAATGCCTAAGCACATACCCATAATTCTGAACTTTCTCCTGAGCTTCAGACCCACATATGACAATGGGTCATTGGACACACCATGGTGGGGGCGTAGATAGTCCCTGTCCTCCTCACCCCAAACCCTAGTTTTCTGCAGGTTTTTTGCTTTTTCTTTTAAGAGCAGCATCGAAGTTTCCTGTTTTCTTGATCATAGAGGCTAGAAACGTGGATTTATTTTGCAATCTTCGGCTTCACTGGGAGTCCTATTGGTGCCGCGTGCTAAGCATTCAACTGCTAGCTCAGCAGTTCAACTCCACAGATGAAAGACGAGGCTCAGAATCCCACGGAGAAGTCCTGCTCTGTTGGATAGGGTCGCTAGGAGTCAGGTTTGGGGTCAGCTCTGGTTTTCACTCTGCATATTCTGTTGTTAACTGGGTCTCTTCTCCAACTTTCCCTTGAACATCTCGGCCATTGCAACGGCTTCCTGGACTTTCCATTCATTCCTTCTCCTTCAGTTTTCTTGTAAACAATTCTTTATTGTGTTTTAAGCACAACTTCACATAGCAAATTAGGTTCCCATTTAACAATATGAATACACATTATTCTATGTCATCTGCCACAAATGTTATATGGCAGCATGTTCAGCATTTCCATTATGTGTGTCTTGTCTCCATTGGCCTAGCTTTCCTTTCCCTCCTTGTGTCCTCTGGCTCTCGAGTACACGTTGACCATCTGCTCTCATAAAATTGATTGTTTAAAGGAGCACATTACTGACAGATGGTAGTGCTTATTTTATAAGCCAATCTTTACTTGGTTGAAAGGTGACCTCCAGAAATGGTTTCAGTTCCAAGTTCAAAGAATAATCTCTCTTAGGGCAGTAGTCTCAGGGGTGCCTTTAGTCTTTATCAGTCCAGTAAGTTGGGTGTTTTTTTTAAGAATTTGAATTTTGTTCTATTTTTTCTCCCATTTTATCCATTTATGTCCCTTATCAAAATGGTTAGTAGTGGCAGCTGGGCACCATCCAGTTCTTCTGGTCTCAGGTCAGAAGAAGCAGTCATTAGTGTGGGCTATCAATCCTGTGGTCTCATTTCTTCTTTGAACCTTGAATTTCCTTCCTACTCTTGTGCTCATATGGGTGTTGACCAATCATTCTATCTTAGGCGGCTGTTCACAAGGTTCTAAGACCCCGGATACAGCTAATCAAGGTAGGGTGTAGACTATTATCTTTATGAGTTATTATGGTGTCTGTCCACCGAGTCTTAAGCTCTCTTGTGTTTCAAATCATTTATTAATATCAGCTGCTGAGATCTGTCTGCAATTGTAAAATAATGAGATCATAAGTGTTATCACTGATGAAGAGCTTACTTTGTGCCAAGAAGTGTGCTAAATTATTTTACATGTATAACCTTTTTGCTCTTCCCAATAGCCATAGGTAGCAACTTCTATGGTAGCCTAGGTAGCAACTTCAATAATCATAGGTGGCAACTTCCTGATGGCTGTGGTCATGCTATTCTGTCAATCTGGAACACCAGCATGTTTTCCTACTGCCTGACTCTAGCTCAGCACCAAACTCTTCACCCTCTACCTCTTTTACTCACCCTTTCTGTCGCCATTGAGTCACCACAACTGCGGGCAACCCTGTGCGTGCTGAGTGGAACTGTGCTCCGTCACGCTTTGAATGGCCAGACTTGTCTACCAAAGTACCCCTGAGGGAACTTTAACCTCCATCATTTGGGTTAGCAGCCAGAGGTGTTAACTATTTGCACTATCAAGCCCCCTCCCCGCCAAGTCACTGTCACCAAGTTAATTCCAACTCACAGCGACCTACAGGTCAGGGTAGAACAGCCCTGCAGGCTTCTGAGACTATAACTTTTACAGGAGTGGAAAGCCTCATCTTTCTCCCAGGGGGTGGCTGGTCTTGCTGTGGTCAGCAGCCCAATGCATGCCCACTATACCACCATCCAGGACCTAATCGAACCACCTGCTCTTTTGTTCTGTTTTAGAATCTAGGCTATTCCACCTTGTTTTATAGCTACTCATTTATTTTTTCCATTGTTTTACAGGCCACTTAATTCAAAGACCAAGCCATTCCATACTGCCATTTGGTTTCCTCCCAGCTCGGTAAGATTGCCTCAGTAAATGTTTTCCACATCGGAATTGCTAGTAATAACAATAATAGTCATTAAGATAATAATATTAGAAAGTCACTGCTAGGCATCCCCAGTCAAAAATTTCAGTAATACTTGAAAAATCAAGTTGTTTTTATTTAAAAATGTTGCTTTCATTTTTATATTCCCACAACTGAAAAGGAATGCCTTCATCTATTTACATTTTTTGAGGTAAAATGAGATGCTTCATCTGAAATACCAATCCATTTCTATTCAGTTTGGAACGTTGGCTAGTTGGAGACTCAGTTGTGGAATTAACATGAAAATTCGTTCACGATTCTCCAGAAATAAAATGCTTCTAAATGGTAAGGCATCCACTTTATTCCCTGGTCTTTGACATTTTTTAAAAATCTGCCTGATTAGTGTTTAAGGTTCAATACCAGGTAGTTTGCATTGAGTTGGAACCCACGGTGAAGGCCGCATCCTCAGTCTTCATCAGCAAGTGTCAAGAAATGTAAAGAAAACAAAACTGGACAATGGGTCACATCATGATAAGTGGAGAAAAGAAAGAAGTTGTCAATGACTTCATCTTGTGTGGATCCCCAATCAAGGTGCATGGGAGCAGCAGTCAAGAGATCAAACAAGACATGTATCGTGTCAGTCTGCTGCACCTGACCTCTGTAAAGTGCTGAAGAGCAAGTACGAAGGTGTGTCTGACCCAGGCCCGGATACTTTCAGTCTCCTCAGATGCGTCAGAAAGTTGGACCCTGAATAAGGAAGACCAAAGAAGAGATGCATATGAATTATGGCAAAGTGTATTGAAAGTACCACGGACCGTCAGTTGAACCAACAAATGTGTCTTGGAAGAAGTTTAACCAGAACGCTTCTGCGAGACAAGGCTGGTTAGGCTTTGTCTCGGGGGCTTTGGCAATGTTAGCAGAAACCAGTCCCTGGAGAGGGAACGTCACACTTGTTAAAGCAGAGGGGCAGCAAAAGAGAGGAAGACCCTTGGCAAGACGGATGGATGCCTGGCTGCAGCCACAGGCTCCCACATAAACCACAAACACGGGGATGGCTCAGTGTGTCCTGCTGGTGTACACTGGGCCAGTATGAGTCGGAATTGGACTCAGGCACCGAACGAGAACAACAGCCAGATGTTGTTTGGACCTAGCCCGGGACCTGTTGCATTTATCACAGAAAGTCTGAACCAATCGAAAAGAATGCATGTCCTCTAAAAACCTAACCAAAGTTTAGGAAGAGAAAAAAAAGAAGAGGGTTCTGCCTTGTTCGTGTGATCTCCTAAGAACCACTCTCTGGGATCAAAATTGATAACAGCAACTCAAAAGATTAGACAGAAACCTTAAGGGGCCAGGACTTCATGTTAACGAGAGAGGGCAAACTCAGAAAAGGCAGGAGAGAACGGGAACCCAACTGGGAGGATGTCATCAATGCTATTAAATGGTGCATATAGATGCGGTGGGACTGGTTTGAGTAGATAGTCTCACCAAAGACTAAATAGATAAGATTTAAGTACCATAAAATGAAAAAGGAGAAAATGGAGCGATAAGCTGATAGAGAAGGAAAAGAAAACACTCCCTGCTGTCAAGTTGATTCCAACTCAGGGCCACCCTGTTGGAGAGGGCAGAGCCGCCCCTGTGGGTGTCTGAGACTGGAGCCAGAGTTGGTGGTGTGAAACTGCCGACTGTGGTCAGCAGCCCAGCACGCTACCACGACACCACTAGGGCTCCCAAAAGAAGAGACGGGTGGAGGAGGGGGAGGAGGAGAAACAACGTGGACACACTTGGAATTCTAAGTCTCACCTTCATTTACTTTGGAGCAGCTGCACTGGCATGGGATCCAATCCCACCCTTCTGGACAAACGAAAGGAGCCCAGAGGAGAAGCTAAACAAGCCTGGTGGGAAGCCAAGCCCAAGTGGACATTCTTGCAAACTGACAGAATGACTTCCTGCTTCAATGAGAAACTATTTAGAAATCGGCCATGCACACACGATTCAACACAGCGGTTATGAATGTGGGTACCTGAGTAAGGACCAGACTGAAAAAAATGGCGGGGAAATAATTAAAATGGAAACAGAATATTACAATAGTTGTGGAAAGTGATGAAAACGTGAACCTGAAGTGATCACTCCCCCAGCCCCCGCCCCCTTGGGCTATGCGCTTTACAGCTAGCTGGAAAGATATCCCTGATTCTGCCCATAAGACAAGATTCCAAAACAGAACACTGGCCTTATAGGAACTCACTTGCCGTCAAATCAGAGAAAGCCTGAAGGGAGACAAGCTCTGCAGAGCTCAGAAGGACTGGAGAGACTCGGCTGTTCGTAGCTCCGCAGCGGGCGGGGAGGGCCACCTTCCCACTAAGGAGCAACACAGTTGGTTACAGAATGGGCAAACAACAGCCTTTCTTCATTAGTGTCCTTGCAGGAAGCCGATGCTGGGAAAGGTGGAGGCCTTCCGCTGGCTCTCACGGCCATAAAACAGAAGGGAAAATGAAACGCTGCGTTCCTTGTCGGTCTCCCATGCGTGCCTCTTCCCTGGTATTATACCAGGCACTACCCTGGTAAGCTAATGCGCATTTGTGCTAGGGTTTTATGCTGGGTAATTGTGCTATGGGCATTTAATCATCTGACAGAATTTGCTGTCGCCGAAGGAAGCTGGCGGGTTGCAAAAAAAAAACAACCAAAAACCCAATGTTACCAAATCACCAATTAAGGAAACTGCCAGGGGGGGAGTTGGTCCTGAGACGGTGGTATCTGTAAAAATGACAGAACCGTGCTGCACTTCGAAATCCATTTTTGAAGAGACACTGAATGAAGGCAATGGAAGAGGTGTATTATAGGGTGGCTGGTACCGCTGACTGCCAAGTGTGGGCCGTGAAGACCGAGACGCTGGAGGACAGTCATTTCTGTGAAGAGTGGCCGTCGAAGCTGTAGGCATATCTGGGTGTGTTGCACCTGGCAGAGAGGCTGGTTCTTTCTCCACAGATGGAAGCTCCCTAGCCAATTCTGTGGAGAACAAACTCCTTCATGTGAAAAGATGTCATCTTGGTGAACATCTCGGATATGAAGGTGAATTAGAGATTGCCCTGACCTAGCCTTGTGAGATAGTTAAAGTTTAGTGTGCCAACCTGACCGATAAACGCATGTGGGGTTAATTGAAGGGTGGAGAGATAAATGGCTCAGTGAGCTGCGCCTTTCGAGTTCTCGGGTCTCTCGCTTTCTGACGGTTGGACCAGGGTGCAGCTGCCTTAGCCAGTTCCCTGCTTCAGCTGGCAAGGTTGACTTCCTGCAAGACATCCCTGAGAAGAAGCCTCATGGACCTACCCCGATGCAGCCCTGGGTGCTGGAGTAGCCATGTGGAGACCCCTGCTAGTGCTGAGATGCTTACACGTTCACTGACTCAGTTTTTCTCCTGCAGTCGGTGTCATAGTGTGTGTTTTGTGAGATGGAGGAAGACTTTGTGGATTGGTGTTGGACATATGGGTTAATGTTGGACTTGTGGGCTTGGGCAGCACTGGGTTGGGATGTTTTCTTGATGCACACTTAACCTTTATTTAAAACTCTCTCTTATGCATGAGTTTCTGTGGATTTGTTTCTCTAAAGTACCCAGACTAACACACCTTGTGAACCTAGGAACGGAATAGGTATGCATACAGGCTAACTGGATGTAGCCCCTTACTTATGCCCTTACATGCCCTGGAAGGTATGCAAGTACTGTGTCAACACTTTGGCAGTCCATGGTACTTTGAATATTCTTCACCAGCATGAGAATTCAAATACATCAATTCTTCTTTGGCCTTCCTTATTCAATGTCCATCCGGCACACAAGACTAGGGCTTCGGTCAGGCGTCCTAAGTCCCCACTGCAACATGTCTTGTGCAGCAGATATACCCAATGGGATGTGCCATTGGCTCTCTTGGCTGGTGCTTCCATGAGCATTGATTCTGTATCCACGCAAGATAAAATCCTTGACATCGTCAATCTTTTCTCCAAGTATCATCATGTTCCCTACTGATCTGGTCGTGAGAATGTTTTGTCATTGATTTGATATTGTTTCTGAAAATTAGCTCCCCCCAAATCCTATATTCACAAGAGAACAGTGTCTAGTACAGTGCTGAGAGATAAGCCTTCAAGGGGGTTGGAAGGCCCTATACAATAGCCACGACGGTGAACTCCGGTGTACCAATCATGATGACGGTGGCACAGGACTGGGCGCAGTTTGGGTTGGTTGTGCACAGGCTGCCGTGAGCCAGCACCAGCTCGATGGCAACTTACAATGATAATCTTTTCCAAAGTAGCTCTCTCTCCAAAGAACGGGAGGGGTAAAACCAAGAATGGACGCACCAAATAATTCGTGCTGCTGCTCCAGCACGTCCCTTAGCTGCTGTGTGTGTGACCTTGACCACTCGATGTCTGTGCTGCTGTTTCCCAGCCCATGGAAAGGGGACACACGGCAGGCTTTCACTCTCTCTGTCTTTCCCAGGAACAAGGCACTGCATCACAGGGCTAGCCAGCCACACTGACCAGCTGCAAGGCTGGACCAAACTCACTGCCATCGAGTCAATTCCGACTCATAGCGACCCCAAGCACAGACTACAACTGCCGCTGTGGATTTCCAAGACTATAACTCTTTACAGGAATAGAAGGCCCCATCTTTCTCTTGCAGAGCAGTTGGTGGTTTCAAACTGCTGACCTTGCAGGTAGCAGCCCAACACATCACCACTGTGCTCCCGGGGCTCCTTCCTGGAAGAAGATGCAACTAAGATTTTGCCGGTGGAGTGGACAGGAGTGATGTGTCCTGTTCCCTAGAGGGTGTCTAAAGACCAGACCAGGCCAGGCCATACACTTTCTCTTTCTACAGCCCAGAGAAGCTGACCCTTCAAGACAGGATAACGCTTTAGTAGATGACAAAGAAACGAGATGTTTCTGAATAATGGGAAGAAGGGAGTTTCAGTTGAGCTAAACTGTTTCCTTGAGAGAAAAATTAATTTCTACTTTGCTTGAGCTCTTGCATGTAAGGATCTCTTTTGTTAATGAAGCTTCAACTTAGCCTAGTTGAGAATGAATCCACACCGGGCTCCATTCATCTTACTTGCCTTTGAAGGCTGGCTTTGTGGGGTGGGGTGGAGTTTGGGATGAATTAACTTGTGCTGTTCCGATTGCCTTTGTTGTTTTCTTTAGAGATTAAGGCAACCTTCATTGAAAGCATTGAAGTAAAAGAGAATGAAATCGATTCATAGTGAAAGAGTTGGCTAAGTATTATTAGGGTTTTTATGATTTGAGTATAATTTGTTGTAGTTCTTTTAGGAGTGAGGCTTGAAACAAATGATTCCTTTGTCACTTTAGGCCAGAAGAACAGCAATGTTTGTTAAAAAGTAACTAGACTGAAGCAAAGATAAAGGGCTCCCCTGTGCCATCTCCTCCCATCCTCGGAGGACCACTTGCCACCAGAGCAAGAAGACATGATCTTAGTAACGGTATCTTGTAACTTAATTCCAATTATTGCTGTTCCTTTTCCAAACCCCCTTCCTTTCGTAATGCATGAAAGAAAGAAAGGAAGAAAGAAAGAAACCCTCCTGTCTCTATTCAGGGAGACACTTCTTCGTTGCGCTACATCGACTCCATCTCCTTCCATATTATACTCAGTAACTCTCCTCTTTACCTGGCACACCTCTCATGAATTGGCTTACTTGAGGCAGGGTGCCCAAGTCACCCAAGTTGTGTGAACCTGGAAACCTCAACTATGGGAACCCAAAGAAACAAAGACTATGAGAGTCTTTGAAACGGAAAAGCATTTTATAGGAGCATTGCGACAGCTGCATAAAGTGAACCATCACTGGAAATAAAAGTTCTGAGAGATTAAAAACGTCTTCCATGCCAACTAATTTGCCTAATACTGTTTTTCGTGCTTCTGTGCTACCTCCTAGTTCCTTGGCTAGTGCCTGAGGGTCTGAAAAGCCTGCCCGTGCCCATCCGAGGTACAACGTTGGTCTCTCTTCCCTGATCAGCAGAGCAAGGGGAGTCAGATTCCTTTTCTTTAGAATTAAAAAAGTAGGGGATGGGCCACTCCTTACAAAGTGTTCATAGGAAGAGAAAATGGAATGTGTGGCTAATTGCCTCCAGGAATAATTAACTGCTTCCTTGGCTATGAGATCAGAACTGTATGTTGTCTGGTTACCTTGGCTGAGCATTTTGATCAAACATCCTGCAAGAGACTCATGATGAAAAGGGGGGCGGTGAAATGGAATTTCAAATTTTTCATAAAATCCAGAGATTCCGAAGCCCTAGAGGCTTGGTAAGCCCCCAAAACTATTGCCTGGAAAGAATCTTTAAGCAAAGAGTAGTTTAGCTTAATTAGTAAAGAAGGTATGGCCATGATGCCCTTTTCAGGAACTTTATATATGGGATCAAACTGATGACAGCAACACAAAGCTTCGGGAGGAAGCTTAAGGGGCAGGCAACGTGTTCATTAATGAGAGGAGAATTGATTCTGAAAAGAAGGGTGTGAACGTTGTACAACCTGAGGAATGCCATCCATGCACGGAATTGTGTGTGTGGAAATGGTTGGATTTGTGTAGGTTCAGCAAAATAAACTATGAATTAAAAAAGAAAGAAAATCCTGTGATTTAGCTGATCTCAAGCAAATTAAAGAAGGGCAATGGACACATGCTTCTTGTTAGTGCCACTCTCTTCCTGTCGGTGCCTGCCCCTCTTGGGGAAGTCCTGGTAACAGTGGCCACAAAGCCTTGGGGGTCACACCCTCCCTCTGTCCTCACACGTTCATAACCTGCAAAATACGAAGAACCTGGCGTTCCTGTCCATCATAAGGCAGAGTTGGACAGAACCAGTCCTCTGCTGCCAAGAACCCTGACTGGTGCCCCAGGCTGTTGTCAGCTGGTCACATCTGTGCTTGCTTGTAGGCATCATCTAAGCAATGAAACATGCTCTATCTCAAGAAGCTCCCAGTTCCCTTGATTACAGTCTTTCTCAAAACCTCCCAGCATCCCAGAGAGGAAGCAAAAGTAAGGCATGCTTGGGGCAATCTCTAAATTGTGTCCCTTCTCCCAATCCTGGCACCCAGGGGTGGTGTTTAAATTGAGCCTCCGCCTCCCAAGACAATCTCTCTAAACTGCGACTCCCTGTTCCCCCAATTTCAAGATGAAGAGGCGTGGATAGAGGTGAGCAAAATTGCCCTTCCTGCCTCTTGCCGGCTACCCTAGTCAGGTGCCCTGCACATCTGTGGTGGCAGCCCCCCGAGTGTTGTTCTGCGCTGTCTGGCCCCCCTTGGACTCACAGGGGGAGAAAGTAGCCCCCCTCTGTAACATCACCGAGCAAGTGGAAAGCAAGTGTCGCTTTCCTGGCCCAACAGCAGTAGATGCTTGGGGAAGGGATTAGGCCGTCCCCTAGGGCAGGCAGTACCAGCACAGAACAGAGATGGAGCAACTGCCCTGACCACCTGTGTCTGACCAAGGCCGCTGAGCATAATCTCCACCTGAACATAGTGCCCTCCATGCCCCGGGGTATTGGAAATGAGAGACGTATTCCTTTCTCTTTTCTAGGAGTAACCTCTTTTTGTTTGTTTCCAAGCTTAGGGGAGGGTGTATTCATAAACTGTTACGTTTATGTAAATGGATGCGTGCCAATGGTGGCATCCAGCCCCTGGGGTAAAGGGCACCCTGAATACCCTGTTATCAGCCCTGGGCCTAGCAGATACCTGTCTTCCCCCATAGAGCACAAGAATGCCCATTCGGTGAGGATGCCACAAGTCAACAGCCTTAATTGGGTCCCATTTCTGACACTCCTTCCACAGCCTGCAATTTAACCTCCCCAGACAGATGTTGGCTTCAGGTCATTTCCCGCCAGTCTCCTTGTTCCTCATGTGCCACCTTCTCATCCGGATTTCACAGAGCTCTGCAAATAACACGCTCCCCCCCCCCACGGCCCCCCACTGTGAAGGGCCCAGCCGTGGGCAGCGACTGACTGACAGGCATGAAGGTCTGCAAGCTCAGGCAAAGACGAGCGCAGGTCCAGGCCTCGGGCCTGCCCAGCTCTTCTCTCCGAAAATGTGTACTTGTGGATACACTTCACCTTTTGGCCCGTGTGCTAACCACCGACCTGCACGTTTATACAGGACAGGGATGGGTCTCTGAATGCTTCCCCCAGTTCTGGAAGTAAAAATCGTTTCCTTTCCCCCAACTTCCTCTAGGCGGCTGCACTGCGATAGGGCTTCTGGTCTCTAGACACAGTTTCTCCCTAAGGTGGTGATGGTCATGTGACCTTTCCTCCGAGCCTTTGCAAAGTAGTGTCACTGACTTCTTTAGAGGGGGTAGGAAGAGCTAATGCAGCCCTTCCATTTGATGCTGTATCCAGGACCACACTAGCCAGGCAGCCGCTGCTCTGCGGTGGTTGGCGGATGCCCATAAGGAGGCCTGTAGAGAGGTGGTGCCTGACCAGAACCCTGAGGGCTCACACTTGGATCTGAGGCCCCGCCTGCTGCTCGGGGGCTGTGACAGTGTGGACTGATGACTCAAGGGCTCCATTTCCTGCTCCCTTTACTGGAGAGACACACCCCTTCCTCACAGGCTGGGTGTCACCATTGTAAGATGCCACCCCAGTTGACTACTGGGCACTGGGAACATAGTGTGAGTTGCCAGTTTATTAGCTGCAGCTCGTGGCGAACCCCGAGCACAGCAGCCTGAAGTATCGCCTGCTGCTGCCCCTCCCTGCGATGTTTCCCCCGGTGCTCGAACGAACGCCAACCTAGGCAGGTCCATCGTCCACGTCTCTCTACTGGATGACGTTCTGGGGGGCTTCCTGGGGTCTTCGTAGGCCTGTTTGTGGAAGTAGATTTCCAGGCCTTTCTTCCTAGTCTGTCTTAGGCTGGAAGTCCCCCCGAAAGCTGTGAACGTTGTGTGCACAGGCAGCCCTAGTGAGATAGCCCGTGGAGGGTAACTGAGGTCTGCTATCAACAGAGAGCACCAACTGCCTGTACGGGAGTGAGCCATCTTGGGAAGGGACCTCCCAACCCCGTTCAAGTCCTCAGAACACCCCCATAGTAGCCGCGCCTAACGTCTTGACCGCAATCTGACGAGAGACGGTCAGCCAGAACCTCACAGCCGCCAAGTGAGTGACTCATGGTGACACTATAGGACGGGATAGAACTGCCCCGCGGGCTCCGAGTCTGCAGCCCTGTGGGATGACAGTATTTCATCCTTCTCCTGCCCAGTGGCTGCTCGTTTCAACCTGGGGACCTCGAGGTTCGCAGCCCAAAGCATCGTCCGCTATGTTGAGTGAGCTTTACATTCCTGACTCATGGAAACTGGCCTTGGGTCATACGTGTTTGTTGTTTTAAGCCACTAACTTTGGGGTGGGGGGGTTGTTTCACAGCAATAGATAACTAAGTCAAGAGTAGTGCTGTGTCTGGGCTTTTGAAGGAGTTTGGTTTGGACATGCCGAATGCAAGATGCCTTCTAGGGAGAGACGTAATTTACCTGTGGTACACACGTATCGACAGTTTGACAAGGAGTGCGATTGGAGATTTTAAATTGGAATCCTTTCCGTGTGGATGGTATTGGAAACCTGGAAAGAACACAGCAAAACAGAAGAGAGCAAGGAAGATTTGTGAGAGGAAGCAAGCCCTGAACTGAATGTCGACATGCCGCTAGGAGTTAGCTTGGAAACGAAGTGGGGCGTGTGAACAAGAGGACTAGTCAAGGCCTTTGTGAAGGTATACTCCCCATTGCCATTGACTCGGTTCCAGCTGATAGTAACCCTATAGGACAGTGTAGAACTGTCTCTGTGACTTTCCAAGACAGTAACTCTTTCTAGATGTAGAAAACCCCATCTTTCTCCTATGGAGTGGCTGGTGGTTTTGAACTGCTGACCTTGTAGTTAGCAGCCCAACACACACCCACTCTACCATGTGAAGTTAATGTGTAAATAACCTATTTGAGGGAAAGTAATATCTATATCATTTAAAGTTATGTGTATTTCTAAGTCTCTCCTATCAAAATGATAAAGTTCTCAATCCGTACATATACCCACTCCAAAGGAAATCCTTAATACCATAATAAAGGATAAATGGAATTTGTATATAAATATAAATATTTATATACAATGGTTAACGGAAGACACGCATGCAGCAAAACAGTCCATCTCACCAATGGGAAATTAGAATTAGCAATAACAAAGAAAGTGGCCATTTATATTCAGCACCCTTTTCATAAGCCAAGTGACTTGAAAAATAGTTATTTCCACCCAGCTGACTCTCATTTTTCTCTGTGTCCTGGTGCCACATTAAGTCTACATTATAAATAAAGCTCTGAGATTTAGATGCAGAATGATATATAATAACTGGCAGAGAGAATAACTGGGGGGATTTAAAACATGAGTCGGACTATGAGAATCCAGTCAGAAGAACAGCTGCAGTTATCAGAAAATGCACATATAGATATTTACAGGTAACTCACTCTACTAGGAGACGGGAACTTTGGTGATGTAGTGGTTACATATTGGACTGCTAACCTCGAGGTAACCAGTTTGAAAGGACCAGCCTCTCACCGGGAGAAAGATGAGGCTTTCTAGCCCCTTAAAGAGTTACAGTCTTGGAACCCCTCAGGGGCAGCTCTGCCCTGTCCTCGAGGGAAACCATGAGTCAGAACGGGCTCGATGGCAGCGTTTTGAGAGGTGCTGTAAGATCAGTCCACACGCCCGTGTCTAGACACAATCCTTGCGTTAAATAGAAAAGTGGAGTGTGCTTTCTTCTCTGGCCACAGGCATGTGAGGATTAATCCAGCTACCTGGCTTTTGGAATTTAATGGATGTATTTATGGAGGAATATTAGAAGTGACTGGTCTTGGTTCAAGAAATGGTAAATTCCCTGAAACAGGACTATGTTTCAAAAAAGTCAAGATGCATTTAGCAAAGCAAGGAAAAATAAACTCAGACTCCTCGCTTGGCAGCTGGTCTGGTTACAGTATTTTGCTCTGTTTACTCTGTCAGGAAGCCAGTTCCATTTGATTAAATTCTGAAATTAGAATGCATGCACTCTGGAAGATACCAAGCAGCCTCATGCTTCTACCCGTATGGAAAATGTGATTAAGGAAATGAACTCAACGGCTGTAGCATCAGAAGAGATCAATGCAACAGCTGTATTCAGCTAGACTCAATGGGCTAGACCTCTACTTTATTAAAATGGATGGCTTTAGCATCGAAACTGTGCCCACATCACAGAACTGCCGCATTGCTCTGAACTCGGGCCGAGAGAAGAGCCAAGTGGAACCGCCATCAGATATGTGACAGCAGAGAAAATGCAGATCCCCTCTCTCGCCACAGAGCTAAAATTTAGCCAAGAGAAGAGATAAATGAAGAATTGATACGCACAGTCTTCCCACATCAACCTGTTGGATTATTTTCAAACGTACTGCTATGCCCTAATTTGGCAATGTTTTACAGAATTCCCTCCCAGGCATAGAAAAATCTTTAAATTTCCTGCGGATATGGCAACATCTTTTCCTTTTCATAAAATGAAGGAAGATGTCAATAATCATCTGTATATAAAATACTGTCTGAGGCAAGATGTTGTTGATAGGCAACCCTTTGTATGAAAGAATGAAGCATTGCTCGGCCCTGCACCATACTCTCAAGAGTTGCAGCCACGGGAGCAAGCCATCTCCTTTTTGCTAACCCTCTACTTTACCAAGCATGATGTCCTTCCCCAAAGACTGGCCCCCCAGATACCAGGTCCACAGGACATGAGACAAAGTCTTGCCATCCTTGCTTCTAAGGAGATCTCTTTCTATACTCCTTCCCACACGGTGTGTTTGTTATTCTAGCACCCATATTAGGTTTAATTTTCTTCTCCAATTCCACACTCCAAAGACACTGATTCTTCTTGGGTCTTCCTTATTCATTGACCAGCTTTTTCAAGCATATGAGGTGATTGAAAAAAAAATCATAGCTTGATCAGGTGCACCTCTGTCCACAAGGTGACATCTATTTAAAACTTTTAAGAGATACTTTGCAGTAAATATGCCTGATGCGATGCGACTGCTGCTTCCGTGGGCATTGCTTGTTGATCAATTGTGGGTGGTTTGTTAGCTTCAATATTTTCTCTCTGTATCATGGTGTTACTTGTGATTCCATTGTGCAGACTGTG
Source organism: Echinops telfairi (assembly GCF_000313985.2). NCBI lineage: Eukaryota > Metazoa > Chordata > Mammalia > Afrosoricida > Tenrecidae > Echinops > Echinops telfairi. The sequence goes on along the minus strand of NW_022111363.1, from coordinate 7,861,609 downwards.
GTCTTCTCTGTGTTGAACTCTAATCCATATTGAAGACTGAAGTCTTTGGTCTTCCACAGGAAGGGCTACAAGTCTCCTTCCTTTTTTCGCAAGCAAGGTTGTGTCATCTGCACATCATGGTTGATAATGTGTCTTCCTCTCTGAAACCACAGTAGTCCTGCTTCTTAGACACTGCTTGCTCCGCATACAGACTGAATAAAGATGGTGAAAGGCTACCACCTGGACACATAGCTTTCTTGATTTTAAACCATGCTATACCCCCTTGTTTTGTTCAAATCACTGTCTCTTGGCCTGCGGTTCTGTGTGGGCACAATAACTGCTCTAGAATTCTTAGTCTTTGCAATCTTAACCCTAACTTGTCATGAGTCACACAAGTACATGCCTCTCCATAGTCAATGAAACAAGTAAACATCTTTCTGGTATTCTCTGCTTTCACCCAAAATCCATCTGCCATCAGCAATGACATCCTTTCCTTGTTCCACATCCTCTTCTGAATCCAGCTGGATTCCTGGCAGTTCTCTGTCCATATACTGCAGCAGCTGGGATTATCTTCTGCAAAAAGTCACTTGTGAGTGATATGAATGACATCATTCGATAATTTCCACATTCTGTGGGATCGCTTTTCTGTGGAATGAGCACAAATAAGGATTCCTTCCTCTCAATTAACCAGGTAGTTGCCTTCCAAACTTTTTGGCGTAGATGAATGAGCACTTCTAATGCTGCACCCACTCCTTGAAACACCTCAATTGGTATTCTCTCACTTCCGAAGCCCGTGCCTTCAGTGCGGGCTGGACATCTTCCTTTAGTACCAAAGATTCTTAAACATATGCTACTCCCTGAAAGGGTTGCGTGTGGACTAATTCTGTGTGGTGCAGCCTCTGCGCAGTGCTTCCACCTCCTCTTTCTGCTGCCTGAGCTGCTCAGTGGGCTGCCGATCAAAGCTCACTGCCATCCAGTCCAGTCCATGACCACAGGGTTTCTACAGGCACTTTCTTGGACGTCTCTAGGTTTTTGTTTGCCCACAGAAACCCCCAACCCTACTGTCATGATATCAGTTCCAACTCACAGTCACCCTCTAGGACACCCAGAGTCCTTCAGTACCACAGCCTGAGGCTTCATTTTTTTCTTCAGTCCTTTAGCTTTAGAAATACCAGCCATGTTCTTTTTGGCTTTCTAACCAAATTTCTTTGCACATTTCACTATACTACTTTACTTAGTTTTTCAGAACTGCCCTTCAAACTCTTCCATTCAGCTTTCACGTCGTTCATCCATTCTCTACAACTGCCATGTTCAAGGTCTCTTTTGACATCCGTGTGTTCTTTTCTCTCTTGTCATCATAATAACCTGTGTTTTCCACATGTATGATGTTATGGATGTCATCTCCCAACCCATGTGGTCTTTGGTCATTCGTGTTAATGAGTCGAATCTATTCCAGGGACGGGTTCTGGATTTAAGCGACATAAACTCCAGGTTGTACGTCAGCTCTCACAGGCTTGCTTTAATTTTCTTTAGCTTCAATTTGAACTTATATGTGAGCAATCAAACATCTGTTCTGGCCTTGTTCTGATGATTTATTGAGCTGTTTTTTAACAGATAGAGTCCATTTGATTCTTGTGTGTTCTCTCTGACAAGGTTCATGTCTGTAGTCGCCATTACTGTTGCAGAAAAAGGTATTTGTAATGAGTAAATCATTGGTTGGTCTTAGAAAATTCTTTCATGTGATCTCTGGTGTAGTTTCACCAAACTATATTTCCCAACTACTGACACTTCTTT
>NW_022111363.1:7856461-7858090 GCF_000313985.2 Echinops telfairi | reverse complement strand
AATAACTAAGAGAAACCTCAATTAAAAAGAAAGCAGAAAATATTGAAATGCAGTCTACATGACCACAAGGCTAGTCACATCCCTAGTCCAAGGTCAGAGGGAATTCACCAGAGATTTATTTCCCATTTATTTTCCCTTCAGCTTTAAAATGGGTCAGAAGGGATCCCATATGATAAGCTATTACATTTTAACCTAACTACATTTTCCGTAATCTACTTCACAATGTTCTCTGTCTGAGAACAAGGTTATTCACATCCCTCGACTACGCTCAGAGGGGATTCCCTAGAGGCGTAAGCCATGTGTGGAACCTGCAAATGGATTCTGGGTTTCCGCTGTCATCCATAGCCTTCCACAAACCAGGTGTCCCCAATTTAAACGCTGCTCCCCTTCACTCCTTGGGATCTCCGGCCTCCCTGTCCGGCGCTCCGTTACTCAACGCATTGCGGCTGCTCGCTGTGTTTCTTCAAAAACGCATGGCCAGGTCCCTCTTCCTGTCTGTGTTAGGGAGCTCAGCAAAAGCGATCCCCCATGAGAGACCGCTGGAATGTGACATCGCGTGTCCCAGCTTCCAGGAGGAGAGCAACACCCCGGCCACCACCATACAACAAACCGCAGAGGGAACCCTGACATAACCCAGGCAAAACGACCTCCCTGTGCTCGTTTACCCACTTAACAAGGTGAAGGGAAGGGTTGGTGAGAGTTTATTGAGAAGTCCTTCAACCAGCACTTGCGGTTGCTTTCGTTGTTGTTTGCTACCCAGTGATCCCATTCATGGCCCTCCCAGGTGTGCAGCATAGAAACCTGCTCCGTGAGGCAGCAGAGAACCAGGCCTGCCTGCTGCCGTGGCTCGGGGTGGTGTGAACTACCAGTCTGAAGGCCAGTCCTTAAGAGCTTACCTGTTTGTGCCACCCAGGGACTCTGCTTTCCCCAGACATCAGGTAGCTGCAAACACCTCGCAAAAAATTTCCTTCTCTCTCAGTCCTACTTTGCCACAAACTTTTTTTTGAACTTTTGCTTTTAATTTGTTTGTTTCTTTGAAACTAGCTCGTGTGTCACAAAAGAATGTAGGTCCATTTTAAGCCTACTTTCCCTCCTTTTAGAACCACTCGGAGCAGTGTTTAAGTCTGATGGGTAAGCAATCTGCAGTACGTAGGGCTGTGGCCCTTGTCTTGTTTGACTTTCATGTTACTCCTGCCCTTCTGTGTTAGTCTGGGTAGACTAGAGAAACAAATCCATGGACACACATATGTGTATAAGACAGAGATTTATATAGGAGAGCAATTGAACATTGAGAAAACATCCCAGCCCAGTCCAGATCAAGTTCATAAGTCCGATATTAGCCCATATGTCCAATACCAATCTATAAAGTCCTCTTCCGACTCACAAAACACATGCAGTGACGCTGAATGTAGAAGATCCCAGGTCAGTGGGTAGAAAGTCCTTGGATCCAGTGTCATTGGAAACATTGCAGCACTGGCAGGGGTCTCTGCATGGCTTCTCCAGCACCCAGGGCTGCATCAGGGTGGGTCCATGTGTCCTGTCAGCTGCTATGTCTCCCAGGGTGGGACAGAGCGAGAGGTGTCTCCCACTTCCAAGGAGGAAATACCAGATTGTCCAGAATTCTCAGGA
>NW_022111363.1:7853867-7856083 GCF_000313985.2 Echinops telfairi | reverse complement strand
TCCTCCCTCCCTCCTGGTCCTGGCTTTATCATCGTCGTCAAAATCTTTTCCTTTGGTGTGAAAAGTAATGTTATTCTTCTTTTTCCCTTTACAGGTGACATGAAATGCTTATGTTTGTGAGGTTGATGAACTTTGCTGAGCATCATGTCCTCCAATGTTGTCCATGGGCTTGTTGTTGTTTTCAGGGGTGCATAATACTCCATTGCATGTATGTACCAGAGTTTGTGTATCCATCCCTCTACAGGTACAATTATTCTTTGCGTCTATCTTTTTTGCTACACAAAAAGTGCTGCAGGAAACAGGGATGTGCCTTCGTGGTTTTGGTCTTTATTTTCCAACAAATTTTGATGCTCCCTCCATAGGTTGGTTAATATGTGATATTAAACAATGAAACGGAGTGAAAGTATTAGTAATTGTTATACCCGGCAAGTACAGACTTGTGAAGGGAGTGTGTGCTCTAGAATGCTGGACTAGCAGGCTGTCCAGAAAAAACCTCTTAGAATAAAGACATTTCATTCCAAGGTCTGACGCTCGGGTTTGATAAGAAAAGGGGCAATCTGCATTGATCGCCAGTTGAAATGGGAGTCTCTGGACCGGTTTCACACTAGCCAGACTTGCAGGAAGCTCATACACAAAGCAGAACCTAATCACCGTGAGACTCGGAATACTCAAATCAGCCAAGGAGTGCACTTTCTCCCTCGAGATATGCTAGATGGGTGGATGGTTGGATGGTGGGACAGCTTGGGGCCAGGACAAATGGAGCTGGTGGAGCTCACTTGTCAGTTGTATCGGGCTCTGCATCTCGGTGTGCCACACTCTGCCTCCCAGAGGAGAAAGCCTGGCAAACGTGTCCTTAAGGGGCTGATTGCCATTTCTAGTTACCACACAATCCAACCCTCTTCATACCATCTCATTCATGTCTTCGTTTGTTGACAGCAGACTGTGTACCTGCCATCACCCATCTCATCCTCTGTATCATCTACGACCACTTTGAAATGGTTTCCTAGGAGGATCTTGCAAGAACTGTTTTATGTTAAATGGTTAAAACCAGCCACACAGCCTATTTGGCATTGGTAAGACTTAGGAATAATGTCTTATTAAAACATTCCAAATGATTTGAATTTTTTAAAGCTGTATTTTGGAAATAGAAATATGCAGTTGCTTATAAATTCAGAAAAATGTGAGCATATATTTCAAACCATTCAAAATGCCACCTGATAAAAATAATATTTAGGCAAAACGACTTCTCACCGTTTCTAGGTATATTTTATTCATGTGGCATCACACATCTCGTATTAGTTCTCATTTTTTTGTCATGTGTAGCATAAATGTCCTTATGACTCAAATGAGTTCTTATGTTACTAAAACTTCATAAATATTTGAATAGCTTCATGAAATGCCATCCCAAGCCAGGGCTTACTAGCTCCAGTGGCCTCTGGGTCAGGTAAGTCACTAAAATATGCAGAATGATGGGTGCAAGAGAGTAGGGCTGATGTGAAATGAAAATGCACGCCCCCTTGCAAAAGTAATTTATTTTAGAAAAATTAATGACAAGGAGGTGGAGACTAAAGATCTCCCAGATGTCCAATTTTCCTAAAATGATACACCACTCCATTGTCCCTGCTATCAACCATCACTCCTCCCCTTCATGGATTCCCTCACATCCCATGGATTCCCTGCAACATCCCACAGGACGCATGCAACATTAAGGTAAAGGCTCACAGGTTTGGGGGCGCTGGCAAATCACAAACCTGATGCTCAGCCCTTCATCTGGAGCATCCTCCTCGCCCACAAGGTGGGGGAACTGGTGACATATGGTCAAGTGATAGGCCCAACTCAACTCCCAAGGACTGCAGGTCAGGCAAGTCCGTATAGGGTTCAGAACCAGACACAAACAGGGCTGAACGCCGAAGCAGGCCTCCTTGCGGCTGCATATGCTCGGTCAGCAAGCGGAGGTCACCGAAGAATGGCTTTGTTTTTTTCCTTTTTGCTCTCCAACCCCCCAAGAAAACAAAGGGGATGACTCGAGTCACATCTTCTAGGAGGAGCCTCAAAATATAGCTCACCTTATGGTAGACAACTGGGGAGGAGGTGGGGAAAGGGAACACACACCAAAAAATGATGAAAATAAGGAAGAAATGGGTAGCGGGGGCACGGGGCGCTGACCCACTCAAGGGGAGGGTATTGTTTATATCTCCATAGGAAAAGGGGGACCA
>NW_022111363.1:7842926-7848983 GCF_000313985.2 Echinops telfairi | reverse complement strand
CCCGCCCCCTGTGGGGGTTGCTATCACCAATTATGTCTTTATAGTTCAAATGTCCTGTAACGTAATTGAACTTTAGTTCTATTTTTAGGTAATGTGCTGGCAAAATCAAGTGGGAAAAATTAGCAGGTCCCAGAGGCCCGCGCCACCCTCACCATTCTTAGTTTGAGCCCACTGTTGCCGCCACTCTGTCACTCCATCTCATAGAGGCTCTTCCTCCGTTCACTGCCCCTCCACTTTGATGTCTACAGGAACTGGTCTTTCCTGATAACATGTCCAAAGAACGTGGATGAAGTCTCACCGGTCTCGCTTCTGAGGAGTGTTCTGGCTGGACTTCCTCCCAAACGGGCTTGTTTGTTCTTTTGGCCGTCGTGGTGCCCTCAAAATTCTTCACCAGCACCGTCCGTCAGATGCATCCGTTCTTTGATCTTCACTCAAAATCCAGTTTTCACGTGCATATGTTTTGAAAATTCCTTCAGAAAGCAAACCTATTAAACTTTGTTTTAACCATTTTATTTTTTTATAAATTAAAATTTTATTCTATTCCTGAAGAACCATTGTTCGAGAGAAAAAAATCAAATCACTGCTTCACAGAAAAGCTCCATTGGCTCTCTCACTGGATCAAGTTTTCTGACGTTGGACATGGAATTTGATATGAGTGAGTGTGGGAGGGTTTAGTACGTACCCAGAATGCCGTTGCTGCGTCATATTGGTTGGCCTCCTGACTTACATAGACTGACGTGATCCAGGTCTACGTTTATTGTCCATAACTGAAAGTCACTCACCGGGTTTCAGCCTAGTGCTTTCGGGCTCAGTCAGGCCGATGAAGCCAAACCTGAATGCTGCAAAAGGTGGGTGCCTAGAACAATAGCCCGAAGAGGGAGAAGTATGGGCCGCCCCTTGCCAGAAGCTTAATCTCCCTCGTAGAAAGCAAAGGCAGTGTGCAGAGCAGCCAAGTCTGAAACCAATCTACCTTTAGGAATGTAATCCAACTCTATATGTGGACAAATGTTTATGCACAGAAATCTTTAAAGCATTTAGCATTTTCTCAATCAACATCTAGAAATACATCCAAACTAGAGGATGGTTAACAATAATAATAAAATAATGAAAAAGAATGTGTTGTGCTGGTTAGCAGATAACTACTTTCACAAGGATTCTTTTATTTAATCCTCATAATCACTCAGTCACTTGAAATGCAGGCATTTTACCCTGAAGCAAGGCGGCCAATTCACCCTGGAAGTTAGAGGAAGCAATAGAACGCTTTAGGAGAAGGTGAACACCAGCCAGGAGACGGCCAGTCAAACAGGCTGCCTGTGGTGCCCTGCTTAAAATCAGAAGGCATAGAGAATATAAACCCTGTACTTTGGAATTGACACTGTGGGGAGTCACATCCAGAGGTTTTACATGGACTCGCGTTGCTGGGTAAGAAAGGGAAACAACTGTTGACCGTGAGCAAACCTGCCGAGCAATAAGGTTCTTTTAGTCGTAGGCCAGTCTCAAGATGTCTTTGTTGACCAACTAGAGAGCAGGGGCCAGCATTAAGTCACCGACTGACTTGTAAACCAGAGAAGCCAGTTCTCTGGCTCTTCTAGGTGACACCCCACCGAGCCTGTTTGTCTTTGAGCAAGTTATAACAATTCCATGGAGGCTGCATGGAGTAAAACCCCGTGAGTGGAGTGGGTAAGGGTGTTTCTAACAACATGAAGTAAACCGATGTAGGTTACAACTCTATGACAAAGGCTGACAAGAGTTTCTGTAAAAGGACAGAGTAAATCTGAAGTGTTCTGATCCAAAGGCACAATAGAGCCGATTAAGTAGGAACTCTGTGAGCCAGAATCTGGTCCATTGCAGGAGGACGTTTGGCTTACTCAGAACAAGAGGGAAAACATTTCCACAATCGTTTTTATTGACCCAAGTCACGTGTTACCGGGCACATGTTTTTATTTCTTGGTAGCATCTGCTAGAAAGAAGAATGGGCTTCTTTTGGGAGAAAATAGATTTCACTTACGTAATTGCAGTCAAACTTAGTGCTCCCTGTCATCAAAATCAAGGGCGAGTATTCAACTGTTAATGTTGATCTGTCATGTTACTCCAGGTGTTACATCTTTGAAAATCTCTTTTCACACAGATAAGTACTGCCGAATATCTGTCCATGAACATGTGATTTTTAAATGAGCATATTCACTCAATGGCATTTATAGAATTCTATTAAGTTCTCTTCTTTTGATATGTACTTTTTAGCATGTCATTACATTGCAGATCAATCCTTTTCAATCAGGTGAGGTGGAAGTTCCGTAATGGTCCAGTTCAATGGGTTTTCTCTGCACGCATACGGAGGTCGAAAAGGCATTGCTTGAACTGTAGTTTGAGTTCAGGAACTGCATCCACCAGAAATTTCTGTCAGTGTGGAGGCTTGATTTCTAGCGTTGACTTTTGACAGCACTAAAGTATAGAAAGAAGCTTCACTTGTGGTGCGAGAAATGCTGGTGTTCATAAGAACTTAATACTTTGTTTCATACCAAAAAATGCTCTTTTGCATTGTAATTCTAGGTTTAATTCATGGAGAAATATTCATTTTTATAGCCATTTGCAGTTCTAGAACAGAAGTACAAAGTGGTTCTTCCAACCACTGAAAAATGGAAAACGCTATGTGTTAGTCTGGGTTAGCTAGAGAAATAAATCCAGAGACTCTCATAGATATGCCAGAGAGTTTTATATCCAAGAGTAATTGTACATTAAGAAAACATCCCAACCCAGTCCAGATCAAGTCCATAAGTTCAGTGTGAGTCCATAAGCCTGATATTAGCCTATGTGTCTGATACTAGTCCATAACTAATTCTACAGTCACACAGCACATGTAAAGATATCAAAACAAGAAGATCATAGGCCAGTGAGTGAGAAGTCTTATGGAAGCATCTCAGCGTTGGCATGGCTCTCCATGTGGTTCCTCCAGTTCCAGGGCTCTGGCTGCCACCAGCATAGTTCCATGTGTCTTGTCAACAGAATGTGAAGCAGAGAGAGTGTGTGGCCTGCATTCAGGGAGGAAGACAGGAGTTCCCAGAATCCTCAGGAGAAGGCCATGCCCACACAGAGGCATTCTTGGCTATGACCTGATTGACAGGCTAAACTCCACCCCTTCGCTCAAGTTGACAGGAGATTATGTAACTGCCACACTCTACAACCTCTTTTAGCCAGAGACCAGAGGAACCAGATGGTGTCCAACTAGTATGACCTACTTCTCTAAGGCCCTGGATAGAGTAGGAGAAAAATGTAGAACAAGATTTAAAACATAAAAAGACCAGACTTAACTGGTCTCATTGAGACTTGTTGACGTTTGGGGACTATGATGACTAGACACTTTGCAAATCTGGAGCTGTTGCCCCATACCCACCCCCAACACCTTTCAGGTAAGCAATAGACTGGCCTACAGGAGAAACCAAAACTTCCCAGAGGACTGAGCGCCTTAGAGCACTGGATTTGCCGACGAGTGAATGCAATTCAGAAAGCTGGGGAAAGGAACAATGGAAACTGGGAACCCAGGGAGGAAGTGGGAAGAGTGGTTAGTTACCTTGAGGGGTTTGCAACTAATATCACAAAACAAAATGTATATAAATTGTTGAATGGAAACTAGTATGCTCATAAACGTTCACTCAACTGCAATAAAATGTTACAAGACAGACACACACTATTCTTACCTGGAAGGTTGCACACAAGGAGGCAGTGGGCTAGATCTGGCCTGCTGGATGGGATTTGCAGAGATTTTGGTCATTGCCCAAGGGCACAATGCTATCTATGGGTGGAGGCAGTGGAGTGGATTCCCACTCGGGCCACCCCACGTGTACCAGGGCAGAAGTGCTCCATAGGCTTTTCAAAGGCTGATTTTTTTGGAAGTAACTTGCCGGGCCTTTCCAGGCACCCCTCTAGTTCGATTCAAAGTCTAGTCTTTCAAGTGAAGGTGTTAACTGTTTGAACTATCCATGGACTCCTTGGTGACTGTTATTATTAGATACTGTGGCAGTTACACATTTTCATGTCAACTTGAAGATATATAAAAGGGTAGGGGTGGTATTCAACCTGTCAATCAGATTACAGCCTCCTTGTGGGCGTGGCCTTCTCATAAGGAGGTTCCTGGGACCCTCTCCTTCTCTCTCTGCCTTCACCTTCCTGTTGAAAGGAACCACTCTGAGAGCTGTCAGAGCCCGGTGATGCTTCCACCACCAGTGGACACAGAAGAGTCTGCACCTACCGGCCTGTGATCTTCCTGCATTCTGCAGCATTGCATGTGGTTGCATGAGTCTGCAGAGGGGCTTATGGACGAGTGTCAGACTTATGGACTTGATCTGGACTGTGTGCTTGATATATAATTATTTCTTGATATGAGTGTCACTGGATTCGTTTCTCTAGTCAACCTGACCCGACACAGGTGCCTTCCAGGAGATCCTGACTCATATAAGTGAAAAACTCAAATTGCTTCTGGGACCAGGCAGGTAACTAGAGTAGAACTTCCTTATATTGGGGTTTCTTGGCTGTAGTAATTATGACTCTATATCAACAGAACCTTATCAGAACCACTGGTGGAATTGAACTTTTAGTGAGTAGTCAAGTACTTATACTATCCTACTTGTTGTGCATGGGTAGCCCACTGGAAGTCAGTGGTCAAATCCAACATGGGTTTTTTTTTAAACAAATAGTTCTGTCTGTTTGTTTTTCAAAATATTATAGAATGTGTAAGGTACACAAACCATCGATACATATAAAGGCATCAATACCCATGTACTTACTACCTACTTTAAATGCTGCCCCATACCTAAAACCCCTTCTGTTGTGTTACTCTGAAAACCTTCTAATTATTTCACTCTTCCTTCTGTCCTGAACTTGTTTCGTATTTCCATGCTTTACTTGATAAAAATTTTCAGTATGTTTATACCATGTTTTCATACAAATAATGCATGCATTATCTTGTTGCTTTCTTAGCAAACCACATGACCCCTCTTACACAGCAATCTCTTCTGCACATTATGAGTGTTATATGCATATACACAATATTTAGGTGGGTGTGTTGTATATGAAAAATATGCTAACCCTAAGGATTACATCAATTTGTTACAGATGCATTTTTTATTTGTTTGAGATGAACGTGTAGCTAAAGACTTCAAATCTATTTTAATTTTACTTTTCTTGTTAGATTTTTAAAACAATATAAATGGTGTTATACTATATGTCTTTGTTGTTTTACAGCTGAAACCTACTTGACAACATCTGACCACACGGTGACAAAACATACACCACTGTCAGTTTATTTGGCTTGTCTCTCTCGCCCACCCCCACCCCACAGGAGTAGCTTGTATTTCTGGACGTTCTGTGGAACATACTTCAAGAAACACTGAAGCGGTAGGTTATAATAACGACTTGTCCTTTGGTTAGGCTGTATGCCTCAAGGTGAGTGCTCAAGTCAGTCTATATCTTCGTCTTCCTTCATTGCCACATCTCAAATGCAAACTCATTTCAAAGTTTTGGTGCTGAAGAATAGAGGAAATAAATGTTCTCATAGAACTCCACTTCAACGTACTCCAGCCAATCGCTTAATACATTATAATAGAGAGCAATAATAGCAAACAAATAGGAGGTTACAATGACCTTTTTGGTTTTAACTTGAGGTACTTTTTTGTGGACTTTTTTTTTTTTGAGTACTCTTAGGACTCATTTTAAAATGACAACCTGCTCCATAGTCACTCTGATGACATTAAATGTACAGTGGACAGTTTTCTGTTTTAGGTAATCCCTTTGAAAATGCACTAGAGGTTGATGTGCACTCTTGCTTCTTTGACTCGAGACACACATTGTACCATGGACACTGCTGTGGAAGTGCAGAGAAAGAAGTCAGGTAACTGCTGGCTGACTTACAAGGGTTGAACATTTATGGGAACAGGTTCTCTTTTCATTGGAGCACATGCATCCCACTTGGGGAATTAAGACAATTGTTACTCAAGTAATTTTTGCCTGTGTTGTGTGACTCAGATAAGAAAGCTTGGTTAAAGGGTGGCAAGGCTCTACCAT
>NW_022111363.1:7832393-7841800 GCF_000313985.2 Echinops telfairi | reverse complement strand
GGGGAATTAAGACAATTGTTACTCAAGTAATTTTTGCCTGTGTTGTGTGACTCAGATAAGAAAGCTTGGTTAAAGGGTGGCAAGGCTCTACCATTTACTAACAGTGTGATTTTGGAAAATTACATTTCATCTCCTCAGGTTCCAGTTTCCTCAGCAGTAAAATAAAATATATTGTTAAAGTTGCGGTGATTCCATTGCCTGGTAGCACCCCAGGTGTTAGGGTAGAACTGTGCTCCATGGGTTTTCAATGGCTGCATTTTCAGAAATGCATCAGCAGGCATTTCCCCCCACGTTACCACTAGGTAAACCTGAACTTCAACCTTTTGGCTAGCAGTCGAGGTGCACTTGCAAGCTCTCTCTATAGGCTATTATAAGAATTAAATGAGATCTATAAATCTCCATTACAGTGGAATGTACCTCGTTTTCTCCTTTATTGTCAGGGCTTGGCACAGTACCATGCACAAAGTTCAGTCCTCTATAACTAATTGCAAAAAAAAGTACTAAAAAGTTCTTAGGGCATGGTGTGGTGCAGAGCATTCAGTCAAAGGTAGCTATTATTCTCACATTCTTTCTATGACCTGGACTCAAGATCTCTCACTATATTCATGTGTATGCAAATTCTCTGGTTTATCACCATTCTTCCTAAGATATGGCTCTAACAATTCAAGCCTGTGTAGTATGTGGCAATTTTGTCTGCACACATAATTATTTTAAGAAAGTCTAACTGGGCCCATTGAGCAAAAAGTTTTAGTCTACCTGCTCACATAACTTCGTACTTACAAGACCTTGTCCCTAAAAGCATCCCTCAATCTTTGGGAGATGTATGCAGTTAGATCAGTGGTTCTCAACCTTCCTAATGCTGTGACCCCTTAATACAGTTTCCTCATGTTGTGGTGAACCCCAACCATAAAAGTATTTTCGTTGCTACTTCATAACTGTAATTTTGCTAATGTTATGAATTGTAATGTAAATATCTGATATGCAGGATATATTTTCATTATTACAAATTGAACATAATTAAATATAATTAAAGCAGAGTGATTCATCACAAAATATGTAACTGTATATTGTTAAATATGTATGATTTCCAATGGTCTTAAGCGACCCCCAAAAGGGTCGAGCCCCACAGGTTGAAAATCGCTGATGTAGACAGTTAAGAAAACAGAAATATCAAGCCAGTTAAGGAAAGCACCAAGGATGTACATTATGGAAAGCAACGGTAACCAGCAGCTATTCTTAAGGCTGCAGCTGCTGAACAGAGGAGGAAGGGGGCTGTAGTCGCCTCATTTCATTTCCTCCTGAAAGGCAGGAAGCTCATCCACTGGATGAGCACAGTGAAGATTCTTGCTCAAATACTGAGCAGAGGAGTAGAGAGGAGTGCATTTCCAGGAAGATGCCTCAGTGAACAAGCAGCTTCATGGCGGGGACCCGAGGGCTAGGCATCCACCCGTGTGTTTGCAGACAGCAGGGAATGAGACACTGGAAGGGAATGTGAATAATAAAATGACAACTTGTGTTCAAAATTCATCCTTAGCCGTTGGCAACAAAAGGAATGTGTGTTGGTTTATGATGAAAGAAATTTGGGTTTCAGTTTTCTTTAGAAAGTGGTTATGGTCAGAGAGCTTGTCTGTAGCTTTATTCCTTTGTTGCCGGACAGATGGAAGAGTGACAGAAGAGTAAGTGATGCAACAACTTTCACCACCAAAAGCAAAGAGGACAAAAATCTGAGTGGGGGCAGTTAGGAACCTTGAATTTTAAGTGTCAAAGTATGAGAATCAGGTAGTGGAAAGGTACGCCTTATGGGCGTCAGTGAAGTATGGGTGATATAGGAAGTATAAGAGAATTGTTGGCGTTTAGGAGGGTGGCCATCGAAGATCAGTTTGTGACTACTTAAGAATAATCCCATCCTTTCCTAGTGGATTATGCCCATGGGGCTGCTAACCGCAACGTCAGTAAGGAGTTCCAACCCACCCGGAGCTCTTGGGAGAAAGACGTGGCTATCTGGCTCCGTAGGTCAGGAACATAGCGGGCTGTTCTACTCTGTCCTATAGGTTGAGTTGGAGTCAATTGTATGGCAGTAAAAAAATAATAAATAAATAAATAATCTATTCCCGAGCTAATCATTCTGGCGGCTCAAACAATGGGCTGTCCACAGAACCCCTGGGATTTTGGTAGTCAAATGAAAACACATCTAAAAAGAAGACTGCGATTGCACCAAGAACGAGTTTTTGGAAAGGCCTTGTTCCTAAGCTGCTCAAGGGGGAGTGGGGCGGGAGGGTGACATTCGTTTTAAGCCGAGACTCGGGCAGCCACGACACCCCCAAATGCTACCAGGCGCTGTTGCAGCACACTCCGTAAGAGATCGAGCTTAACCCCGGGCGCAGGGTAAGGCGAGAATCTGGCCTGGCGGCTTCTGCTCCGGCCCTCCGGCTCCCTGCCCTTTATGAGGCGGGTAGGGCTCCGACCGCCACCAGTTACCCGACGGCCCTCCGGGCGGGCGCTCGGCCGCCCCGTCTGCCGAGGCGCCGGTCCAGGGGGAGCCGCCCCCGGCCTGCTCATGAAGACGCTGTCCCCGGACACCATGGCCAACGCAAAGGCCGGCGGGCGGAGGTCGCCCAGAGTGGAGTGGGGGGCCATCCTGGACCCTTGGTCGCCGGCGGACAGGGACATCGCGTTCAGAGCCATCTTCAAACACTGTCCGCAGGCTCTGCGCTCGCCCCTTGATCACCTCAAGCCCTTGGCAGCCGCACAGATCAGTCCAGGGCGACTCCGGCCCGCAGCCAAACGGCTCCGGAAGCCATTCCTAAGGCCGCTACCGGTCGCGAAACCCCTTTAAGGAACGTTCTCCTCGCGAGAGCTTGCGTAAGCCGTCCGCGAACGTCAGCTTGCGCCGGGCGCGCGCGTGATGACGTCAGAACCACGCGACGCCTGGAAGCGGGAGGACGCAGAACTTCCGAGAGTGCGCAGTGCGAGTCATCGGCCGCCACCCTCGGGTCTCTTCCGCGGGGCGGCGAGGGCGCGGAGATGGGTGCTGCGGCGGCGGAAGCGGACTGCACTCTCTTCGTGGGCAACCTTGAGACCAAAGTGACAGAGGAACTCCTTTTCGAGCTTTTCCTCCAGGTAAGCGACGGAATCGGCCCGCTTTCTGGCTCGCGTCGGGCCCGGCCCGACTGCCCGCGGTGCTTTCCGAGAGGTCCCGTGCGGCGGACGGGTAGGCGGCTCTTTGAGGGGCGCGGTCGCGCTCTGAAAGCCGGGCTCTGGAGTCACCCTTGTTTGTGCCGGCCAGAGGCGACGAGGAGCGCTTAGGGAGGACGGGTCTTTCGGGCGTTCGCGGAGTGGGGACCAGTGTCTCAGCGTGTGAGTGCTCAGAGGTCGGCACAGTGTTGTCCTCTGCCCCCCAAGCGTAATCTCTGTCAGAACTCACTGGTAGGTTATACTGAAACTTCTGGGTCCGTCACCAGCTGCTTCTCACGTAAGTTCTGTAGGAAACTGTAGCGTTGTTCACGTAGGTTCAGTAGGCTGCCCCCCAAACTCCGTAGTAAAGGCCATTGAAGTGGTGCTATAGTCTAATCCCTAAGTCACGTGTGCTAAAAAGTCACAAGTCTCCTCTACTCCCACCCCTACCTCATTCCTGATCAGTGTGTGATCTGAGCGATACCAACTCGAGTTTTAGCCCTAGAGAAACGCTTTTTCTCTCTCTTGAAACCACGAAAATTGTCTTGTGGTAGGAAAATGCTCTATGATTAACATCTTAAAGTCACACGTACTTCGAACTGTAAATTCCACAGGATCTTGTGAGTCCCCCTCCCCAAATACATAAATCAGCCATCGCTGTGGGACTTCCCTTGAACCAAGATAGAAATCTATGGATCCGAGGCTTGCCCCGCCCTCTTGTTTTAAGTTCCTGATGCGTTTCTGGTGATGAGATTTTGTTGACTAATTCATTCGAAAACATCGAGCACTTTTCTGCTCTTTCTCAGTTTAATCCGAAAATGTTTTGACTTTGTAGGCTGGACCAGTAACAAAAGTAAAAATCCCTAAAGATAAGGATGGTAAACCAAAGCAATTTGCATTTGTCAACTTCAAACACGAAATATCTGTTCCTTATGCCATGAATCTGCTTAACGGGATCAAGCTTTTTGGAAGGCCAATCAAAATTCAGTTTAGATCAGGTAATGAGCCAATCATGTTCGCTTATTTGGTTTGAGTTTCATTGTTCGTTTTAAAACTTCTTGGGGCGTAGAAATGCTCTCCCTAGCTTTGCTGGATAGTCAACTTTGTTTCCATGAAAGTTAATAACATTGACAAAGAGGATTATAAACAATATAATTAAGAAAAAAGTTTAAAACTTCACCTTGGGTTAATGATAAGGATAGTATTCAAAAGACTTTGTTTCCAGTCCACTCCCTGAAAGGGTCAGGACTATTTTCTGAAAGTGTTTTCCTGGCTGCTTTTACAAATTTTGCTTCTTGAATGTGCTGTCACGAAACTTGCCAGGCACCTGGTCTGAACAAAAGACCAGAGTGGCCCAGTCTAATTGCATGTATTTACCCCGTCTAGCGCTTTGTTTGCCTAGCTTTGTTTTTGATACCCGGTACTGTGCATGTGTCATTTGCAGATGAAACTGCAAAGTAGTGGTTGTGTGTCAGCTTATGTCTTATGTGTTGGAGTGGTTTAGGGTGGAGGGTTGGGGAGATGAGTTTTCAGGTAAAATCTCTTATCAAGAACGTTTCCTTTTAGGAAGTAGCCATGCTTCCCAGGATGTCTGTGTGTCACATTCCCAGCATCATGCTGGGAATTCCAGCCCAACTTCTGCTTCTCCCAGCAGGTAAGCGTTATCACTGCCCACTGTCAGTGTCAGGGTGTTCTTATGTGTGGTGATCTCAGTGTGCATAGTGAGTGCCTAGTTTCCCTTTCTGCTCCTCCGCCTCTTCACATTGGATGGTCGTTCCATGCGCGTCTATTCCAAGGCAGCCTAGACGGAAACTATGTGTTATATAACTGTGTTAAACCATTTTAATATGTGAGGAGATATGCGTGCCCGTTCATGATTTTTAGAAAGTTCAGGCTCACTGCCACTGATTTAAAGTATGATTGAATAGTGACCCTGTTGATAGAATAAAACTAACTGCCTCTTTGGGTTTCTGAAACTTGAAATTTTTCGAAGAGTTAGCACCACCTGAGCAAGGGACTATGTAATCCACTACACCACCTGAGCGGCTGACAGCTGTATTGAGAAACAAAGTTTCTCAAAACATTACAGGCCCTTAATTAAGTAGACTACACACTAGCGTACTCTATTTTGTTTCATTTTCTAAAAAGTTAAATTAATTTCATAACCACTAGTCAGCTGTTATTTGTGGCTTAAAAATTCTTACTAGTAGACAGACGACTGGACCAAGAGTTTGTAGAATTACATTCTAGGTCTGCCTGTGTAATTGATTGTGTAATCATCTTGAACTGGTTGTATTTCTCTGATCCTATTCTTTTGTTTATAAGGACAAGAAGCTGAATTAATCTTAAAGTTCCTTCCAGCTAAAGAGAGTTAGAAAACGGTACTTAATTCCCTAAGTAATCTTTTTTTGCTTTAGAGAGGATAGTATTTTACCAGGGAAAGATCTACCCCTGTATTAGCACAGTACTATCACTGGGCATCACTTACGAAAGATACATTACTAAGCATCTGCCATGTGATTATCAGCCTCTTTGCTAAGTCTTATGAGGTAGGGATTATTGCCTTCTGTCTTATATGTGAACAATGACTGTTAAGCAGTAGTTATAGGATTCAAACCCAATCATTGTGATAGAGCCCAGTCACGAGAATGGAGTGAAAAGATCGGTTTCCCACAAACTGTTCATATATTGTCTAGTGGAGCTTAGAGTTTAAATGAAGACACAGGTACCTGGACTACTGCTTAAATCAATGTAAGTTCTCCGACGGAGTAGAGTGAGTACTTTGAGAAAGTTTCAACGGGAGAGCTAAAGTAGATGGATGTGGAACTGAAGGAGGCCAGTGGACTCAGGACATAATGGAAATAGCAGACATACATAGAGGCCAGGTGATGCTGTGCCTTAATCGACACCGCCATTTTACCCTAAGGACTATAGGAAGACACTGAGGTCGAATGAAGCGTAGTTTTAGCAACAGTGTGTGTTTTAAAGCACTATTGGAAGGGTATTTCCTGTGCTGCAAAGCTTTACAGGAGCAGAAAGCAGTCCCGTGAGTAACCTACTCTACCACCAGGTGTATAAATTATGGCAAGAAGTCAGATTAAATGATCTGTAAGATTTCTAACAGCTACAAAGGATTAGAAGAGGTACTTTATTTAATTAAAATTATTTAATTTAGTGATTTTACGTGCTTTGGAGAGAATGACATTCTACTAGGGACAAATTTACCCCTGGAACGAATAGCCACAGTACTATTAATACATTACTATTAAAATACATCATTTAATGTTATACATAGTACTATTATACTAGCATAGGTGATAAAATACTTGCTCTAGAAAAAGATATAAACTTAAGTCAAATTTTATTTCCAAGTATATTTTAAATTAACATTAACCCGTTAAAGTACTTCATAAGTAAAAAAACAAAACTGTAGCGCAAGATACCGCCTAGAGGAATGAGGAATAAGGTATAAAGCTTTAAGATCAATATTCTATGTATCATACAAAATTAGTTCCCTAAGTTCCAATGCCTGTACCTCTTTCTTGGCTCAATACGTGGAATCACCAGCTACTCACCCCTCAAAATAGGAATTTTATCCTATAATCTCCTTTGCCTCATCCCTCATATTTAATCCAGAAAATCGCTTCTATTTGGGCTTTGAATGGGCTGTGCATTGAATCGCTAGCCACAGGCTAGCAGTTGGAACCCACCCATGACTCCCCAGGAGAAGGAAAAGGCTCTCTGCTCCCATAAAACATTTAGGCTCTCAGAATCCCAAAGGAGCTGTTCTTCCCTGCCCTCAAGTCACTGGGAGTCAGAATTGACTTGATGGCAGTGAGAACCAGCCCTTTGCACTAGTCAAAAGATTGGCAGTTTTGTTTTGTTTTTTCCATAAAGAGCCTGTCAGCAGCGACTAGTTCAGACTTTATAGGTCATGTAATCTATTTAACTCTACTGTCCAGAGCTAAACTTATCACAGATAATATGTAACCAAAACATGCTTGTTTTCCAACAAAACTCTTTACAAAAACACATAGCCGGCTAAATTTGGCTTATAGGCAGTAGTTTATGCACCCTTGCACTAACTTGTTCCTCAGCCTGGACTATGCTACCTCTAGATAATCCATTTTTCAGGTCTCACTTCATGTTTCCTTTTTAGAAAGGCCATTGCTGACCATCCAAGCTGAAACAGAGCCCCTCTTTCCTTTAAGCTTCTGTTGCTTTTTATCATTTCATACACCAGCATTTATAACCATGCAGGATTATTTTGTCTGTGTCCTTTGGAGTTAGGGACCTTGTAACTTGTCTAATTTGTTCTGTGTTCTGGGAACTGGGTCTTGCTTACAATTGGATTTTGGTAAGTATTTGCTGAATGAATGGGAGATAAAATCTGTTGGTTTTCTTACTTTTAGCAGATATGAAAGGCCTATGGATAACGTGGCTCTGTCAGTGCAGACAATTCAGCGGTCTTTCTCTTCTCCAGAGAATTTTCAGAGACAAGCAATGGTAGGCTGACTATTCAACTTGAGTTGCTAAGAAATCATACTAGTTAAAGTGTTATCAGACAACTGTTGTTTTTAAGGAACAAATTACCTTTTCTAATGAACTGAATTATTCTGTGAACTTGTTGAATTTTAACCACGTTTTAATTTTCACTGAGCTGGAATATATATTTAAAGCATTCAAGGTAAATAAAAGGTGAACTTCATTTCACGTTTTCTTTTTCCTTTTCAGTGTGTGTGTGTGCGCGCGCACTAGAAACTTACTGTGTTCCGTCCTTGTAAGGATGCACTTTGCAGCTGTGCTTAGCGCTGCGGCTGCCTTCCACTGTCCATCCTGCTCCACAGTCAGTTGCCAGGCTCTTCTCTCTTGCTCTGCAGTAGTTCTTTTGCATTCATTTCTTCCTTTTCATTTTCTCGACTTAACCTAGGGTCTTGGCTAGTATTCCTCCGGCTTTTGCATTTCTCAGAATGTTAAAATGAAATAAAGGAAGTTGAAAGACCAGAATAAAGGGACGTCTACATTTTATACCAAGCCAACTCAGAGTGACCCTAGGGGATGAGTA
The DNA here is from genome assembly GCF_000313985.2 of Echinops telfairi. Lineage (NCBI taxonomy): Eukaryota > Metazoa > Chordata > Mammalia > Afrosoricida > Tenrecidae > Echinops > Echinops telfairi. The sequence continues at coordinate 7,833,561 of NW_022111363.1, read as the reverse complement.
GAAGCACACCTGTGGGTTGTGGAGGTTGTGTATCTTTATGGAAGACTCCTGCATCTTTTCTTCCAAAGAGAGGCTGGTGGTTTAAACCACTGACCTTTTGGTTCGCAGCCAAGCACATCAAATCCTGTGTGCCACTAATCTCTCACGTTTTACTTATGTTGTTTAATGCTCAGTAGTCTGACTCCACTGAACCTTTCTGGCCTCACCTTCCATTAGATACGATTTGTAAGATATATAACCTGTACCAGCCAGCATTACTTGATAACTCTGTTTTGGCTGTCTCTATTATTTTTGTGCAGTTTTCCTTTGGCATTTCTCCCCCTTAAAATATTTTCCTTAAAACATTCTGTCCATTCATGAATCCATTCCTAGTGCTACTGAGTTCCTGTTCTTTATATGTTCATCATTCAGTGGTTTATATTGTATTTTATATAACTACTCTTGAGTTGAGGGCAAGCAATATATTTATGTACTGATAACCTTGTACTATACATTGAAATGACCAAAGATATTTTAAAATGCTGCTTCTCATTTAGTTTAGGTTTCATGTAGGCAAACACTCTCTTGCTTGTCTATTATTGTATCTCTGATTAACCGTTTTTTCTTTTCCCCCTCAGATGAACAGTGCTTTCAGGCACGTATCATATAGCGGGAAGTTTGGTTCTACACAGCTGGATCAGTCAGGATTCTCCCCTGCAGCTCAGTCACCCAGTTCATCTTTTAACCAGTCTCCAAGCTCCCAGTGGCGCCAAGATGCATCATCGTCACAACGCAAAGCCCGACAGAATTCTCATCCCTATGTAGTGGACAGGCAGTATAGCTGGGAACAGTGTTACAGTGATCATGCCTCCGACCGGTACCGAGGCAGCCGGGAAGACTTCTTTTATGAAGACCGAAACCACGATACCTGGAGCCATGCCTACGACAGCAGGAGAGAAAACGGTGGTAGAGATGGGAAGTGGCGCTCCTCTCGACACTAACGAGTCTCGCAAGGAAAGAGCATTGTCTTCCCTTTCATTAGGGTCATTTTAGGCTCTAATATGCTATTGTGCTCTGGAAAAGTTTATTTGAAAAACTGTACAGAGCTACTTTACAAACTGCAACATCTCCTTTAAGGGAATAAAAATCTTCACCACCAATTTCATGCCGAAATGAGAAGACTTGTGGG
>NW_022111363.1:7829308-7831018 GCF_000313985.2 Echinops telfairi | reverse complement strand
AATACCCAGATAGCCCTTGTCAGAAAAAAGGTTCCTCTGTCTTAAGACAATTTACGTATAAAAATTCTCACATTGTTTTAGGTTTTACCCTAAATTGAAAATACAAGTATAAATGTACACCTATCATTGTTTCACTAAAATATTAAGATTTGTTTAGTAAATCATATTTGATGTATGACTAAAGGCACTCAGGAAGTTCACTATCTCTAGATGTATATTTTTACATCAGAAAATCAGTATTTGTTTAATTTCCCTTTTGTCAAGGAAAAGTTGTCAGTGCTTAGTCTGATAAGATGGTAAAATGTTTTACTGGGAAGACTCATGAAGCTTTTTGCTTCTGCCACTCAAACGCTAAAAAATGCTAACATTTCCACAAAGGCCAGGGCATGTATGTGTGTAAGAATACATTTTAATAGATGATACAGGTTGCTTTTTTTGTCTGAGCATTTGAAAAAAACTTAGTCTTAAACATTTCCTGATTAAAGAAAATTTAAAGTCTTGTTTTAACAAAGCTTCTATGTATCAAGATGATACTATTTCCATTTCCTTATGGAATATAGACTTGTTTATAAAAATGTATTCCTTGAAAACTGGCTCCTTTTTAATATGACATTTGTATTATGTTGCTTTTTAATATATTTAAAAATTAAATGTGCAAAGGAAAGTTATGTCTCATTTTTAAAATCATTAACAGTGACATTTTAGACAGAAAGTCGGATTTCTTTTCAGTGATCTGGCTCACAACAGTCCTATTATTTATACAACGGAACAGAACATTGCCAAGTCTTGCACCGTCGTAAGTCACTTCTGTGTTGAATATAACCCACCGCATTGACGGCCTTCCTCCGTTTCTGCCTTCTCAAGCGTGAGGGCTTCTAGTGACTTCCCTGCTGATAACACATCCGAAACACCAGAGACCAATCTCCCTATCCTCACAGCTACGAAGCATTCTGCTTCCAGAACATTTGTTCAATAGCTATGGTATACTCCATATTTGGCAACACCATAACTCAACACAAAACCAATGATTGTCCAGGTTTTGTGTGCCAATGAGGCGCATGAGGATAAGAGTTAACCCACAGACTGGAAAGCACATTTAGCAATGACAAAGGGCTAATTTCAGAGCCCTAAAACTAGACCCCACCTTAATATGAAAAATACACATAACCCAATCCAAAATGGGCACAAGACCTGGCTAGACAGTTTACTAGAGATGACATCCAGGTGACCTAAAATCAAAATGAAATGTTCTTGCTCATTAGAGAAATACGTGAGGTAACACTTCACATCAAGTAAAATTCTCCAAGTGCTGAAGAGGGTGTGGAGAGCGGATCACTTGCTGGTAGGATGGCAGAATGGTACAACCTCTTTGGGAAGCAATACAGCACTTCCTTAAGATGCAAATACAAGTACCTCATGATCCTACAATCTCCTTGGTATGGACCCTGAAGAAACGAACAAAACGTAGACATACACATCTGCTAATTGCAGCAATTTCTATCAGCAAAAAATTAAAAACTAGAGAAATGAATACATTGGCACATTCATACAATGGAATGTTGTGCATCCTTAAAAACCAATACACCATGCAGAAGAAGAATGCTTGGAAACCGGTAAGATTCTACTTGACATGATTAAATTATGGAATGATATACATATTAAATCCCAACTAATAAGTGTCAAGGAATTTAAGACATGAACAAAATTAGA
>NW_022111363.1:7827741-7828903 GCF_000313985.2 Echinops telfairi | reverse complement strand
AAAAGTTAATTTTTTTAAAGGATGAAAAGGGTGTCAGCCATTAAACCCCTCCAGATCCCTTATCTCTCAGGCCTGAACCTTAGTCTGAATGGCTGTCAGAGGAGGAGAAGGAGGAACTTGGGACACACAAGTTTGGTTCAAAGAAAAAAAACCACCATGGCAAAATTGAGACCAACTGAAGCCCGCAAGCTGGAGCAGGGACGACGAGGCCTTGGACGCAGAGAGGTAGCCTCAGAAACCACACAGGCACTTCTGCCCTGTCGCACAGAATGGACTCGATTGCAGCGAGATTGGTGGTTTGAGGTTTTTTGGTTGGTTTTGTTTGGTTTAGCCCTCAAATTCATGGCTTTACATGTCAGTACTTGAAAGAAGTCTTTTGCAGTAGATCTGCATGCTATTTATTGCTCATCATATGATTTCTTGATTGCTGCTTCAATGACTGTTGAATGTGGATCCAAGTATAATGAAATCCTTGTCAAGGTCAATATTTACTGCTTGTCATGAGGCTCACTGGTTCAGTTGTAAGGATTTCTGTTTCCTGTGTGTTGAGGGGGTCTCTCTCTTGAATAGTGTAGTCTTTGATCTTCCTGGGTAAATATTTCATGTTCTTCCCTTTCAGAGAAGTGGTGTCATCTGCATATCATGAACAGGTTGTTCATGAGTCGTTTGTCAATCCCAAAGCTTTCTTCTTGCAGTCTAAATATGAAAAAAAATTCATATTTAAGCTCATTATGAAGCTTAAATATGAAAGGATACGATGCTGACGCACACTTTTCCTGGTTGTACACCCTGCGGTATTCCCTTGTGTTGTTGGAGCGCTCTTCTCTTCATCTCCCACATGAGCACAATTAACAGTTCTGGAATTCCCATTGTTCCTGATGTAGACATTAAAATGCCTTTCCATAGTGCAATTAAACGTAAGCCTCATGGTAGTCTCTGCTTTTAGCCAAGATCCATATGCCATCACCAATGACGTCCTCATTCCACATCCTCTCCTGAATCTGGCTTCAGCTTTTTGCACTGCACTGTTGATGCTCTGCTACAGCTGTTTTTCCAAAAGATCCCCCAGCAAAATTTTACTTGTATGTGCTATTAATATTGTTCAGTAATTTCCACATTCTGTTGGAACACATTGCTTGAAGCACGGATGGAGATCAAAAGC
>NW_022111363.1:7823681-7824901 GCF_000313985.2 Echinops telfairi | reverse complement strand
TGGTTCAAAGACCTGGAATTAGAAAACAAGAGAACTGAACATTTCTCAAAGGAAAGAATTGGGGAAAAAACAAAAAAATCAAAGCAAACCCAAAAAACCCCCTCAGGCATAAAGTTGGAATACTAAAAGATTTTGTAGACAAAATATTGAATGACAAAGTAAACCTCAAAAGAAGATGGGAGGAATAACAAAAATAATTTGTTGATGGTCAGTCGTTTAAGAAGATAGCAGATGATTTAAAAATGATGGTATTCAAGGTAAAAGTCCAAGCTGTATTGGATACATTGGTGAAAAACCAGTGACTGGATTGATGGAATACAGAAATGTTTCAACAAAAGAATGGAGCACGGGAGGGGGTCACTTTTCTATGCCAGGAAACTTGGAAGGGATCCATGTTCCTGCTCATTCCAAAGGTGTTCTAACCAAATCGAGCAATATCATTAATATCATAGGCAAGAAAATTTTGCTGAAAATAATTTTAAATGGATATAGCAGTACAGCGACAGTATTCAAGCCATATTAGAAATGGATGTGGAAAAGGGATATCATACTTGACATCAGATAGAACTTGGCTGAAAGCAGAAAGTACCAGAAAGATGTTTGCATGTGTTACATTGGAAGGCGTTTGACCCTGCATCATAGCATTGGAAGAATGGAAATTCCAAAATACTTAACTGTGCTCGTGAAGAACCTGTACTGAGGCCAAGAGGCAGAGGTTTGAACAAAGTAAAGGTACACTGCAGAGTTTAGAATTAAAATTTAAAAGGTGCACATTCAAGTTGTATCCTTTTACTGTACTTATTCAATCTACAGTCTGAGCTTGAAATATGAGAAGCTAAACTATATGAAGGAGAAAGCCATCCAGATTGAAGAAAGTCACTAACAACCTACATATGCAGATGACATCACCTTGTACAGAAGACGCGAAGCACTTGCTGATAAAGGTCAACAACTTCATTCTTCGATATACAAGAAGATACCCCCAAAGCCAGAATTTTGTGTTCAAACTATTTAATTTTTTTTTACAAAACAACTTTATCACTTTCAAAGTCCTCTCCATTACACTTAGTATTTGTCACATCTGTGATTCTATTCTTGGAAACATTTTTCAAACTCATCTGTTTGGATGGCTGACAGCACCTCCCTCACTTTTTTCTTTACCTCTTTTACGTCACTCTCTGTCCTTTCATGTCCCTGTTCATTCACAGAAACAAAAAAAT
>NW_022111363.1:7805438-7823504 GCF_000313985.2 Echinops telfairi | reverse complement strand
CAGAACCTCTAAATAGAAAGCTTGATGAACAGTCTGACCTGGTGGAACAAACTCCAAATGCACTACAAGTTGACATTTTCATCCATTCAGGAAGTTGAAGGACATCCAGAACGAGGCTTGTCATCAGTCGACATTTCACCTTTTTTGAAATGAGAAAACCACTCATACACTTGAGTTTTTCCCATAGTGCTGTCCTTGTAAGCTGTGTTCAGCGTCACCACAGTTTCTGCAGCATTTTTCCTAAGCAGGAACCAAAATTTCACAGCTGCACACTGTTCTCTTAAATTGACCATCACAAACATCAAGGTTCAAGCGAAGCTGCTTTTACCAACAAATTCACTGTGACCAGAGAGAACCTTCCCAGGTGATGCCACTGGGTGCATTAACTCAGAGCGAGTTGCTCAATGCTCACCTATCAGGAAAAATGCATTCTACGAAAGCCCCACCCAGTGGGGATGTTTTCCATTTTTGTGGGGGTACCCTCCTCGTATAGTACACCTCAAGATAAAGAACACAAACATTCTCACAATCGGACCAATAAACAATGTCATGATAATGGAGGAAAGATTTGGATCCACATTGGTGCTCCTATAAACAGTAGTCAGGAAATTTAAAAAAAAAAAGTATTGCATTAAATCTGCTACAAGATCTCTTGGAAGTGCTTCAAAGCAAAGATGCCTTTGGAGATCGAGGTGTGCCTGACACTAGCGATGGCATTTTCAATCACCTCACGTGCATGTGAAAGCTGGACGATCAATAAGGAAGACCAAAGAATAATTGATGTCCTTGAATTGTGGTGTTGGTTGAAAATATCAACTATACCATGGACTGCCAGGAGAATGCACCATTTGTTAGAACAAGTACAGCTAGATGCTTCTATAATCAAGAGTGGAAAGGACTGGTACCACATACTTGGGATATATCAACAGTACAGATCAGTCCTCAGAGAAGCATGTCATGCTTGGTAAGGTAGAGGGTTCGTGAAAAGGAAGAAGATCCTCCGTGCGATGGACTGACCCGAAGGCTGCCCTAATGGACTCAAACCCAGGAGCAATTCTCAGGGTGGCACAGGACCAGGCAGTGTTTCATTTCGCTGCACATCGGGTTGCCATGAGTCACAGTGGACTGGACAGCACCTGAAGAAAGGAATTTTATTTGAATTTGTGTGTTGATAAAAGAATGTCGACTGTATCTTGGATATAGAAGAATGAACACATCTATCTTTGAAGAAATACAGTCAGAGTGTTCCTTAGAAGTGAGGAATGCGATTGCATAACTCATTTTAAAGGCGATTTAACCATGGGGGAAGGAATGTTCTAAAATTGATGTGGTGGTGATTGTACAATTTGTTAGATCTCTCTGTAGCTAGATATACCTCAGTCCTTGGCTCCGCGTGAGAAAGAATTCACGCCGAAGCCTGGTTCGTGATCGAAGTGAGTTATATGAGAGTTAGGAAACGTTTCAGGTTTACGCAGCACCTAAGGGGCTCCTCCCGAACATGCGGCCTGGTTGGAAGCTGCTCTGCATCACGCAAAAGTGTCCCAAAGTCCTGCCAAAGCTCTCTGTGCCAAAGCTCTCTCTCTCTCTCTCTCTCTCTCTCTCTCTCTCTCGTGGCTGGGCTCCCCCCATGTGGACCATCAAGCGGGGCTGAGGTGAGCAATGCTACCATGAATTGTATCTGACTCCATTATTTGACTCTCTCTTCTACCTCTCATGCTCTCTATGACTTTACTATAATCTTATTATTGCTGTACAATTGCACCTACCGGACCTGTGATGATTTGTGGGGGACCCTCCCCTTCAGCCCACAGATGTCATTTTGAAAACTGTACCTGTCAGGTTACGGTATTTTCAATCACCTCATGTGCATGTGGAACCAGGCAATGAATAAAGAAGACTGAAGAACCCATGTATATGAAATATGATGCTGGCGAAGAATTGTCAAAGCACCATCGACTGCCAAGAGCACAAACACGCCTGTCTTAGGCATCTAACCAGAATGCTCCTTAAAAGTAAGGGTATCCAGATTCCATCTCATGTACTTTGGTCACATTATCTCAGTCCTGGAAAAGGACATCATGGTAGAGGGGCAGCAAAAAAGAGGAAGACCCTCCATGAGAAGGGTGGATACAGTGGCTGCAGCAGTGGGCTCAAACGTGACAATTAGGAGGATGGCACAGGACCAGGTGCTATTTCATTCTGTTGTATGTAGGGTCACTATGAACCGGGCAGCTCAATGGCATATAACAACAATGACACCTGTTAGGACCCAAATGGATAATCTACTCCATCCAGTCAGTTTAAAATAGTTCCAGAAGTGCAACTAGTGGTTTCAAACTGCTGACCTTGCAGATCACAACCCAATACCTAACCACTATGCCACCAGGGCTCCTGATAAAAATTCCATTTAGAATTATCTCGCATATGCTACTTTTCATCATAGCCACAGTCACCATCCTAGCCTGGGTAACTATCATCTCTACAGGATGATTCCACCGTGATTTTCTACCTCCAGTTGCCACAACTGTTCATCCCAATATTGTAAGAATGTCTAATGTAAATCTGCTATCACTACTGCATAGACGCATTCAATGGCCTTTATCCTTGATGAAGGCCAAAATTCTTCATCGAAATAACCCTTCACTAGTTGGCATCCATTTGTGTCTCCAATCTCCTCTCACTGCTTCACCATGATCCTGGCCCTTAGACTAATTGTCCTCCATTGATCAGCTTGACTCCTTTAGAGAGCCTTCCTTGAATTCTAAAATCTTGTCGCTTTTGATTTACCACACGGTTCCCTTCCAAAGACTCAATTACAAATCAGTTTGGGCATAAATTGACTACCTCTTTTTTCTTCTTTTTCTTCTTCAGTTTTCATTATTACTGCCTTTTAGGATCCGTGTCTTCATAAATATGACCTTTGTCTTTGGCAGCCCAAAACATTACATAGAAATTTACAAGTGTATTTTAAGACATACATAGATTAAAAACAAATCAAACTGCTGGTGTGGTGTTTTTTTTTCCCCCTCAATATTTTAAAAAATGTTTCACTATCTTTTCACTATCTTCTTGTGTGCTTTATTTCTGATAAAAAACCTGTTATCCTTATCTTGTTCCTCTGGATATTTTTCTCTGGCTGCTTTTGATCAGTTTGATTTTGATGTACTGTGTGTGTGTGTGTGTGTGTGTGTGTGTTTGAGACTCTCCAACTGCATAGATCTGTAAGTTGATACTTTGCTTCAAATATGAAAAAAAGTTAGCCATTAGGTCTTTAAATATTTTGTTCCATTTTCAGCCTCTTTGGGAGCTCCGATTGCATCTCAGTAAGATGGCTTGTCAGGGTCCCTAGCTCACTGATGTGCATGGGTTTCGCTGCTTTTGCTTTTTTACATTGTTTTTCCTTAAAGTTTGTCTAATTTATACTGTTATACCTTCAGGTTTACAAATCTCTTTTTCTGCAATGATTAATCTGCCATTCATTCCACTAGTAAAATCTTCAACTCAGACCTTAGAATTTTCCTCTCTAGAAAATTTGCATATTTTTGTATCTTCACTGTCTCAACGTTTTGAACATATGCAGTATAGTATAATAATTGTTAAATACCATTACTAATTCTAATACTGTTGTCAGTTCTGGTTAGTTTTTAGTGGCTCACTTTTCTACTCATTGATGGATGTATTTTCCCGCTTCTTTCCAGGTGTGCTAGGCCAGGGTGACTAGAGAAACAAATTCATTGATGCTCATATCTGTATAAGAGAAAGCTTCATATTATAGAGCAGTTGACTATTGAGAAAACATCCCAGCCCAGTCTAGATCAAGCCCATAAGTCTGATATTAGCCCCTATGTTTGATACTAGTCTATAAATTCCTCTTCAGACAAACACAGCATATGCAATGATGCCAAATGCGGGAAGATCACAGGCCAGTGGGTGGAAAGTCTTGTGGCTCCAGTGTCAGTGGAAGCATCTCAGTGCTGGTGTGATGCTCCTCCCGCTCTTTGAGCATGGCTCCTCAACAGGAAGGCGAAGAGGGCGTGTGACCTGCCTCCCAGGAGAAAGAGGAAGTTCCCAGAATCCTGGGAGGAGGCCACACCCACAAGGAAGCTCCCGCAGGCTGTGGCCTCATGGACAGGCTGAACTCTACCCCTTCACTCGATCAAGGTGGTGTGAAATCACGTAACTACCACAGACCACCCCGTGTCAACTTGACATTTTTACACTACTCTTTAGTCATATACAGTCTTTAAACAAAACAATAAAGTCATATTTGTACCTAGCAGATAAGACTATAATACATATAACTCAAAATGTGCCAGTCTCATTTAAACATAAGATTCTATAAGTGAGCAAAACAAAAATATTCTATATTTACTTATTGTAGTTATGTGAACACCTACCCCATAATCCTATGAATATGTTCCCTGACCTATGAAAGTGTATAAGCCAGCCACTTCACGCCTTTATCCTCCCCATTTTGGGTATCCACTTTCTATACTGCCCACTTACATCAACCCAGTGCTCTGAGGAGACAATCATATTCTTTGACGTGAAGAATCTTCATTCCAGTTGGAACTTTGTGAGTCTGAATCCATGAGCAAAGTCAAATCAGGACAGGCCACCAATAACGTCAGCAGCAATGTGCACCAATTCAGAGTCTCAAAAATCTTGTCTTCATCTGTTTGGGTTCTGTTCACTTAGCCTCACCAAAGTGCCCGTTGGTCACCTCACCTTTAGACCATGGGGCCCCCATCATAAAATCTCAACAACCCTAGCCCCCTTGGGCTAGGTGATGAACTTCACACCAGTCAACCAGCTTCTCCCCTAGTCCTGTGAGCCAGGTCCACAGGTGTCAGTGGTCAGACTCAGCCTATCTCTTTATTATTATATTCTCACACTTCCACTCAACAAATGGATCCAGGTAGTCACCTAGCAAGCATCTCAGCCTGCCTACAGGCTCCCTTTAATATTCAGTCCTAGAGTGGAGAGTTCCTTCATGGCTCCAGATTTTTCCAGCTTTGGACACAAACCACTAGTTGAAAATTTAAAAAACAAAACAAAGAGCCCCATTTTCCTTCAGTCTGTCAACAGCGCCCTGGGCACGTCTCTTCGAATACAAATGTCCTGAGCACTCCAAAGCACTGCGTGGGACTTATCTTTTCAGAGGCTTCTTTTCAGGCATGTCCTACACCCATTTAAAGCTCCATTTTAATGGCTGAAGGTAAGTAGGCTTACAAGTTCTCTATTTTTATTTCCCAATCATTTCTATTAATATATCAATACAAATGGATAGAAGAATAAGCATAAACCTAGTAAAGCTAGATCCTAAGCTAAATTCTTAAAACAGGCAGATTCAATCCTTATCTATTTTATCTTAATCCTGATCTAAACTATTTCCCAGACATGAAATATGCCCTTAGGTCTCTAACTGCATCAAGCCCAGATGAGGCCATTTTCACTAAGCAGCATGGTCTCTGAGAATTTCAAGGGGGTGATTTTGCCCCCCAAGCTCAAAATTCACATTTATTTTCACCATTTCATACAGGATTAACCTTAGACAATTTCTAGGAATCAAAACTTTAAATTCCCATGTTCTTTCCAGAAAACAACCCAGTGAACTGTATCTGACCCCTGACTAGCTAAAGATGAAAAACTACACGAGGCAGAGCTCAGACAAGCATCCACTCTCCATCTTCATGACTTGCTTCTCTAGTGCCCCACTCCCAAGGTACCATAATGTGCTAGTCTGGGTTGACTAGAGAAACCAATCCAGAGATACTCATGTGTGTAAGAGAATTTTATATCAAAGAGCAGTTGTACATTAAGAAAACATTCCATCCCAGTCCAGATCAAGTCCCTAAATCCGATATTATCCAATGTGCTGATACTAGTCCATAAGTTCATCTTCAGAGCCACACAACACATGCGATGACACTGAATGAAGGAAGATCACAAGTCAGTAGTGAAAAGTCTTGTGGATCCAGTGGTGGGGGAAGCATCTCACTGCAGGCGTGGGTCTCCACATGGCTCCTCTGGGAGACGAAGCAGAGTGTTTCTGGCCTCCAGTGCACCTCCAAATGACATTATCAAGCTGAAACCTGATTGCAGGCTAAACTCCACCCCTTCACAAGTTGACGAAATATTATGTAACTACCAGAATTAATAAATCATTTTATTGAGGGCTCTTACAGCTCTTATAACAATCCACACAAAATCAAACTCATTTGTACATATTTTACCATCATCATTTTCAAAGCATTTCTTTCTACATGAGTCCTTGGTATTAACTCCTCTTTTTTCCCTCCCTCCCCAACCCTCCTGCACCCCTGATAAATTATAAATTATTATTGTCATATCTTATACCATCCACTGTCTCCCTTTGCCAACACTTCTATTGTTCATCCCCTTGTAGACAGTTCACCATGTCTCCCCCTGCTCTCCCTTCTCCCCCCGCCCCCACCCCACCTCATGGTATCAACACTCCCATTACTGTTCCTGAAGGGTTTATCTGTCCTGGATTCCATGGGTCAAGAGCTCTTATCTGTACCAATGTACATGTTCTGGTCTAGCCGGATTTGTGGTCATATGGGCTAATATTAGACTTATGGACTTGATCTGGACTGGGCTGGGATGTTTTCTCAATATTCAATTGCTCTCGTACATAAAACTCTTTCTTTTAAAAAAAATCATTTTATTAGGGGCTCATACAACTCTTATCACAATCCATACACACATCAATTGTGTAAAGCGCATTTGTACATTCATTGCCCTCATCATTCTCATAAAACTCTTTCTTATACGCATATGAGTGTCTATGAATTTGTTTCTCCAGTCTATCCAAGCTAACACAACCTATATCCTTATTAATATATTTGTATATTTACATATGTTCATGCCTATATTTTACCTCCATAAATGTATTTTGCCTCCTAGTTCTTTCCTCTATTTCTTTTTCTTTCCTCTGTCCCACCATCATGTTCACCCTTCATTTGACTCCTCTTAGAACTTTGTCTTGGCTACATTGCACTTGATCAACCCCATCAGGCATTTTATGCCCTCCTCACCATCAATCTTTTATCTCTTTTTGTTCCCTTGTCCCTGGGTTTGTTGGCGCCACACTCCCTTTCTCCCACCTCCTCCTCTCCCATGTCCTCCCAAGAGACACCATGTTGTTTTCTCCAGGATTGGCTGTACTGCTTACCTTGGATGGACATGATAAAAAAGAACAAGGAAGAAAAGGGAGAGAAAAAATAAATAAATGGCTATAAATAGTTCCAGGTCTGTCTGCTGGCCCTTCTGATTGTATTCACTTGGATCTGGTGAAGTGCCATGCCCTGCCCACCGATTCCTAAGTCTGTTTTCGGGATTCTCTTGGGGGCTTCATTGTTTTGCTCCCGTTGCTGCTCTATTGCTCTCCCTTGGTTTTTCTGCTCTGGTGTGTGTGTTGGGGGGAAGGGGTGTGTATGTGTCCAGATCGGGCACAATACCCTCACGGTGTCTCCAGTGCTGGCCTCCTCAGCACTGGGTCAGAGAGGGGCATCGTCTCATAGTGGGGCCAGCCCGTTGGCCATCTCTGTGCCACAATGCGTCTGATGTTAGTGGCTGTTATGAGGAACCCTGACGGCACAGTGGGTTAGGAACTGGTTTGCTAATGATATGGTCAGCAGTTTCACCTGCAGTGTATGGTGGCTCCAGTCTCTGCAAAATAAAAGTGCTTCATCTTGATGAACTTCCTGAAACTTTGCTAAATTTCTGTACTAGCTTTAGAAGTTTTCTTAGAGACTCTTTGACATTTTCTGCATATAGAATTGTGTCACCTGTGGATAGAAATATTTTTAGTTCTTCTTTTCCAAACTGGATATTTTAAATTTATTTTCTTGTCTTATTTCTTTGGTTGGGTTTTCTAATACAATATTGAAAAAAGTGGTGAGACCAGACATTAACTATAAAGCTGATGGTTGCTTTTCTATGCCCTGAATCATATTAAGAAATTTCTCTTCTATAGCAATCCTGATAGTTTTCATCAAGAAAAGATGAATTTTATCAAATGCTTTTTCTGAAGTCATGCTGATGATGGTGTGATTCTTTTGTTTTATTCTATTGATGTAGTGCATATTTATCTCAAGACGGATTTTTTTTAACAAGGCTATTTGAATGATTATGGTAAATACATGTTACTGCACATGTGCAATCATAGTGACATGTATGGTTCAGTAACCCTAGGTTCTTCAGTATTCACTTGGAAATACACAGAACATTTAAAAATATTACCTGTTCTGCTTTTAAAATTAAAAACCTTTATTCACCAGACATGTTCACGTTTCCAAAGCTAAAGCTATATTGAAATATCTACATTGTGAAGTCTAACACCTCCTTCTGTCCCCACTTACCCCATTTTATTAGCTTTCAAAGTAATTTTCTATTGTTTCTATATGCAATTAAAAAAATTTTCCCCTGTTACATTTCACACACATACATATATTTTTTATTTAACAATATGGAGATATTTAATTGTGATCATTTGAATACAATTTTTATGGATCTGGACATAGATCTTGAGGTAAATTTTCATCATTAGTATCACTTTTGTGTCATATTACTTTGCAAGATTTCAACATCAGTGTACATTTTACCACTTGAAGGGAGTTGCAGAATTGAAGATAGTCCATGGAAAGTGTCTTCCTGTTTAGAATGCTTACGGTGAGTGTTCCTCACCACCACCCACCCGGCCATTGTGTCTGTTCTGACTCATAGCAATCCCGTGGGACAGGGTAGAATTACCTGTTTGTGTTTCCGAGGCTGCCAATCCTTACAGGAACCGAAAGTCTCATTTTTCTCTTAGTGGGCAGCTGGTGGATATGAACTGCTGATCCTAAAGTTAGCAGCCCAATTTGTAACCCACTACACCACTGGGGCTTCTTAGATTAGGAATCAGCATTGTCTAAAGTGAAGTATAGTGTCTTGTTGCCTTGTAGGAAGCAATGCAGGTATAATAAATGCTAAGAAGGAAATACTGAGGAATTTGTAGAGCTTGTATTTAAAGCAATGCTTAAATGTATCAGAACCACATTAATAAATTTCATGAAATAAAATGTGTGCAATTAGATGAAGCAGAAATGTGGTCATTAAAATTTTTTATCATGGCACAAGATGACTAGAATTCAAAGGTAAGCAATAAGCTATAAAGAAGGACAATCAGAAACAAAAACTCATTGTGAATGATGGTGAGTGCAGCGTGGAGACTCAGGGTCCATCGGTGGGCAACTGGACACCCCCTTGCTGAAGGGTTGAGGGGAGGAGATGAGCCAATCAGGGTGCAGGGTAGCAACGAAACATATAACTTTCCTGTAGTTCTTAAATGCTTCCTCCCACCCCCCAATATCATGATCCCAATTCTACCTTAAATATCTGGCTAGGCCAGAGGATGTACATTGGTACAGATGGCAACTGGAAACACAGGGAATCTAGGACAGATGACTCCTTCAGGACCAGTGGTGAGAGGGGCAATGCCCAGAAGGTGGAGGGAATGTCGGGTGGAAAGGGGGAACCGATTACAAGAATCTAGGTATTGCCTCCTCCCTGAGGGATGGAGAGCAGAGAAGAGGGCGGAGGGAGATGTCCGACAGTGTAACTTGTGACAAAACTATAATAAATTGTGAATTATGAAGGGTTCGTGAGGGAGGGGGTGTGGGGAGTGAGGGGGGAAATGAGCTACTGATATTAAGGGCTGAGGTGGAGGGCAAATGTTTTGAGAATGATGAGGGCAGCGAATGTACATATGTGCTTGACACAATGGATATATATGGATTGTGATGAGAATTGTACGAGCCCCCCAAAAATAATTGAAAAAAAAATAGGACAATCAGAACATGCTTTTAATGGATTTTTTTTGTTAATGACAATTTTTAAAAAAATAGGGAAATGCATTCAATTTTATCTAATTAAGCAAGAAGTCCTTGCTTAAATGCTGGGTTGCTAGCCCACAGGTCAGAGGTTCAAACCCACCCACTTGCTCCACAAGAGGTGGCAGTCTGCTTCCATAGATTACATGCAATTTCCCCAATAACTATTTGTCCAATGAAGCTTTTCATTGTTGTTTTTGTAGCAAGATTTCTCTCCTTTCAAAATTAAAGGTCAGATGCTATTATCCTTATTTAAAATTTAATGCAGCAAATTGAAGATGGTCCTTAATTTATCATATAAAAATAAGATTACTGTTGTCAGCACTTAATGTCTGGAAAGTCGTGTTAGGGCAATTGAATTATTTAAAAGCAGAGCTCATTCCCAGGAGAAGGCCCGCTGGTTAAAAAGAATTCCAAAGCTTGCTTCCTTCTGCGACGATGACTGCCTTCCTTGACAGTTTCTCAGTTCCCTTCCTCTCTTCAACTCGATTCCCATTTCCTTTCTTTGGCTTTTTAATTTCCTCTCCAATACACCACCTCCACCATTTAAAAACCTATGGTTAGTTTTATTACGGCCATATGGATACAAATGAAGAGACGCATCACACCAGCTCTGGTAGGGTTGCCAAAGTAATTGCCACATCTCCAAAGGGGCATATTACCCTCTCATGTGCATCAGTGTCTTCCGCCAACCACAGAGCCCTGCCGTGAATGCTGTACTCTTAACCGACCTGTGCACCTGTTTTCTATCTTTTGCTACAGTTCATCAGCAGAAAGCCCTCATTGCAGCCGGTGGTTTCAAACTGCTAAGTTAGCCACCAAGCCACCGTAACCCACTATTGGAGCCCACCAGGCAATCATTAACGAGAGGCCTGCATTGTTAGGACTTGTCTTGGAGTGCTAACCCCAAAGCCAGCAACTGAACCACCTGCTGCTCTGTGGAAGAGAGGTGAGGCTTTCTACTCCTGTAAATAAATAGTTACAGTCTCGGAAACCCACAGCAGGCCCACCCTGTCTTATATAGTTGCTATGAGTCAGAATCAACTGGATGGCAGTGAGTTTGAGGTTTTCTTGAGGTAAGGCACTAAGGCTAGAAAACAGTGCCTTAACATTGTAGGATGGATTCTTCCTCACAAACAACGTCCCCAGCTGGGCTGGAGCCGGCCCTGAGTCGTCACAGAGTGGCTCAGGGTGCGCCTGTCTTTCTGGTTCACCCTTCTCACCGTCCGGTGCATCTTCAAGATTTCTGTTCCAAGATAGCTGCTGAAGCTCCAGATATCACATTAAAATTCCAGCTAGCAGGAAGGATAAAAGAATTCTCTTCTAGATTACTAATGAAACTTTCTAGAAATCCCATCATCTCATTGGCCAGAGTTTATTCATCTGACTACATCCAACCCCAAAGCGGCTGTGTTTGTTTGGGTTGACTAGAGAAACAAATCCAGAGATAATCATATATGTGTAAGAGTTTATATCAAAGAGCAAGTGTATATTAAGAAAACATCCCAGTCTAGTCCAGATCAAATACACAAGTCCAATATTAGCCCATATGTCCAGTGTTAGTTTATAAATTCCTCTTCAGATGCACGTAACCCATGCAATGATGTCAAATGCAGGAATATCACGAGCCTGTGGGTGAAAAGTCTTGTGGATCCAGTGGTGGTAGAAGCATCTCAGTGCTGGTGTGGGTCTCCATGTGGCTCCTACAGCTCCAAGGCCCTGGCTGGGATCAGTGTGGCTCCATGTGTCTTGTTGGCAGGACAAAGCAGATAGTGTGTATGTCTTGCCTCCAGGGAGCAAGACCAGAGTTCCCAGAATCCTCAGGAGAAGGCCACGCCCACACAGAGGTATTATTGGCTATGACCTGATTGACAGGCCAGACTCCACCCCTTTGCTCAAGTTGATAGGAGATTATGTGACTGCTACAGTGGCAAAGTAGCAGTTTACATTGACAAAGCAGCCCAACTAAACACTAATGTGTATTTATGAAGAACAAGATGTGTGTTGGACACGTGGTAAACAATTTCTACCTCCAGTCCTTTTTTCTCCCTTTAACTCTTGAATCAAACTTTTCTCCATAGATGGCTATATGATCAGAAATGACCAAGCTTTATGTGTGGTGAGTGGAGTGGGCCTATAATATAATAATAATGATTTATTTGTACTTTTAAGCCACATGTCAAACACTCTGCTCGCTTTATCTACCACATATACTCGTGTATAAGTCAAGTTTTTCAGCACATTTTTAATGCAGTTTTTGTGGTAAAATTAGGTGCCTGCCCCGATATGTTTGCTGAAGACAAATGGCTGCATAAGCAAATGTGGTGAAGAAAGCTGATGGTGCCCGGCTATCAAAAGAAATAGTGCCTGGGGTCTAAAAGGCTTGAAGGTAAACAAGCAGCCATCTAGCTCAGAAGCAACAAAGCCCACATGGAAGAAACACACCAGCCTGTGTGATCACTAGGTGTGGAAGGGATCAGGTATCAGGCATCAAAGAACAAAAAAATCAAATCATTGTGAATGAGGGGGAGTGCAGATTGGGGACCCGAGATCCATCTGTAGGCAACTGCACATCCCCTTAATGAAGCGTTGTGGGGTGGCGAGGGGAGCCAGTCAGGGTGCAGTGTAGCAACAATGAAACATACAACTTTCCTCTAGTTCCTAAATGCTTCCTCTGCCTCCCCTCCCCCAAAGTATCATGATCCCAATTCTACCTTATAAATCTGGCTAGACCAGAGGATGTACACTGGTACAGATAGGAACTGGGAATCCAGGACAGATGATCCCTTCAGGACCAGTTGTGAGAGTGGCGATACTGGGAGCATGGAGGGAAGGTGGGGTGGAAAGGGGGAACTGATTGCAAGGATCTACATATAACCCTCTCCCTGGGAGATGGACAATAGAAAAGTGGGTGAAGGGAGACGTCGGACAGTGTAAGTAAGATATGGCAAAATAATAATTTATAAATTATCAAGGGTTCATGAGGGAGAGGGGAGTGGGAAAGGAGAGGAAAAAATGAGGAACTGATGCCAAGGGCTTAAGTGGAGAGCAAATGTTTTGAGAGTGTTGAGGGCAATGAATGTACAAATGTGCTTGACACAATTGATGTCTGTATGGATTGTGATAAGAGTTGTACGAGCCCCCAATAAAATAAAAGATTAGAGCCTTTGAAACCCTGTGGGACAGTTCTATTGTGTCCTATATGGTTCTTATGAGTTGGAATGAACTCAACAGCAATGTGTTTGGGTCTTGGTTCATCCTACAGCAGGTCCTTGGGTGACACAAACCATTTGTGCTTGTCTTCTAGCCTAACCGTTGGCAGTTGGAGGCTACCAGCAGCACCCCAGATGAAAGGCCTAACAACCTTCTGTTGTAAAGATTACAATCCAGAAAACCATGGACCCTACAAGGTGCCCATGAATTAAAACAAATGGCGTTATCATGATTAAATCAACTTGATGACAACAGAGACCCTTATAGAAGTAGATCACTAAGACTTTCTGCCGTGATGCCTCTGAGTGGATTTGAACTGTGAAACTTTGAGATCGTTGTTGCGGTTGTTGTTAGGTAGCTTTGGGTCAGTTCTGACTCCTTGCTATTGCATATACAATGTTGCTATGTATAACAGAACAAAACACGACCCACTCCTGAACTGTCCTAAAAACAGTTTCTGTGAGTCACTCATTGCTGCAGCCACTGTGTCAACCATTCTCCTGGAGGGCCTTCACTTTCTCACTGACCCTCTGCTTTACCAGGCACGATGTCCTTCTCCGGGGACTGGTCCCTGCCAAGGCCATGTCCAAAGTCTGTGAGATGAAGTCTCATCACCCTTGTTTCTAAGGAGTCTTCTTCCAAGATCGATTTGTACAGTCTTCAGTCCATGGTGTGGTCAAAATGCTGCAACACACAACAACTCAAACGCATCAGTTCTCCTTCAGGCTCCCTTATTCATTAGGCAGCACTTGCATGCATGCGGAGTGATTGATTGAGAATACCAGGGTGCATATTCATCCTTAAAGCAGCAGGTGCATATTAGTCCTTAAAGCGACACCTTTGCTTTTGAACATTTGAAAGAGGTACTGCCATAATAGTGCTGCCTTAAATTGACCTTTTACAAGCATGTGGCTGATGGCTCTGTGGCCAGCAACTTTAACTATAGGAGCAGACTTGTGTGATTGCTCTCCCTGCTCAGGGGTCATTCACTCCCCTCCACCTGCCCCAGCACGGGTGTTAGCTTACTCCTCCAATGAACTCAGGGACCTGAGTGTTGGGATACAGCCCACTGTGGTAGGTATGTGGTTACTGTCATTAGAAAGGCTTGCACACCCTGGGAGTATATAAACTGGAGTTGGGATGACAATTCTCTCTCTTTGCTCGGACCTGGTTCCTGAAGCCATGGCGGAGGTGAGCACCCCCAAACTTTTGTCTGTCTCTTAATTTCTTCCCTTCAGTTACACAACTGCCCTTTAGAACCCATCTGGATGTGAGGCTGGATGGCACAAAATCCTATGATCCTCAAGAAAGAAGAGCCACCAGAGAGGCACATGCAAGGTCCCTACGTGAAATGGTAGTGGCAGCAGAGGCAAGGCCAAGACCATGAGACAGAGCAGGGAGCCCCCAGCCCACAGCCAATGTAAAGTTGATTTATTTCATGCAGGAGGCTGGCTTGCAGACATGAGTACCTTGGCTACAGCTGCCTGCACTAAGTGAACGTTGTGACACTTGTCCAAGTGGGGCACAGGTCAAAGGACCTGACAGGCCAAGGATCAGAGAGACATGCCTGTCAGCAGCACTGAGAGGAGGTGCTGCAGGCCGAACTGTATCCTTAACCTTGTGCTAGCTCCCTCATCATTGTGAGTACTGTCTGTGAGTTTCATGTGGCCTTGGCCATGGACTAGCACCCCCCCAGAGATGCAGATACCACGGGAGGGTTGTTTGATATCAGAACAGACCAGTGGTGCTCAACCTTCCTCACGCTGCCACCCTTTCATACAGTTCCTCATGCTGTGGTGACCCCCAACCATTAAATTATTTTCGTTGCTACTTCATAACTGTAATTTTGCTACTATTATGAATTGGGTGATCCCTGTGAAAAGGTCGTTCGACCCGCAAAGGGGTGGCGACCCACAGGTTGAGGACTGCTGGACTAAAGGAAGTTGGAGCGTGGAAGCATGTGTGACCTCTGCCTTATGGAAACTGTCCTTGGGCTAGTGTGGCATTGGATCCTCCTTCCAAAGGTGAACCGGAGGAGGTTAGGTGCAGCCACCAAGGCCTTTTCCTCACCAGTAAACTGTGAGCTTAGGGTGGTGGGTAAACCCGAACAGTGTGCAAATCATTCAAACTTCATTCTCTGGCGCCCCCAATCAGAAGAACCCAGGACGTCCACTCCTGTCAATCACCCTCTGTCCCAATACTTCAAGGATTCCCGAGCAGATCTCCCCTGAGGACACTCCTTTGATTTAGGTCAGCACTCTCGGTACTCTCACACTCTCCAAAGGACAAAATTGCATGATTCTGTGATGCTAAACAGGAGCCTTGGTGGTATCATGGGTGATGCATTGGGCTGCTAACCACGAGGTCAGCAGTTCAAAATCACCAGTTGCTCTGCGGGAGAAAGATGAAAACTTTCTACTCCCATAAAGATTTGCAGTTTTGGGGACACACGGGGCAGTTCTACTCTGGGCTATAAAATTGCTACGAGGAGGAATGGGCTGGATGGGGGTGGGCTGGTGTTTTTGGTCCATGATGCTGGAAGCTGTACCACCTGTATTTCAAATACCAGAAACCTCGTCCATGGAGGATAGGTTTCAGCAAGGCTTTTAGACTAAGACAAACTAGGAAGAAAGGCCTGGTGATCAACTTCCAAAAAGTTATCAGTGAAAAAAAAAATCTGTGCTTCCCAAGAGAACATTGTCTGACAGAGGGCTGGGAAAGGAGCCTTCAAGGTCGCAAGGCATTCCAAAGACACCGTGGCTGCAACTTGGGGCTGGGGGACACCAAGGATCGTGAAGCGTGCGGGGCTGGGGATGTCTGGAGGGGTCTTACACGGGGCCCGCCCCACGAATTGGAGCTCATTGTTTAACAACTAACAATGCTGCGGGCGGGCGGGGTGAGCGAGGCCAGAGGTGTCATGCTAGCCGAGCTCCCTGCACCTCCATGGGAATGTCAGGAGTGGAGAAGAGCATCACTCCCCTCCCGCCTCTCTCCAGCCTCCAGTGTCTTGCTTCAATCCCCGCCCCCCTCGCATCGCCCCTTTTATTGCTCAGGGCAACACCTCAAGCACTCTTACGGGCGTGTCATTTTCTTTTCTTTTCTCTTTTTAAACAATCATTTTATTGGGGGCTTTTACAGCTCTTATAACAATCCATACATCAATTGGATCAAGCACATGGCTACAGCTATTGCCGTCATCATTTCCCAAAC
The DNA here is from genome assembly GCF_000313985.2 of Echinops telfairi. Taxonomy (NCBI): domain Eukaryota; kingdom Metazoa; phylum Chordata; class Mammalia; order Afrosoricida; family Tenrecidae; genus Echinops; species Echinops telfairi. Next base: position 7,807,182 of record NW_022111363.1, on the reverse strand, counting down.
ATTTTCTTTTTACTTGAGCCCTTGGTATCAGCTCTTTTTTCCCTCCCTCCCCCGCACTCCCTCCCTCAACACTTGATCTTAGCCAAAAGGCTGAGAAGCGATACACGCCCTCTCTCGAGAACCCTTGATCATTTATAAATTTTTTAACGTCTTATAAGTTATGATTATTTTCATCAGGGGTTTTCATGTAGACTTTGTACCTGTAGCCTTCTGTTCTCCACAGGCTGTAGACCCGGGCCTGGTACTTGCTAAACCACAAGACTAGTGTACACGATAGTCATGTGCCCTCTCTTTTTCCTCTGACTCTACTGGTTTTGGGTTGCACAGTGCTCTTTGAGCGCTGCAAGGTCAGTAGTTCGAAACCACCAGCCACTCCGACAGAGAGAGATGGGGTTTTTCATTGCCATAACTCATAGAGGCAGCATTACCCTACCCTACAGGGTCACGATTAGCGAGTTCGAATATACTCAGTGGTGGGGAGACTTGAGTCTGGGTTTTCCTTTAGCCGTGCTCCCTCCCTGGATCCTCTTCAGTCTCCAAAGAGACAGACGCCTTGTGAGTTGATGTGCAGCGGTTAGATTTCTTGTACCTGCACGAACGGCTGGGGGCGGAGTCCAACCTGTCATTCCGGTCACGATCTGGCGAGGCCTCCTTGGGGGTTGCGGCCTCTTCCTCTGAGAGACACTGGGGACCTCTCTCTCTTTCGCTCCTCCTCCCCCTCCCTTCTTGCGTGGGTTTGGAGTCTGCCTGCAGAGGTGGCCCAATGGACCAATCTGGAGAGCTGCTCAGGGCCCTGCTTGGTTCCTTGTGACTGCACCCACCGGCCTATGATCCCGGCTTCGGGCCCCCCTTGCTGTCACTGGCCTGCAGCTGCGTGAGCTGGAGAGAGCACTGGCTGGCATCGGACCCACTGTCTCGAGTTGGACTGGGCTGGGCTGTCTTCTTGACATAAAAATTACTCCTTGATATAAAGTTCTTTAAGTTCTTTCTTTTTTCTGATTAAGACTTTGTTTTTTGAAAACTTTTTAAAAAGAGTTTTATTGGCACGTCATCCACAATTCAATTCAATAGCTCAATCATATCAACAAGAGTTGTACAATCGTCACCCCAATCAATTCTAGAACATTTTCTTCTTGGTACCCATTGCTATTCATGTAATTTTTAAAACTGTGGCAAATTATACAGAACAAAACATTCTCTGATTCAACAATTTCTACATGTATAATTTAGTGTCATTAATTGTACTCTTCAGGTTGTACAACCATTATTGATATCCTTTTCCAAATTACTCCACCACTATTAGCATAAACTCAATCCCCCCTAAGCAAAAACTCTTCCTCCTTTATCAATGATAACCGTTGGTCAAATTTGGTTTCTTTTTTCAGTAGTTTTTTTTAATATATAGTACTCACATATCATGTACTTCCATAGTTAAAGCGTTTCTAAAGAGTTGTGTACACATCATCACAATCCGTTCTAATGCTCTCTCCCCTGTGCCACGTTGTTTGCTCTCCCCAAGTCCTCTCATCCTTCCACCTCCACTCCCACATCCCTGATAAACCATGTCCTCAGTTATAATCTCTATGCATCAATTCCTTCTGTGCTTCACAAACCAGGAAACCCAACAGAAACAATAAAAAATAATACAGAGTGGCAGGAAGAAAATAGTAACATAAAGATAAAGAGTAAGAAAGAAAAGCCCATCATCAATATTTTAAAAGCCAGAGAAGAAATTTCTGTCATG
>NW_022111363.1:7803271-7805338 GCF_000313985.2 Echinops telfairi | reverse complement strand
TCCTCCATCGCCTTCTACAAGTTGGGGGTTCACAATTTTAAGCTGCTGCTCCCCTCGTCATATTTGCATTATCGTCATCTTTGGATCACGCAGTACTTCTTCCATTGGACTTCGTTGACACCTCACTTAGATGGCTGCTTGTTTGAACACAGCCTTTAAGACCCCAGACACTATTCCAGTTGATAGCCGGGCACCATCTGCTTTCTTCCCCGCTCTTTGCCATTGAGGCAGACTGGCAGAAGAATCTCCATTTTTGTTAGCTGCTAAGCAACTTGCCGGTTCCTCCCTTCCATCTCAGAAAGTCGACTGCTAGCTGACCTGCCCATCCTCCCTCCCTTTATGGCAAAGTCTCTGCTGGTGATCAATTTTAGAATGTACTCCCATGCTCCCAGGTTCAGGACACTACAACTGGTTTCGACGATTCTTCAATACATCATTTGTTCTGATTATTTTTCAATATTGTTCCCTTTGATGTTGTGATCTGAATGGTGTAGTTAATCTTGTCATGATAACCAGGTTGTTATAATCAATTTTGGTATTGTTTCTTTTATGATAAAGAATGTACCTTGTAATGCATGCTTACTCTTCTGGAAGTTACAATTAATCCATTAATTTTGTTTTCTGTTTCTGTTCATGCTTGCTTCAACCCTCAACAGGTGATAAATGAGTGTTTGGCCTTAAAGATGGACTGAAAAGTTCACTGAAGGCTGCTATGAAGGGAAACATCTTTAGTTTCTCGGTAACCCAGCTAGCGGAATAAAGGCTCCTTTAAATTTCAAGACATTATAGTAGCTGTCATTTATTTGAACCCAGAACACTATAGCACCCTTATCTTCAGTGATCTCTTCCTGAAGGTGAATATCGAGCAGGGCCATGTTCTAAGAACTAACTGTTCTTGGATTGGGACTAGAGTTAAGTGGGAGCCCAGAATACATCTGCTTGTTCACGGGTTATGAAAGACTCTGGTTTACTTTGGTGGTCATATAGGGATATGGGAGTAGGGACTATACCTGCCACCTACCTAGGTGGTCTCCGAGGGAGGAATGAAGCAATAACCTACATTTTGGGTGTCTTAAGATGGAGGGTGCTGCAGGGAAGGGGGATTAGTGTTGCCGCTGAGGGAGGCTGGAACTTCCCAGACTTGTGTGGAGAGCTAGTCTACTCACTATTTTCGTCTGCTGCACGCTGTCCTGTTGAGTCACCCCCAAGGAGCCCTGTAGGCTGTACTTCCCCTGCCCAGGGGTAGGTGGGGTTGCAAGGGTGTTCAAACTGGAGGTCCCTTGGGCCCAGAACCAAGCCTACTTGTCCTTGTAGCTACCCCTGGTCAGCTAGCCCAGCTAGCTCCTGGACCCGGAAGATTCAGCCTGCAGATTTGGGAGTCTGTGCTCCACCCGCTAGTGCTGAGGACTGATGGCAGAGGGGAGTCGATGGGCTGACGTTGCTGCCCGTTTATTTTAATAAATTTGTGTCTGCATGTCTTTATGCTGACAATCCTGGGGTCTGGACGGGTAGGCTATCCCTTTCCATGGCCTCTCTGCTCTGATCTCTGCGGGGTCCCTCCCGTGTGTGCTACGCGGTCCCCATCTTGCTCCACCTCCCCAAAGTCCTTCCTTAAACATACACGAGTGTCACTGGCTGTGCTTCTGTAGACAAGCCAGCCCAACACAGCCCACCTCCTTCGTTTACGCAACACGTGCCACCATGTGCCAAACTACAATTCAAATGGGTAATCTGCCTGATAAATTCGTTAGATTCTAAACACAAGAAATAAAATTCTCCAGGTAGAGATGGGCCTGTAATTGTATTTTTAGACGACTTGAAATCTCCTTCTCTCCCACACCATCAGCTGTCCTCTCTATGGGGAGGACTCCCAAGTGCTTGTTGCTGTACCTCTTCCAGTCCCCATCAGCCTGCTGGAGACCACCACCTAGAGCAGTGGTTCTCACAGGGGTCACCTAAGACCATTGGAAAACGCATTCTTTCCGATGGCCTTAGGAACCGAGACACCGCTCCTCTATCTGTCTCCAGGCGGGTCCGCCCACATGCAGATACACCCACATACGAGTA
>NW_022111363.1:7801925-7803171 GCF_000313985.2 Echinops telfairi | reverse complement strand
ATTTTATGGTTGGGGGGGTCACCACAACATAAGGAACTGTATGAAAGAGTCGCGGCCTGAGGAAGGTTGAGAACCACTGACCTAGAGGCCCGTCTGGTAGCTCAACTTCAGCTCTTCCAGTGTGGAAGCCATGGAGTCTTACCTGCTCTCCCCGCAATGCTCTCCACTGTATTTCTCTCTTATTCACAGATATCATCAGCCCACAGTTTAGGCCTGGGATATTTGGCTGGCTATTCTAACCTACAGGATCAGTTGCCAGAGTTCTCTTCTTTCAGGCTCTAAGTCAATTTCCAGCTTCCTGCATCTACATAGACGAAATGAATCCCATTTCCAGACACCCCCATTGCACTCTATACTTCTTTAACATTCTTGCCCAGTCTTCCTTGTACTAAGTCTGTGGCTCTTGATGAACAGCAATAGATGAAACAAGCAGCTGCTATGTAATGTTTTCTGTGTCCTATGTATTTTCATTGAGGCATCAGGTACTTCACAGGTGGGATGATTAAAGCCATTCCCTTATCTGAAGAAAAAAAAAACACACAAAAGGAACCACCCTTTTTCTTGGACATTAAGACTATTTCATGATTTTCTGTCTAGAGTGTCCTAGCACAAGAACTGTCACTCGAATAAGTGTATTACCATGTTGACATTCCAGAACAGAGTCTGATAGATGAGAAGGCTTCAAATGTTCTTGGAAAACTGTCCTCATCTTTAATCTCTATTTTCCATGGATTTCTGCAGTCCCTTCACATACTAAGTACTCAGTGTGTGTTGAGATAAAGTGAAATTCTAATTTCACACACACAAACACACACACACACACACACACACACACACACACACACACACACACACCACATTTGATTGCCCATTTTGTAGAAGGTGCACTTTGAAGACGACAAGTTTGACTTCTATTTTTACCCTGTATTTTTACAGTGACAGAGAGGGAAGGCAAACAATTTATAATCTTGCATTTCTCCCTAGCTCATTGGAGGAAAGTTAACCATAGTTAGCAGTAAGCCTGATGTCAACATTTCTCAAGCAAAAGTTTCACAAAGCAAGAAGAGAAATCATCGTCAATCAGCAAGTATTCATAGGATACCATCTGCCTATTTAAGAAAATCAAAGGGCGTTATAAGCTGTAGGACAGCTTACAGGTGTGATGAAGTAGCACTAGTTTGGGGGTTACTAACTAGTCCTACTATCATTACCACCTGCCTCTGTGCTAGTCCTGTAACTCACACCA
>NW_022111363.1:7799514-7801404 GCF_000313985.2 Echinops telfairi | reverse complement strand
CTTTCTACTCCTGTACAGATGTGCAGTCTTGAAAATCCACGGGAGGGCAGCTCTCCTCTGTTCTATTGGGTCTAGGGTCCTTTTGAGTTGGAATTGACTCGATGGCAATCATATAGGAAAGCAGAAAGTCTCATGTTTCATGGAGCGACTCGTGGGGTTGACCTAGGAATCTTAGGGCTCGGCGTGTGGCATACAACCCCCCCAGGCTCCCATGCTAGTCCTATATGGGTACAAAATAAATGTATACAATGCAATAAAATAAAGAGGCTAGTTTAAAAGGATGCTGATAAAGTGCATCAGATAAAGCACACTAGAGACATAAGTGTAACCGTGTTCTCTTTTTATAAATGTGCTGTATAATTCAGATGAGGAATCAGGGCCTCTCCCACAAGGGAGAAAGTGGGGACTTTGGGGTTTGTGTACTGGGTTTGGGACAAGTCTGAAGAGGAAGTAGTGGGAGTGGGGGATAATTTCGGATTAGCTAGGATAGTAAGCTTTGTTCTGGGGAAGCCATCGGTTGCAAAGCCAACTCTAACTCATAGAGGCCCTAATGGTGGGAGTAGCACTACCTTTCTTTGGGCTTCCGAGGCTGGATCTCCTAGGGGGCCAGCGAGCTCCAGCTGCTTCCCTCAGAACAGTTGGTCGATCCAACTGCTGACTTTGTGGTCAGCTGCCCAACATGTAGCCCACAAGGGTTCTTACTGCTATCCAGTGGATTTCCACTCCTAGCTGGTCCACCTGGGGTTCCGGAGGTTGTGAGTCTCTTTGAGAGCAGAAAGCGTCGTCTTTCGCCACAGGAGGCATCGGTGGGTTTATAGTAAAGCAGTAAAAAAAAGAAATGAAAGATCATGCTTCGATGCCTTCTCTCCTAAAAAAGAGTAAACATCTCTCAAAAAGAGGAAGCGTTGTGTAGTCTTGGCCAGATCCCATGAGAAAGGCTGTCTTGGATTCAGTTGGGGAACACCAGTCTGTTGGCTTTTTCCTTATCTTTAGGAACTGCAAAGTAAAGATTAGTGTGGAATGCACTGTCTGAATCTCTCTCTGCACACGGTTGGAAACTGGGGCACAGTGGCCCACTTGGCTCCGATTCCTTTAGCGACAGAGGGAGGGAGAGGCTCCATTTTCACATCTAGCAGCAAACTTTCCATAGTCTGTAATGACTGAGAACAGGATTTCTGGGCACAAGACTCCTTGGTGTTAATGAACAAAAGCAGTTTTTACTTGTTTGTCACAGAATTTTAAAAAGCAAAGCCTTTGAGCAGAGTGCAATGGCTTTGGGATGGTGTGTAAAGGGAAAAACAACCACAAAAGGAGACAGAAAGGACTGAACCTCTGTGGGTGTGGGGTCAGGCAGCTTCTAGATTTAAAACCACTCATTTTAAGATCGGTTGTCTTTCCTGGATACCTGGTTTAGATTCATGAAGTTGGTGCATACTTTAACTTGGGATGTTATTCTTTAAGACTGCCAATCTAATCATATGACATACAAACAACAACAACAACAAACCAAAACACTTTTAAACAAACACAATGGAAAACATTGATATTATAGTAGACAAAACAGAGGACTAGGACCTTCTAAAAATATGACATTTAAATACATCAAAAGACTTCGTCAAAAGAGGAAAAAGAGAACTCCCTGACTAGGAAAACATGTGGTAGTGGTATATCAGATAGAGGAGTAATTTCAAAAATCTACAGAAAAATACAATAATAAGAATAAGAAAACAGAGGGGTCTCGGGGAGGAGATGAGCCAGTCAGGGTGCGATGTAACAATGATGAGAAATACAACTCTCCTCTAGTTCCTAAATGTTTCCTCCCCGCTCCCACTACCATGACTCGAATTCGATCTTGCAAGTCTGGCTAGACCAGAGGAGGCACACTGGTAC
>NW_022111363.1:7797001-7798397 GCF_000313985.2 Echinops telfairi | reverse complement strand
AAAAAAGAATAAGAAAAATACAAATAAGCCAAGAGAAAATGGGCATAAGGCATGAATAGATAATTTACTAAAGATGACATATGGAGGGGCCAACAATCACGTGAAGAAATGCTTGAGTTCATTGGCTATAGAGAAATACAAATTAAAATAACAATGAGATACCACCTCACACCAACATTTTTTTGCAAAATTAAAAAACCGAAAATAATAAATGCTGAAGAGGATGTGGCGAGATTGGAACGCTCATAAATGTCTGGTGGGTCGCAGAGTTCTACAACCGCCATGGAAACAGCACGGCACTTCCTTAAACAAATGTGAGCGCCAAAGCCTTATGATCTTGCAATCTCTCTACTTGGTATATACACTAAAAAAAAAACAACTAAAAAACTAAATATGAATAAACATACATACACCCATCTTCATTGCAGCACTTTATATAAAAGCAAAAAAGATGGAAACAATAAAAATCCTCATCTATGGATGAATGGATAAACAAATTCTGGCACACACAATGGAATATTATGCATCCTTAAAACATAATGTGAAATCTGTCAAACACCATGATATTGACAAAATTGGAGGACATTCTATTCATTATACTCACTTTGAAAGTTGGACATTGAATAAGGACTGAGGAAGAATCAATGCATTGGAATAGTGGGGCTGGCAAAGAATATTGGAAATACCATCGAATGTTAAATGACAAATGAATCTGTGTTGGAAGAAGTAAGGCCAGAGTGCCCCTAAGAGGCAAGGGTGGCAAGGCCTTGTCTTCCATGCTTTGGACATAGTGTTAGGAGACACCCTGGAGAAAGCCAGCATGGCTGGTAGAGTGGAGGGGCAGGGACAAGAGGAAGGCCCCAGTGAGATGGACGGACACTGTGGCTACAATGCACTCCGGCAGAGGAACAATTGTGAGGTGGGGCAGGGCCAGAATTGAAGACATGGTGCCTAATGACAACAATGCTTAGCAAAGTAGTCAATCTCATAAAGACAAATATTTTGTATGCCTTTATTATAAGGAAAAAAAATTGTTTCACACCAAAGGAAAAGACTGTAGATTATGATGAGGCCAGGGGTGGGTTGTGGTAGTGGTGGAGGAGAAGGAGGCTGCGGAGGAGGAGAACGAGGAGGAGGGGAACCTCAAGCACAAGAGGTTTATGGGACATTGTCACTGTTTTGAGGGGATGGGATGTGCAGTTACATATCATATTTTTGTGTGCTATTCCATCAATAAAAAGGAAAATGATAAAATGAATAAAGTTAAAATTTTAAAAAGAGAGAAAAGGGTTACAACCTTAAAACCCCTCCAGACTGACTTAAAATCTTCTGGGACACACAAGCTAGTTTTAAACAAACAAATTAACATTTAAATAAGCAGATGGTAACCACTTGG
>NW_022111363.1:7790751-7794189 GCF_000313985.2 Echinops telfairi | reverse complement strand
GGTTGTTAGAGCGAAACGGAACTCTAGCAATGACTCAGCCTTACCCCAGATTTCATGAAGGAGGAAACTGAGGCCCGAGAGAGAGTTGGAGTCATTCAAGGTCATGCTGTGGGTGAGTGCCCCAGTTGGGACTGGAAACCAGTTCCGGTTCTGATTCCATTATGTTTACAATTACACACACACCGACACACTCACTCACTCACTCACCCACTCACCCACCCACCCACCTCACTCACTCACTCCCTTTGTGATGTTCAGAAGAAATGAAAATGGCAACAGTGCTCTCTGCCACAGAATGTAGTAGTGAAGATTAAGTGGTGTGATTAATAAGGGCACTTGAAAACTCTGCTGGGGTGTTGTGATGCCAGTTACCTAACTTTTTCAAAGTGGAACGTGCAAGAGGATCTTTTGCTTCAGCTACTTTGTTTCAGAAACCACCTGGCCCTCCGCCCATTTGAATACATGAAGCGCTCTCTGTATCCTTTCCGGCCGACTGGCCCTATGGGCATTGTTGTGTCTTCTGCCCCAGCTAGACATACCAGCCGGATACACATGGGCAAATAATAAAGATGGCTTGGTGTTTAATGTGTATTTGTTTTTTATCGCAGATGACAGGATTGGACATTGAGAAGGACCAGATTATTGAGATGGCCTGTCTGATAACTGACTCGGATCTTAACATTTTGGCAGAAGTAGGTGATGCTGTGCAATCCTGTCACCCTGTTTAGAGTTGATTGGAGTTTTCAAAAGCACCCTTCCACCCCTAGTCGCTGTATTTAAAGTGTGGGAAAACAGGTCCATGTAGATAAAGGTTCAAAGTAAGGGGCTAGGGCATAGTGGTTCAGGGCTAGAAAAATAATCCTGCTTCACAGGCTAGTTAGCTTTAGGGTGTTTACTGTGAACCAGGCAGAAGTTTAAATGCCTTGCATAGATTCACTCTTGGGCCTTCGTCACATATCAATCAGGCAGGCCCTGTTATCATGCCCATTCTATTGCTGGTTCATAGGCATTGGGTAATGTGTGCAAGAGGAGACCTGGCTAGTCAGTGGGGGCGCCAATAGTCGAATCCAGGCAGCCCGAGTAAAGTGCCCCTAACCAGCAGACCAACGTTTGCGTTCTACTCTCATAACTAACTTTAATAGCTGCCTAATTTCTGCCTTTTCACCTAGGGTATGTGGTTCTTCTAAATCTCCATTAGCTTTTAGAATGTCTTGGTGCACATCCTGTTGACAATACTAGGCATTATTAAGGGTGTTTTTTTTTTTGTTTGGTTTACATGCTTTTAGCTGGACCATTAAGCAAAACAAATAAAACACACCTGTTGCAATTCAGCCACTCGGGAAGCACTAACTCAGTATGTGACGCCTTGTCTTTGGCCAGGGGTGGCTCCCTGACCTTGAGTAACTCTACTTCCTACTGTCAGCAGCCTGCAGACCCTCAAGACACCCTAGAATAGGAGCCAAGTAGAGATGCATGGGAAAGAACGTCTTTTAATTAAAAAAGAAAGAAAGAAAAAGTTCCCCGCGCGTTAGATGGATATGTTGCTGACACTGGGTAAAGTTTGTAAATCTGCAGTTCAGACTTACATTTATTTTCTTGGGTAGCTGAGGAGGGTGGGACAATTTAGCATTATTTTGATAAATGAATTATCACCTATTCTTTTTGAAGTACCAGCTCTATTTTCCTGATACTTCAGCTGAAAGGGGAATCGTGAGACTATATTTCTCATCATTACAGCTAGCTTTTTTTCTTTTTTTGTTGAAACTTTATATAGAGGTCTAAAGTTTTAGGTTTGGTTGTTTGTTTTTTGTTTTTCTGGCCCTTGGAATCTACTGGAGACAAATAGTGAAGAGAAGCATTTTATTTTACCAGCTCTGCTTACTCTTGGCCGAAGAAGAGTTTTTCCCCTTAGACTGTTGATATAATAGGAATACTGACAGGTTAATAGTTGATAAGTACCCTGGAGGAAATATGGGTATGCATTCATTCAACTGCAGATGAGTACAACATTTGTAAATAGAAGCCAGATGAGGATAAAGAATATAAAAAACAAGCTTTTTTTTTTTTTAAGAGAATATTGGCACTTAAGTCTAGGTTCTGTAGAAACTATCTTTAATCCTTGTATAAAAATCTGAGGAAAATGTTTTATGCTAGTAAAAGAATAAACTTCTGACTCTGAAAAACTATTCTGGACCGAGTTTACTTTGCCATTTGGGAGCAAGCTGTGGAAGGCTTGGCTTGCTAGTTGTTTTTCCCACCAGTGTTTGTTAGGATTGGTGGTTTACACCTGAGGTTTTTGTTGTTGTTGTCCATGTGTTCAGTGTTGATTTTGGTGTTTCTGGAAACTCTGGCTTCCGTGTTGAGATTCCTTTGGCCCTCACCCGTTTCATCGTGACTAAAACTCCTTCCTGTTGTAGGTTGTCAGGTATTTGGGGTACATTTTCATCGTTCCTTGTCAATGGTTGTAAACCGTTTTTACTACCTTAGTAGTGAACTCTTCATAGCTATAATTTTCCTTATCCTATTTACAACTCTGAGGGAAGGGAATGGTTTGTTCCCCATGTCCCCATCAATGCAGGAGGAGAAGCTAAGCCTGATTGCTTTAATGACAGGTTTGTGACTCCCTGCCAGCGAGTCCAGCTGACTCCCAGTGACCCTATGGGACAGGGGCGCACTGCCCCTGTGGGTTGTTGAGACTAGCTCTGTGAAGGAGTAGAAGCCCCCATCTTTCTCCCGAGGAGCAGTGGGTGGATGTGTAACCCCCTACGTCCCCAGGGCTCCCTGACACAGGTTCAGGGAGCTGCAGTTGCTGGCTCTGTTCTAGAGATTCAGTTAAATATTTTGACTGAAATGGAGCCAAGAATTTGAAGGCTTGTTCCCCCCCAGCCCCAAGCCAAGTCACTGCCACTGAGCTGATGCTGACTCAGTGACTTCCCCTCCCAGATATCACTGCCTCTTTAATCTTTTTTGGTATATTTAATGCAAAAATATTAAAATTAAGTAGTAGTATAACTTTATCAAGGATATGTGTATAGTGAGTTACCCATTTTTCTTCCTGCTTCATGCTCTAAAAAAAGCCTTACCCCCTGTCTAGTTGATTCTGACTCAATTTATGCATGTGTGTATCTTCCTGGTGTAGATGTGTATGTGTGTAATCTTCTTAATATGTGAATCCATTATATATATACTATGCAGTATTCCTTGGCCACTTGGCAATATAAAGTTGACACTCTCAGAGTGTATTCCTAATTACGGGTTGATGACAACTACCGACCAAAGCCAAGTTTTCTGTCAGTCAACCATTTAGTCCGTATTTTGAGTTTTGACTACCACTTACTGTAGTATTAAGTTAAATTTGGAGGGGGGTGAGGGGCCAGCCCCCACCGCTACTGCTACCTACGGGTTCAGTAAGCACAATTGTACGGTTGAGATATATAT
>NW_022111363.1:7787364-7790131 GCF_000313985.2 Echinops telfairi | reverse complement strand
AACTCTCAGGGAGAATGACCCCCAATCCACTCCTGATGACCTCCAAGTGTACAGTCATCCTCAAGCAGCTAAGTTGGTACATACTTGGGGGAGACAGCATGAGAGAAATCCTTCTGTTTTCCACAACCTACCATTCCATCACGTGCTATTTGGTTTGCGTCCTCTAACAAGGTAGGCATCATCCTTCATTAGTGGTCAATAAAAACAGCTGTAGCCGAGACCACAGCTTGCCAGCCCCTGATGCAGATCTGTGCCCTCTTTGATTTGGCACTTAGTTTTTTCCTTTTTTTTCTTCATTTGCTCTGATGTGGAAAATAGTGCTAGAAAGAATGGCCCCCGTTTAGAGTTAGTAAAGTGTCCTCACCTCTCTGTTTGTCTGATGAGTATATACTGAATCCTAAAAGCCGCTTAAGCTGCATCTGAGACAGTAAGGCAACTCCTGCTGATTCTCCCTGACTAATGGCCTTTCCCATCCACAGGGCCCTAACCTGATTATAAAGCAGCCAGATGAGTTGCTGGACAGCATGTCAGATTGGTGTAAGGAGCATCATGGGAAGGTAACCTTACCACATAACAGGATTGCTGCTTTGGGGCTCCCAACCAGCTGGTTGCTCCCACCTCTGAATCCTATCCCATCGTTGGCTGGCATTGTCAGGGTTAGCGGAAGATTGCTTGGCAAGCCTGGGAAATGGCTGCTTTCCCTTTCGTCTCTGGGGCCTCTCGAGATCACCTTCTCCCCGGTGTCCTCCTTTCTTCTCTCTCCTACACTCAGTCTGTCGCACACGCGTTGTGGAGTCTCACGTGTTGCTCAGGTCTGTCTGGTGGAGAAGGTTAGACATCAGCCTTGCAGAGAAGGGGGATTGCTATTCTCTTAGTAATTGTTCTCCTCAGAGGTTATATCCTGGGACTTTGAGCACCAGTTCCCCTATCTCCCCACCCCCCACCTCCCACCCCCCCACTGTGTGGAAATGCGAATAACTATCAGGAACAGTTGGTTTGACTTGGATTCTTTACAAACAAACAAAAAATTGTAAAGACGGCTTTAGAGCTCCAGTTTGGATTTGAACTCTTAAAAACCGGTCTCGGTGGTTATATTTGCCTATGTGAGAAGTGAAGTTTCATGTCTGGATGCCTTTGAAAACCTGACTTCATGTGTTTCTGGTGGGGCTGGGGATTCTCTCTTGCAGTCTGGCCTTACCAAGGCTGTGAAGGAGAGCACAGTTACACTGCAGCAGGCAGAATACGAATTTCTGTCCTTTGTACGACAGCAGACGCCTCCAGGGCTCTGTCCACTCGCAGGTAAAGCCCAGCCCTTTGTCTCCCTTGTAGATAGTCCTCTGTTGTGGTGGTTCACGATGCTGCACTTCCAGGAGGACCCGCCAAGTCATCCGTGGCTTCCACGCAGCCCGAATTTGGGTCCCATGGCTGCTTTTTTACGTTAAGGCTTCCGTGTTTAGTTATAACACGAATCATGGGAAAATGTCCCCAAACCTGACATGAGCTCTTAGAAACGCAGACCAAAAAAAATCAAAGGCCCCTCCACCCCCACCCCTTTTCACCCTCGAAGAACTGCACGTGGACGGGAACGTCGGGTGCTGTCAGCTGCAGCCTTGTGCTGTGTGTGTGTCTCCCTTGTTGTTGTTGAACATTTTGGAAGTAAACATTTCTTTAACCATCTCAACGAAGGGCATTCCCTTGCATAATTACAATGTCATTGTCACAATTAAGACCATGAGAAATGATTTGTGGCTTTGAAGTTCCCCAAGATGCCCATATGCTTGTTTTTGAACCAGAATTTTAATCAGGGGTCCATGCATGTTAATTGGTTATTATATGTCTCTTTAGTCTGTTAACCAACAGCTGCCCACCTATCTCTCTTTCCCTGTAACATTGATTTTAAGAGACCAGACCAGTTATAATAGGATATTTGAAAGGACTGCCACTGTCAAGAGTTAAGTGACTGTACCTTGGTGATGTATTTGCTTTTGTGTATGTTGTTAACTGATGTGGTAATACTCCCCTTCAACATTTGTGAAAAACGTTTTGGCTCAAGCACCAGAGCATATATTGTGTTACTTATTCTGTCCAGTTAATGTGGCCAGTGTCTATTTTTAAATCCTAACTTAAACAAAAAACAAACCCCCAACAGCAGTGTTTTTCTTATGAACAACTGTATGGAATGTGAATATGGACATGATTTGTTTAAAAAATAACTGGAATCGAAATAAATGGTTTATTGACTTCTGTGATTCAGTACAAGTTTTTAGCTTCAGCAGTGTGGATTTCCTGACACCCGGAGAACACTTGCACATCTGGTGTGGTAAGATGAAAAGTAGCAGTTAGAAGTGTGTGATACGGAAACACATGGTCCTGGAGACTTGAGTGTTCTGTCCACGGGAGAGGCCGTTTGCAAATTTATTAGGCGCTAGACTGACTAAGTAACTCAGAAAGCGGCATTTGGAACCTAACCAGACGTTCTCAGACGGATGGAGAAGTTTTGAAACGCTTTTTGGAATTGTTTAAAATCAAAGCGAAAAGGAACAAAATCATCTCCATTTCAATAGGACTTTTCCTGCCCGTGTATACTAGAAATACACAGACACAGTGTGCTTTGTGTCTTTCTAGGAAATTCAGTTCATGCCGATAAGAAGTTTCTTGACAAGTACATGCCTCAGCTCATGAAACATCTTCACTACAGAATCATTGACGTGAGCACTGTTAAAGAGCTGTGCAGGTAAGGCTGGATTTAGGCGCCGTCAAATTGCCT
>NW_022111363.1:7785205-7787190 GCF_000313985.2 Echinops telfairi | reverse complement strand
CCCCGTTCTGTGCCAGGACAGCCTGTGTGCTGGGGCCTTGGAGATCAAAAGTAGCTTACAGCCTCATGGGTTGACAAGTGTGTCAAGAATTACAGCCCCCCTAACCCCCCCAAATTTGTTTTTAAAAAATACCATGCTCTGTATGATGATGTCTGCAATGGCTATTGGAGTGTTTTGAGGGTACAAGGGAGGGAGCACCTAGCTGCCTGCCTGCCTGCAGGTGGGGAAGCGCTTTATATAGGAATTCACTTTTGAGGTTGAAATCATGAGTGGGAGTTCCCTGGGCTGTTAATGGCGGGGAGAACATTCCAGCAAAAGGGAATGGGCAGGGCCTCAAAGGTGCAAGGCAGCAAGGAGATGGGAACAGAACAAGCCCCGGAGTGACAAGCACTCCCTCCCTTAACGCTGGGGTGCAGAGCAGGGGGCAGTGAGACCAAATTGTGAAGGGCAGTTCGCCTGGGTCTCCCGGCGGCTTGTGCAGCGGTTCTCAACCTTCCTAGTGCCTTTAATGCAGTTCTCATCTTGTGATGACCCCCAACCATAACATTTTTATTGCCGCCTTGTAACTGTCATTTTACTGCTGTTCTGAATTGGGTGACCCCTGTGAAAGGGTTGCTTGACCCCCAAAGGGGTCATGACCCATAGGTTGAGAACCGCTGTTCTAGGGGATGGAGTTCCTTTGAAAACTTAAGTGAGGAATGGATGAGATGATTAAAAACGCAACAGCCTTGATCAAGTCAATTCTGACTCTTGGTGACCCTGGAACTGCCCCCTATGGGCTTCCGAGCAGAGTGAAAAGCTTCATCTTTTCCCCACGGAGTGGCTGGCGCTTTCAAACTGCTGACCTCGTGTAGCCCACTAAGCTCCCAGGGCTCCTTGAGAAAGAAGGTAGCAAGGAGAACAAGCTAAGAAAGACCTCCTCGTGGAGAGAGAACGAGCGAGGGAAATGGCTGCGGGGGGAGTGGAGACGAGCTATGGAAGAGGGTAAAGGAAATAGGAAGTGGTAGCGGAGCTCTAGTTTGGCCGGCTGGGATGGGGGCAGGGGCCACCTAGGAGGGAGAACAGGTTTGGTAGGTGGTGGGGAGAAGCGTTTAGAATGGGGGTTGTGGTTTCACACGTTGAATTAGGAATGTCTGGTGGGTTTTTAGGAGGTGATTGTCCAGCGGGCAGTTGGCTCCATGAGGGAAGCTCTGGAGAAGGTTGGGTACAGATTAGACTCATGCCCATTGATGGAGTAAGGTGAGCTTGCTCAGAGAGAACGTGCAGACTGAGGAGAGGAGGGTGGGAGCCAGAGGGCGGGGTGAGGCGGCAGCTTGTTGGTCACCCCCAGGGCCCTTTTTCACTATTGATAAGTTAAGGAGGTGATTATTCAGTGTATTTGAAACCTTTTCCTTTGAGAGTTCCATTTCTGCTATATGTAGACGCTGGTATCCAGAAGAATATGAATTTGCATCAAAGAAGGCTGCTACTCACAGGTATGTGGGTCCCGCCAAGCCCCTGACACTCTGTTACCCTGGATTCCCGCTTGGCTGTCCGGGCCTTTCCCTGGGGGGAAAGATAAAGGTTGGATGGCAGAGACAGCCTGCGTTTGTGAGGACCATCAGGGATTCTGAGCCCGAGTCCTGCCTTCCCTTCTGGGATACGTAGACACCCTATCATCTTTCCTATAGTTTTAAAACTTTCAGATAACCTAGTGTGTAGAGGTGCTGAAACACTGTGACTTCCTAGTCCTGTGCAGCACTGTTGTTCCCACGGGGGTCTAGGCACACAGCCCTCGAAGATAAGAGCGCTTCTGCCCGCTCGTGAAAGACTCTGTCCTGAGTCTGCCGTGTTTAAAGGTGTTCCCATTGTTTCTCCTTTGCGCTTCAGCCTGAGGTACAAGTACACCAGGGGTGCAGAGATACATCCTGCACAGCTGCTCTTCCTGTTCCATATCGTGGGTCTTTCCAGGGAGGGAGGAGGGAGGAATGAAGATTCGGGGCTGC
>NW_022111363.1:7771905-7785105 GCF_000313985.2 Echinops telfairi | reverse complement strand
CCCCCGTCTCGTTGATCCTACTGGTACTGTATATAGCACAATAACACGTGTAAAATGCGCTATCCAAAACAACCGAGCTTTGTGTGTGTGATGATTCAGGATTTTCCCCCACAGATCTTAGGAAGGTAAAATAGTGCACCTATGTGGTTTTGGCAAACATTTTGTGAGTCACGCCCTAGGCAAAGTCTGAGGAAGAACCCGCTTAGTTATTTATGCCGGGAGACGGAATGGATTGCCTCACCAAATGGAGTAACGAATGATGTTAAATAGCCTCAGCTCTAGACCAGTCAGGCTTTGCCACAGAATGGGTTGTAAAGGCACCCTGGGTTTCAGATCTCTCTTGGGTTTCAGCGTGGTGTAAAGAGAATGGGTACCTTGATTTAGCCAGAGGGGATGCTCTGACAGCACTCCAGTGCGCCACTGTACATCCAGGGCTCAGGAAGAAACAACATTGTTGCCTTAGCCACTGAAATAACTCAGAAAATGCTTGCACTCAGTGTGTGCAATTCATTCACCGGAAGAGCCCCTCGGCCCATCGTTCAGAACTTATTGATTGACTTGCACCCTGTTCTGATAACCTTGCTTACCTGAGTTTCTCCGACTGCAACAGATGAGACACAGCATGTCGGAGGAGAAGGAAGCTGTTAGGTGGAGGCCGGCTGCCACTGGTTCAAGCACAGATCACACGGGAGGAAAGATCCTGTCACAGTTAGGGCCTGTCTGGCCATTGGTGCTCGTTACGCTGACTGAGACATGAACGATGTTCAAGTGTGTCGGGGTATTTCCTTCCAGGGTGTCATTAAGTACTGCCCAGACGAGCCATGTCCCACGAGCTGTTAATAAGTGTCCCACAAACGAGGTCAGCTACATTGTGGGAATACTGTGTGCACAGCGCACACGAAGAAATTAATGCTTCTCAAAGACCTTCACAACTTAAAAAACAAATTTAATCGTTTTATTGACATGTAATTCACCTATCTTACAGTTCAGTAGTATAAGCATATTAAGAGCGGTGCACAATTTTTTTAATTTAATTTTTTCTAAACCTACTTGACCCTAGCGTCACTCCCCCTCCCCCACATCACTATCTAATGGAACGGGGTGAGGGACTTGAGGCTACTATGATTTATACTTTTTTTTTTTTAATCAAGTTCAAAACAAAAAGCCACCATCGTGTTTCAAGGTATTTGCTCTCCTGAAATATCCCATTTCTTTTTCTTTTTTTTTAACCTTTTATTAGGGGCTCATACAACTGTTATCGCAATCCATACACACATCAATTGTGTAAAGCGCATTTGTACATCATTCTCAAAACATTTTCTCTCCACTTAAACCCCTGAATGTCCCACTTCTTGAGGGTGTCGGGTGGTGGCATTTTCTGCCCGTGCCATTTTTCACAAGTCACCCGGCAGAAATTGTGTCTTGTGGAGCGTCCCCGTCTCGGCGGCGGAGCCTGTCACTCAGCATGGTGTGCTCTGCTTTCAGGGCGCTCGATGACATCAGTGAGAGCATCCGAGAACTCCAGTTTTACCGAAGTAGCATCTTCAAGAAAAAGACAGACGAAAAGAAGAGGAAACTCATAGAAAATGGAGAGAACGAGAAGACCGTGAGTTGATGCCAGTTCCCACGCTGCCGCCACGGGTTTCTCTGGACGCAACTCCCGGCTACCTTTTCTCTGATGATGCTGTTCACCCCGCTGCTCGGCAGAGCTCGTGCTTTCAGTTAACGTACACCGGAGACGATGACTCCCACAGGCAGCCCCAGAATCACTGTTTTCCTGTCTGTGCTGATGCCATTGATAAGTGAAGGAGCTTCTTTGTAAGTACCAGGCCCTATCCACCCCTTGGTACAGAACTGCATTTGCTTTTAGACGATTTCTTTTGTTTAAAAAAATACTAAAAAATAAATAAAGCTAGTTCTATTGAAATGCAAAGCTTTTCGGTATCAATTCTTTAGTAGTTTTATTGGAGAAAAGTACCCTTTTTTCTTTTTTTAAGATGGCATGGCTAATATTTAAACTCCCACTGAACCCACTCGTTGAATTGAATGCAGTTCATAGCCTACAGGGCAGATTAAATGTCCCTTTAGAGGCTCAGAGACTATCATTACAGGAGCAGACAACCTCATCTTTCTCCTGAGCAGCAGCTGGTGGGTTTGAACTGCAAACCTGTGACTAGCAGCCCAACTGTTTAATCCACTAAACCATCAGGGCTCCGTGGTGGATTAGGAGTGGGTTTCATTTCTTACATTAAACAGGAAGTGAACTTGTTCTGCTTTGCTTTACAGCCAAGGATAAGCTATCCGGAGTTGGACTCAAGGCAGCAGCTTTGGGTTTGTTAATAGTTACGGAACTAAGAGAGCCGTGGCCTGGGCTACTTTGCACTGTAGCCCATCTCACAGGGACTGGGAGCCACTGGGATTCCTTCGGAAAGTAATACGGTGTATGAAGTAGTTCTTCTGTGCAAGGCAGCTACTGCTAGGTTTTCCAAGCTTTAGTAGCTGCTCCTCCAGGCCTTGTGCTCAGCAGGTAGCTGAGAAAGACTGCAGTTTGAGAGGCTTACCCCGAGAGGTTAGAAGGGTTCCGTTGAGGCCTTCCCCACAGTCCACAGCGAGTCCTCGGCCAGAAGGCACATCGAATCACATGTCCTTCTCTTCTTGTCGTCACTTGCCCCTAGCTGAAAAATGCTCTCTGTCTTAGTTATATGTGGCCGCTACAACAATGCCATGTATGGGGACTGGTATTTTACAAATGATTTAATTGGGGGCTCTTACAGCTCTTCATCCATCCATCCATCCATCCATCAATCCATCCATCCATCCATCCATCCATCCATCCATCCATCCATCCATCCATCGTGTCAAGCACATTTGTACATATGTTGCCATCACGTTTTCAAAACAGTTTCTGCTTGGGCCCTCAATATCCGCTCATTTCTACCCTCCCTCCCTCATGAACCCTTGATATTAAAAAAAAAAATCATATTGGGGGCTCATACAACTCTTACACAATCCATACATACATTCATTTTGTCAAACACATTTGTTGACATCATTCTCAAAACATTTGCTTTCTACTTGAGCCCCTAGTATCAGCTCATCCCCCCCGCTCCCCCATGAACTCTTGATAATTTATAAATTACTATTATTTTGTAATGTCTTAACACTGTCTGATGTCTCCTTTCACCCACTTTTCTGTTGTCTGTCCCCCAGGGAGGGGGTTGTAATCAGTTCCCCCTTTCCACCCCACCCTCCCTCCACCCTCCAGGTATCGCCACTCTCACCACTGGTCCGGAAGGGATGTCCTGGATTCCCTGTGTTTCCAGTTCATATCTGTACCAGTGTACATCCTCTGGTCTAGCTGAACCCTTGATAATTAAAAAAATTTTTTCCCCATGTCTTAAACTGACCGCTGTCTCCCTTCACCCACTTTTCTGTTGTTCTTCCCCCAGGGAAGGGGTTATATATAGATCATTGTGATCAGTTCCCCCTTTCCACACACACCCTTAGCCCCCCCCCCCCCCCCCCCCCCCCCCCCCGCATCTTTCTCTTACCTTCCTGGTATCGCTAGCTACTCTCGGTACTGGGATTGGTTTTAACAGGAATTACTCTGAGCTTAGGAGGCTAGAAGTTTGAATGCAGGGTTCTGGCTCTAGGAAAAAGTTTCTCACCTCAGTTTAGGAGGAAGGTCTTTGTTTCCTCCCAACGTCGTTGCACTCAGTTTTCCTTGGCATTCTCCGGGCGTATCTTGTCAGTTTCCCTGTGGGTCTAGCAGGCTCTCTGCACAGGGACCCCGTCCAGAGGATGTTCTCCTAGCTCATCTTACTCAGTACTGATGTCTTCCTCTCCCTGCTCTACCGCTCTCCTTTTCTCTCTCATAAGATAGGAGATAACAGGAGCCGTAGTGGCTTGGTGGGTCCCTGGTTGGTCTGCTAACCACATGGCTGTCAGTTTGAAACCAGGAACTGCTACTCCAGAGAAAGATAAGGCTGTGGAGTAGTGTCTCAGAAACCCACTGGGGCAGTTCTAGTCTGTCCAATAGGGTCACTGTAAGTCGAAATTGATAGCAGTGAGTTTAGTTTGGAAGATACAAGGTCATGTGTAGGGAAACTTCCCCTTACACAGAATCCAGGGCTGCGATCTGAGCGAGGAGCAGTCGGCAGATCATATCTTATCACACCATGGGGATGATTCTATCACTGCCAAATCACGGCATCCTGGCACAACCAAGTTCACGAATATTTGGGGGTGAAGGTGGGCACATAATTCAATCCATGACACCCCCTTAAGACAAAAACATCAGAATTGGGGTAGGCCCACTCGTGACCTGCTACATTAAGACTCCTGAACTAGAACCCTGGTGATTTAAAATTACATTCCTCCTCAGCTGTAGTTCTACGCCATGGTACTGCAGGTAAGAATAATCTCAGTAAAGCCCACTGAAGCTGGAACCCGTATCAGGCAGAAATGTGTCACGGAAGGAAAACAATAGTTCTCATTAAAACTTGGAGTAGAAACATGTGAACGGTGCACCCTGTCAAAGGTGGAAAACTTTCCAGACCTGGAAAAACGGCAGTCCAGTGGTGGGCTGGCTTGCAAAGGGTTCACTGGGCTCACAAGTCTGGGGAATGAATGGATGGAAAGCATTCCTCAACTGACTGCTGAATAGTGAGCCTGCTGTTTTTTTGGGATGACACAGGGCTCAGCTCACGCTCCAGCCTTGGTGGTTCAGAGAGGCAGGAATGGGCAGCAGCTACGAACAGAGTGAGACCGAAGTCCGAGATCCAATCCAAGCACCATGACATTCTAAGCTAACTCACCAACTGCTACAACCTGATAAATTCTCTCAGCCTCAGTTTCCGTACTGGAAAGCGAGAATAATAATGGTACCCAACCAACCCAAAGGGTTGTTGTGAAGGTAAATTAAATACGAGTCATGTACTTCTGCGGACTTGGTATACAGAGCTAAGTACCATCATTAATGCGGGAGATTTGAGTCTGTCCAAGGTCTTAGGATCCTCTGAGCTATTGGTCATCAAATCAGTGTTCACTTAGTGCTTGTGGTAAAATAATAGCAAGGAACATTATAAACTCCGGCAGCTATGTTTTTGACCAGTCATACTGTTTCCAACTAACATTTGGCAAGATCATCTTTTCTGTACTTGACTCTGAGGAATGTTATACATACGAGTGGGAGGATAGGAAAACACTGGGCTTCAGGAAGCGTTTGTCCCAAGTCAGTGGGTACACCTCTCCATTGCCATAGGATTCTTGCCGGCCAGCGGGTCTCATCACTTTACTGTTTACAGCCACACTGTTGAGTTTGCTTAGACCAAAGCTCTGGGTGTTCATTTTAAACCTCTGGTCCCATTCTGGGTAGCATGGTAGGTTACCAGATTTGTTAAGTGCAAGGACAGCAGTTCAAACCCACCAGTTGCACAGAGGGAGAAAGAAGCGGGGCCCTCATAAAGATTTGCAGGCATGGAAACCCTTGGTAGGGCCGCCGTGACAGTGGGAGGCTCCCACTTTGTATATTCATGATCTTGCAGATGGCTTTTAGTAACATCATGCGGCAGATGGCCTGGGAGACAAGCAAATCCAGCCTGGTGCAGGTGTGTGTGAAGCTATGGTAGTTGTGGGATGCGTTCATTATGATTCACTCTGCTTAACAAGGGGCTTACCAATTTGGGGTGCTGGTATTGAGAGTTCCACAGGGGATTCCTGAAGCTGTGAGGTCATTTCTGTGAAGCGAATTGCCATGCGAAGGGCTGAAGTGTATGTGGCTTTCCTCTTAAAAATGGTCAGTGTGTGCGTTTTAGCCGGACTTGCCATTCTAATACTCTCAGGTGTTCTGTTTTAAACTTTTGTATTGTGACTTAGGTGAAGGCAGATGGAGCAGAGCATCTGATGCAGTCTCCTCAATGTACCATCGGTTATCCCACTCCCTCCCTGTGCTTCCTGTGTCCATTCTGCCTGCTTTCCTAACCCACACAACTCTGTCCTGGGAAATGCTACCCTTGTTGATCTTAGACAGCTGAGTATTCCAACATGGGGTCCATTCAGTTCCAGACCTGTAGGATGACTAGGGACCGGGGTCTTGGGTGTCCGACCGGCCCCTTCCTGATCAGTAAGCCTGGTTTCTCTCTTGTGATTTTGAGTGCTGTTTCTCATTTTCCGCCCACTCTGTCTAGGACCTTCTAATGTGGTCCTTTTCAGAGCAGTTGGTTACCGTAGCTGGGCACCATCTAGTTCTGGTCTCAGAGTTGTTTGCATGGTCCACTGGTTTATTTTTCCATATTTCTGGATTTCTGTCACTATTTCCTCTGGACAAGGAGAAATCAGTAACAACACATTAAATCGTTGTTTATGCTCTTTTAAGATCCCACTCGCTACTTGCCAAGGTAAGATGCAGAACATTGTCTTTCTGAACTGCTCTCAGGCTGTGGAAAACCGAGCCCTTGGCAGTGTGTATCTGGCTTAATCTGCACGCTCCAACCGCGGGCCTGGAAGAAGGGCTCTCCTTAGACAAAGATCTCCACAGCTCTGAGATAGAGATGTCTTCAAGTACACATCCCTCAGGCTGAGGAGCACCCCCACAATAGCTCTCCATACAGGTGCTGCCATAGAAGGTGTTCCATACTTGGCCCGGCTGCTCACTGTGTGTCCAGAGGCTATCTGTCTTGTAAGAGTAATCAGATCCTCTTGTCCGTCCCATACAAAAGTGCAGCTGACTCCCTTCTGCTGGCGCCTTCTGATACTGACCATAGATTGTTCCCCTGGGGAGGGCTCAAGGACATACAAAGTTAAGCTGCTGACTCTATTACCTGTTCACTCTATGATGTGTATGCCTGCTGAAAAGGCTTGGAAGCCCCATGGTTATATATACCTATTGGAAAATACATGAGCTCTCTTGATCCGGACATTGGGAGGAGCCCCCGTACCCCACTATCTGCCTGTCTTATTTTCCGTAATGGTACAGCCACTCCTCAACGACCCATTTGACCGTGGACTGGTTCCCACATTTGGTGCTGAGGCAGTTCCAACTCATAGCAACCCCAATGTCCACAAAATACTGCCCAGTCTTGGACCATCCTCAGAATTACTATGTTTGGGCCCATTGTGGCAGCCAGCCACTGTGCCAACCCATCTTGTCACAGTGTTTTTCTTAACTGTGTTATGCCAATCGATCTTGATATCCACTTGGACTATGGTCCTGATCTCCCAGGCTTAGTGGATTATTTCCTCTAAGAAGTTTTCATAACTTTGCCCCTTGTGTGCCCCACTATAATAATGCATATATTTGCAGTACATATGTGGATATCATCTGTTAACGCTATTATTTTTGGGTATTCTGGCAACTCTCCCTCCTAGGCATGTTTAGCCTGAGCGTTCAAGCATGTATCTACTCATAGATCACTACTGGCGCAGGCTTATGTTTCAAACAGTATTTGAAGTTTCTTTATCCATTCTTCTGCTGGTGGGCATTTGGGCTGACCCCACTTTCTAGCTATTGTGAACAGTGCTGTGGTGAACACAGTGCATGGCTGTTTGCTTCTTTAGGCTATATAACTGGCAGAGATGGTGCGGGCTCATCTGGAATGTCTGTTCCCTGTTGTTGGAATTATTTTCGCTTCCATGCATTTCTAGTTAAAATTTATACCTATCAGGAAAGGGCACCTGAGAAGTCTGACCACCCTATGAATCAAGGGGTCTTTTGAAATGCTCTTATGGGGAAACAACAGTGCCCCCAAATGGAACTAGAAACTGAAGGAAAAAGGTTTTTCAGTTCTGGATATGGGGTCACTTCATTAGGGCATTCACAAGGGCCTCAGACCCACCCACTAACTTCCCCTAAATCCAGCATGGAGGGAATAAGAGAAACCAAGACAGAATATTGCAAGGTTGTAAAATGCTACAGTGTAAAAGGTCTGTAACCATACCTGTAAACTTACGGAGAAAATGTCTGCTTTATAAATTAGTTCAAAAATAGCTGAACAAATTTATTAAGACTTTTTTCTGCCTTTTGAATTATCTTGAATGTGTGAAGAAGCTTCCTCTACAGCTAGTGAACTCTCTTGATTCTCTGAGAGGAAGGAGTTAAAATTTAAATAACACTGAAGTCTATCTAGCTAGTTTTACTGGTTTAAAAGCAACAAGTTACATGAGATTGCTTATGGTGCCTTAAAATCTCCACTGATGAAACAGAAGGGGGAGATGAAGAGAAATTCTATGTCTGACAAACTTCATTTTTTAACTAAAAAAATGTTTTCCTTACTGAAAACTTCTAAGAGATGTAGGGCAGGTAGTCACATTTTCACCTCTGCAGATAAAGCTGATCCTAAGAAGTCCCAGGAAGATGGAAATCGTGTTTGGGATCCAGGTCGATTAATCACCTGTAGGGAAGGGCTATTCACTTATGTTTTTGCAGGTTGCTAACAGCCCAAAGGGAGGGGCTGTTTGTTTGTGTTTTCACAGGCAACGGAGATAGGTGGAGTTCTCTTCAGCCAGCAAGGCCCAGAAGAAAGGCAGCTGATGCCGTGAGCGGAGAGTGGAGAGGACAGCCCACAGACTCCTGTCTTGTTACTGAAGTTATCCAACAGGCTGAGAAGCCCTCACAGAGTCCTGAGAATGACAACTGCTGTCTGCTGAGACGTTTCTGCCATGCTGACGCTGCCTCGGGGACACGGAACTGAACACTTTATGCAAAAGTGGCTGGAATATTACAACAGACTGTTCATTTGCTAAAAGTTCAAGATTATGGATTTACAACTTCAATTCTTGCTAAAATGTAATTGGAATGTAACTGATTTCGGTGTAACCCCTTACCCATATAATATGATCTTGCATAATTGAGATTTGATCAGAAAACATTTGCAAGGGCTAAAGGGAAACATTTCATTAGATATTAATCAGCTACAAAAGGCTATTTTCTATACACTCAAGAATGGACTTAAGATATCCCCTCACTCTGAGGTGATTAAAAAATTAGTGGACAGTATAGACAGGCTGGGGTTCAAAGTATTTCACACAGCTTAAGTTCATCTCACTTCTGTTCATTATCCTAATTTTGATGCTCACAGTCTCATGCTGCTTCTACAGGAAGCGAAGGGATATGAAAAGAAACCACGTGGCTTCTATAGCGCTATGAAATCTTAAACATAATACAGAAGGGGGTTAATGTGGGAAACTAACCCTGAGGGAAATATGACGAGGACTATATTCCCTAACTTAAAACAGAGGGAATCTGGAAAGCTAGTATTCCACGGTAGGAAAGCCACCACGTTGGTAAGTTAGAGATAAAGTCCAAGTACATTCTTCTGCTTTAAATAGCGTTCCCACATTCTCCCCTAACAACTGTGCTGCCTTAAAGTGAGCACATAGTTGGCGCTATCTCCTAAGAGAATCAGACATCCTTTTGCTATCTCCTCTCAGTGTCACCCATTCCCCTCATACCTTCCCCCAGTGCAGGTATTCGGTTTCCTCATCTTTGAGCTCAGGGACGTTCCTGTAGAGTCTACTCACCTGGTGACGCATGTAACTACTGAATATGCATGTCTTATGGCTACCTATAAATATCCCACGACAGTAAAGAGTCCCTCTCTCTTCCATCCAGGTGGACCACCAAGAGGGGCTGAGGGGAACATGCTACCATGAAATGTGTCTGACTCCTTCATTTCATTCTCTCTCCTATCATTCCTATCCTCTGTGACTTTACTATGATCTTTATATATTGTAACCACACAATCGCGCCTACTGACCCTTTGGTTGCTAGAGGCTGGTTTCTTCTGACAATTGCTTTGCGCAATGGTTGTACATATCCTTAATATGTTTGATCCTGACTTGTGGCATTCTGTCAACTTCCCTAGTCAACCTTCATAATCACGAGTGTTGTCTGTGGGCTCTGAGTTGCACTGCAATGGGTGAGCAAGGCCCGCAGAGAAGCAGAGTGCTGTGGTGGGAATGGGTGGTGTCATCATAAGGTAAAGCAGATTCGAGGGTAGAGGCATGTCCGACCTTTGCTTCATAGGAGTCCTCCATGGGCCCATGTGGAGTTGGACTCTCCTTCCCTCTTGGGTAGCTAGAGGAGGTGAGACACCCTCATTCCATCTCATCAGTAATGTTCAAGGTTAATTTTGTCATTAAACACATTCTGCCACGTTGAGTGTCGTCTGGTGATAATGCATGAGTGCCTGAAGTACACACAAATGCCCTGGCATTGGGGGAGGGGGGGTTATTAAGCAGGGACAGTGGGAAATTGGTGGTGGTTAGCATAAGTCTTAAGTAAGTAGCAGATGAATGGACAAACGCTATCATGCTGTGTATCTCTTGATGGAGGTGTGCTATTTCTCTCTTGATCCATGTGGTAATGCATTCTACATATTCTGTGGGGATTAATTGAGTTTTCCTTTTTTGAGCAAAGCTTTCAATTTTCCGGGCCTCAGGACAAGACTAGCCGTGGTAGTCACATAAATGAAGGGTCCTTTTCTAGGCGAGCATTTCAATTTGAATAAAGGAATATTGTATCCTCAAGAGGACTGTTCAAAAGATGTGGTTGTGAGCCTTCCTTCCAGTAGAATGCAGGCAGCTGTCATGGGTACAGTCACGACTGACTTGTCACAGAGATCCAGTTGAGTGCCTACGACCTGGGATTTAGCTTGGCTTAAGGGGCAATTCAACGAGGTTAGCACCTGGATGATAACCCTGGGTGGTCTGTGGTACAGAAAAGAAGACTCAGTAAGAACATACCCTAGGAAATGGGAAACACTGGGGAAAACCCATGGCCAGCGAGTCGATGGGGACTCACAGTGACCCTGTGGCGGGCAGAGAGGATTCCCAAGGCCGTGGATCTTACGGGGAACAGACAGCCTCCCCTTGCTTCTTCGGAGTGGCTATATCACCAGGGAAGTGTGGAGCAAAAATACATCCACGTGCCAAGAAAAATGTGTCACAAGCAACTGGCAAAATCCTTGGGGGTCCAAGATAAGATGCATTATTTGTCCTGGCATCTTTTCAAAACAGTCCTGTCTCAGGACCAGTGTGTGCTGGGCGCCAGCTGAGAGGCACCAAACTCTGGAGCTCTCCCCTGTGCTTCCCAATTTAGAGTCAGGGGAGTGAACAGGTGAGGGAGGTGCTGGCTTTTTGTCACCGGCAAAGCTGTACCTGGGTGACAAACAGCCAAGGCACAACCGTTATGAACCAGCCCATGTGAAGCCTATTATATTAAAAACTCCAGAGAGATACTAATAGTGGTTCAAACTATCAGGCAGGTGCTACTTTGCAATGTGTGTCAAAACATTATTTCTGTGTTATGCCAAAGATGTTCTAGTGCTGAAAGTGCTTCGTGTTTTTCTGTTTGTGTGCATAGAAGGTTACACCATGTACTAAGACAAACATTTGACTAACTGCCATCAGAGATGAATCTTACCTGCTTCAAGTTACGTACAGATTCAACACACAGACCTATTTAGGAATGGGATTGTTTATAATCTGCCTATATAGGGAATTGCTGTTTGTGTGTACAGAGAACTTAACTAATTTATATGCTCCCTGGTGGTGTAGTGGTTATGAACTGTGCTGCTAACAGCAAGCTCAGCAGTTCAAAACCACTAGCTGCTCCTCCAGAGTGAGAGGGGGCTTTCTACTCTCATGAAGTTTACAGTCTTAGAAACTCACAGGGAAGGTCTACTCTGTCCTGTAGGGTCACCATGAGTCGGCATTGACTCAATGGCAGGGAGTTTGGTTTGGTTTGGAGCATCTAGTCTTAGCTCCTTCGTTCTTCCAAATTGAGCCAGATGAAATGTTAGGGATCAAGAAATATTTCAGTATCTAGATTAATAGGCCCTTGTAGGCTGCTTGGAAACCAGCTCTAGTTCAAGCATTGCTTCTGTGGGAAATGTTTCCAGCTCACAGTTGATATTGAGCAATAGAGTTCATTGTTAGTTAGAGGCCTGCATGTTCTTTCGTCCTTTCACTCATTTTGCCTGTAGCATTCTTCTTTCTTTCTTTAACCCATGGTTTCGTCTTTACCATTAAATAGGTTGCCACAACAGCCTAGTCGTTGCATGTCGATATTGAACAGCGAGCAGAACCAATTTCAGAAGAACTGAAAGCAAGACGGATGATAAGCCTTTCCTAATCAGTGGAATAGGAGCAACGTTTGCTCCTGGTGAAAAGAGTTTCACTTAAATATAAGTTCCCAGACTGGGGTGGGGGGTGGGGGTGGGCAGTGAAGGTCATAGCACCAACTCTTCTTCGAAATGCTGGTTTCTTTCTCAGAGTGCCAGTATTTGTTTTATACAATTTTGCTTTTATGAATAGTAAAAAAAAATTTTTCATTACCTGGGTAATGTAGAGTTGGTTAACATTTATTTGGCTAAATAAGGCTGTTAAAAAAGCCATGTGATATCACCATAATTTCATAAAAGGAAAGGCATTTTAACACGCATGCAAAACCCACACCAAATCCACTGGCCCTCTCCACGCTGACTCCTAGTGACCCCCAGCACAGGGTAGAACTTTCCCTGTGAGGTTGTTGAGACTGTAACCTGTTTTTTTCATTCTCCAAAACTAAATTAATTCCTAATGTTCACGGATAGCTCTACTCGAATACCAATTATAATTAAGAACTTAAAACTCATAAAATAGTGTATACCCACTTGGTACTTAAAATCCTAGACACTGATTTTTCTCAGGGGCTTCAATATACCTTTTACACCCATTGCTGTTTGTGTCTAGCTGAAACTGGAGACCTTACAGAGATATTGTACTTTTTTAAAAAGCTCCTTAAACGGTTTGTTTACATTAATGAGTTTTCACATTTTCAGTGAAACAGAACTGCATCTAACCCATATCCACATAATTACTATTACTCTTCTTGATCAAACTCTTCTCTCAACTTGCAAGCAAGCTGAGAAAGTTATAGAAGACAGTGTTCCAATCTGAGGAACGAAACGCAATGGACTGTGGAAAATGAAAACGTAAAAAAATAAAATAAAATAAACCACTAAGAAAATACATCACAGTTTTGAAAACAGGAAAAGCAGAGGCTCTCTGGTCACTTCCGGTATGAAGCTGGCAGAAGGCAGCATGTCCCTTCTGGAAGTAAGGTGTCGCTGGGTCCCACACACAGCCGGAGGCCTCGTGCAGAAGGTAAGAAGGAATTTGGCAACAAGGGGCTGGCCCTCCTTGGCTCTAAAGCAGGGC
>NW_022111363.1:7763623-7770189 GCF_000313985.2 Echinops telfairi | reverse complement strand
GCCCCCCATGAGACAGCAGTCTGGCAGCAAGTATCTGACTTGCCCCCACACTTTCGTGTTTTTGCCTAGTCCCCATGATGAGATCCCATGTGTGAGATTTTCAAGAACAGCACATCTTGACAGACAGACGAAGGCCAAAGAGCCTCTCAGAGTTCTTATACAACCCACCCTGTCTCCCCACTCGACATCTGCATCGATGGAAGGCCCTTGTATAGTAAACAAAACCAAGCAAAACGAACACCCACATCTCCATTTTCCTCTTCTGAATTAAGTGCTCTCATGGATTTTGTTTTACAGTTTGTGGAAAATGGGGTGATGATATTTCTTGTAAACAGGAGGTTGGCAAGAAACAGAAATACATCTCCTAAAACTTCAGCATATCATAGACAGGTTGGAGGAAACCACCAGGCTGCTGGGACCTCTAAACTCGGAAGAATCTGGTGCCTTGGGGCGGCTCTGGCTTGGTACAGCAAAGCAGGGACCAATGGCCAGATAAGCACCTGCCATATCCAAGGTGGGCTCCACAGAACTCGGTCCTACTACCTCCAACCCAAATTACAGCACGTTCCCCGCACTTTACTCCTATGAATTAAACCGTATAAAAGAGCCAGTGTCCACAGCCAGGTGACATGTTCCTTAAACTTGCTGCTATCCTTTGAGTCCTTGGCTTTGTCACTGCAGTGCATGGTATGCCAGGCCAGGCGGTCCTGGGACCTCTCCAGTTCTCTGGTCACTAGGGCCTGGGCTTGCTCCCTGGTCACCAATGCCCTGGTGCACCTGCTGCATGGATGCCAGGCTGTCCTCATACTGGATCATGAAACCCTGTATCTTCCAGATGGTCTCTCTCCAGGCTCTTCCGCATGGAGTCGACTCTCCTGCACGCAGAGCTGCTGCAGCTCCACCATGGTGGTGCCACCCTGCGGCGCACTTGGACGAACCACATGGGCTGAGATTGTGCAAGGAGAAAGACCCTGGGTTTCTCTAAGAGTGGCTGGTGATGTTTAATTGCTGACCAAATCCACACTGTCTCTTAGTTATACCTGTGCTTTAAATTTAATATGTTTAGCTATAAAAAGTTCAATTGTGTCATTTTTCGCATTGCACTTTTGGTTGAATAAACACACATACACACACACTACACTTCATTCTGGGTTTCTGCGTTTGGAAAAATTGGTAGGTAGACCTGGGACTTCTGCCAGAATTCTTCTCCTTGAGGAATAGAAGAGCGAGAAGGAAATGACATTCTGAGCTGCTGCTTTGCTTCCCAAGTTATTGAAAGGCCCAGGAACATATCTGTAAATGCTCCTCGTGGTCTGCTTCAGAGAAGCTGGGTTATCTAGATGAAGAAGAACGTAGCACCAGGGTAGAAGGAAGGCTTGTTAACAACCTTTGGTGCACAGCTGACACAACCTTGCTCGCTGAAAGTGAGGAGGACTTGAAGCACTCGCCGACGAAGATCAAGAATTGCAGCCTTCAGTGTGGATGACAACTCAATGCAAAGAAATAAAAAATCCTCACAAGCGGATTAGTAGGTAATGTGATAAATAGAGAAAAGATCGATATTGTCAAGAATTTTTTCTTACTGGATCTATAAACCATTGGAAGCAGCAGTCAAAAGATGCATTGCATTTGAGTAAATCTGCTGCACAAGACCTCGTTCCAGTGTTGAAAAGCAAGGATGTTCACTTGAGGCCTAAGGTGGTGTGCCTGAGCCAATCCAGGATATTTTCAGTTGTATCATTTGCATGTGAAACTTGGACTTGAATAAGGAAGGCAGAAGAAAACTCAATGGTGTTAGATGAAGAATATTGAAGAGTATCATGGACTGCCCAAAGAATAAACCAATCTGTCTTGGAAGTACAACCAGAGTTCTCCTTAGAGGCAAGGATGTCAATGCCCAAAGAATAAACCAATCTGTCTTGGAAGTACAACCAGAGTTCTCCTTAGAGGCAAGGATGTCAAGAATTCATCTTACATACTTTGGACATTGTAGCAATTACATAATCTACTGTCAACTTGAGGGAATGGGTCTCCACCCATTCTGTCAATGGGTCTCCACCCATTCTGTCTAGTCTGTCAATCAGAAGGCATGGCCTTCTGAGGATTCTGGGAACTCTGGTCTTCCTCCCTGGGACACAAAACATTTTTGTTGACAAGCCACATGGAGCTACACGGAAGGAGCCACGTGGAAACCCACACCAGTGCTGAGATATTTCCACCACCACAGGATCCACAAGACTTTCCACCTAGCGGCCTGTGATCTTCCTGCATTTGGTGTCATTTCATGTGTGATGTCTATGAATTTGTTTCTCTAGTCAACCTAGACTAACACAGACATGTTCTCAGGAGAGACCAGTCCCTGGAGAAGGACATCATGCTTGGTAAAGTAGAGGGGCAGAGAAAGAGAGGAAGACCTTGCTGGATTGAAACAGTGGGTACATGTAAGGCCTCCAACATAAGAATAATTGTGAGCCTGCACAGAACCAGGCAGTGTTTTTTGCTCTGTTGTACACAGGGTCATTACAAGTCTTTTTTTTTTTTTTCATGTGTTTTACAATGCTACTTTGTACAGTCTTTCTTTTTTTTACCTGCTTAACGTATTTTATTTGCCGTATATACTCGAGTATAAGCCAGCCCGAATATCAGCCGAAGCACCTAATTTTACCACAAAAACTGCATTAAAAATGTGCTGAAAAACTCGGCTTATACACGAGTATATACAGTATTCAGGAAACATTTTATTGTGAATTAGGTGATGGTTTATAGAACAGATCATCTGTCTTACATTCAACATTTCATACCCATTTTGTTTCCACTCAGCAATTGCCGGCTCCGCAATATACCATCAATTAACCCACTTCCTCTGTGTTACCTGTTTCTGTTCCTCCTTATCCAACCCTCTGAACTTTGTCCTTGGGTAACTGCTGCTCTTTGATCTTAAATGGTTGATTATTCGACCATAGGACTGAGTTCTGCTCCAGACCTTAAGGGTGACTAAGAGCTATAGGCTTGGGGGAGGGGGTACCTCCTGTCTCTTTTAGGTCAGTAAGCCTGGGTTTTGATCATTTTTAGTTTTGTTCCACATTTTCCTCACACTCTATCTAAGACCTTCTAATGTGCTCTTTGTTTAAAGTGGTTGGTTGTGGTAGCCGGGCACCATCTAGTTTTTCAGGTCTCAGGGTTGTGGAGACTGATGTTTGCACCTCTGTTTCCACTGGTCTGACTGCTTTGATTTCCATCACTGGGCAGGGAGAAATGAATCATTGCACATTTCATGGGCACTTGTGAGTGTTTAAGACTCCAGTTGCTACTGACCCAAGAAGAATATAGAACACTGTCTTTGTGAACTATGTTATGTCAATAGACCTTAGGTTCTAGGAATACTGGGAATTCCTTTATTATTTAAGTTTTGTTTTTCAGATTTTTCTAGTTTTGACATTATGAATTTGTGGTTTTATGTGTGACCTTTACCCATAAAGCCTTTAATGTTCAAACACTGACTTTCTGAGAAGTGGGGTGGGAGGGGACAGGTATAAATTTTAACTGTGGTAGCCTTTAATGCTAAAGAAAATGAAGAGATAAGATACAAAGTGATAATTAAAAATTGTATATTGACAAAAAGTGATATTCAGAATATAAGAAAACTTTCTACCCCAAAAAAGCAACAAAAAGAACCCAGTAGAAAAATTTGGAACACATGACAACAGTTTCTTCACAAAAGAGGAAAGTTGAGTGTCCAATGAATATGAAGAATGTGATGATTAACCTCATTATTAATTAGGAAATTGAAATTAAAACCATATGAAACTGCTGCATTCCTAATAGCTTTGTAACTATTGTAAAGTCTGATACAACCTGGGATGTGGTGCAGTAGTAACTCAGAACAACTGATGAGGATCTCCGTGGGTTCAACTGTTGTATATTAGTTTCATAGGTACATAGTCTTTCATAAAATTACAGCTAAAAAGTGTAAATGTGATGTTTGTAAGCTATAATAAATGCATAGTATAAAGTATTCAAATGCTTATTATTCATTATCTATTAAGATAAAAACATTTATCACTAACTCCTCAGCATAGTTATAGCTACGTTCCACAGATTTCTTTCTTTTTTTAAACAGCTTTATTGGCACTTCATCCACATATACAATTAAGTATTCTGGAATTTTCATTCTTCCCAATGCTACCCATAATTTATTAAATTCCACACAGTCAAAGACCTTTGCAGAGTATATGAAAAGGTAAACATTTTTCCAGAATTCTCTGGTTTTGGCCAACAATGATATCCCCTATTATATATCCTCCTCCAAATTCAGGTTAAAATTTTGGCATTTCCTTGTTAATATACTGCTGCAATCGTTTTTGAATTATCTTTAGCAAAAATTTACTTGTGTGCAATATTAATGATCATTTTCTAGGCTTTGATCACTCCGGGCACCTTTTGGTGGAATGGGCACAGCTATGGATGTCGTCTGGTCATTTTGCGAGGTAGCCGCATTCTACGTGTTTGGTATACATGAGGATCACCCCCAGCACTGCGTCTGTTTATTGAAGTATTTCAGTTGGTAATCTGTCCGTTTCAACTGTTTTCCACCAGTGCCTTCAGTGCAGCTCGCACTTCTTCCTCCGGTCCTGTCAATTCCTTATCATGTACTTCTGAAACGGTTGGACATTGACCAGTATTTTTTCCATCATCTTTTAACGCTGTCTGCGCTGTTTGTGTCCCATAGATTCCTTCAGTAGTGCAGTTGAGGTCGTTTCTTTCTCCAGTTCTTTTCATTACTGTTCTTCCCGTTAGTTCTCTACCTACAGCTCCTACACAGTTTGCTTGTTTTCTCCAGCTGCTCTCTGAAGCGCTTGGCGCAGCTCTTTCACAGCCTTGTTTCTTCCAGTTGCCTTAACTTCTCTTTGTTCAACAGCAAACTTCGGAGTCACTTTGTGATATCCATTTTGACCTTTTTTCTTTCCTGTCTTTTCTTCATGTCTGATGTCCTTGATGTCACCGCACAGCTTGTCTGATTTTTGGTCACTGGTGTTCAATGCAGTAAATCTATTTATTCGAGGTGGTCTCTAAATTCACACGGTCTATATTCAAGGTCCCATTTTGGCTTTCATGGACTGATTTTAATTTTCTGTCGCTTCAATGTGAACTTGCACATGAGCAACTGATGACCTGATTTGGAACCATTCCTTGCCTTTTCTGATTGATGATACTGTGCTTTCTACAAATGCAGTTAATTTGATTTCTGAGTATCATAGCTAATGAAAGCCAGGCATATAAGTGTTAATATTGTAGGAAAAAAAAGTATTTACAACAAAGACGACATTGGTCTTGCCAAATTCAACCTTGCCTAGACCATATTTTCCAACTATCAATCTTTGTTTCTAAACTTTATATTCCAATCACCAGTAATTATCAATGCATCCTGATGGCATGTTTGATCAATTCCAGACTATGGGAGGTGGTAAAAATCTTCATTTGTTTCATATCTGGCGTGAATGACTAGTGCATACATTTAAATAATAACTGCTTTTCATTATAGGCATATGGGTATTCTATCACCGACAGCATTGTACTTCAGGATAGATCTTGGAATGCTCTTTTTCATGATGAATGTTGCAGTGCGGTGAATTATTTTTGGCTCTTCTAGGCCAAGTTCTTGTTAACTCCCACCAAATGACTTTCCTCTGATGGGTCTAGGTGAGAAGGTGAGGATAATGTGGATTGTATTACATGGTTTGGCTGTGAGCGACTGGCATCCTGCTGGGTCTAAAGAAGCAGGGGGTGAGGTCTCACTACCAGCTAGAGAGGAGAGACAGGAGAGGAGGGCATCCTTTGCACCCTGAATCTGGTTTGCCTTTCTCTGCCAGCTCTCTGGTTCTTGGGACTCAAGTTGCAGCCTATCATATGATCTGACTTCACTAGCTTCCCTAGCCATGGGGTTGAGGACCCTCCAGATTGTGGGAACCTGAAACCCAGGAAGAGTCGATGTGGACACATTCTCTACACTCATATTTAAGGTCGGGGATGCCGAGACTCTGGTGGAGGGAGGCCTTCACACTTGTGAGTTGGAGATGAATCCCAGTCACATTCTCCTAACTAAAATTTATTCCCAATGTCCTTCCGTAATAATGCCATTGTTTTTTCTTTTTATAATGCCAATTTTATGGTGCTTCTTACAAGCTCACGGTTGCTTACTGTATGCTTGGAGGTTATCTTCGTGAAGGCTGTCTATCTTTAAAACTATCAGACCCTATTGTCTGCCCCGCCCTAAGTGCAGCCCACGCCCTTCTGATCCTGATCATAGATTGTTCCCCTGGAGAAGAGCTCAGGGACACCGACAGTAAAGCCAGCTCAGAGACAACCAAGGTTAAGTCTCCATCTTAACTCTAGGACCTGTCCTTCCTGTCCCATGTATGCTTCTAGTACATTCCCTTCCTGTTACGTGTATGATGTGGCTTGCAAGCCCCAAGATTAGATAAGACTGTTGGAGAATACATTGGCTCTCTCTGGTTCCAGAGTCGATGGAAGAGGTCGGCCCTTGCATGCCTTGTCAGTTGTCCTTT
>NW_022111363.1:7757863-7760775 GCF_000313985.2 Echinops telfairi | reverse complement strand
ATTGATCTGTGATTGTTTCTGCCATTCACTTATTGTTTATTGTTGAGTCAGTTAAAAAAATTCCCTTGTAAATTATACAAGGAGGCTTAATAAAGTTTTCAGAAAAATTCCATGAACTTTTTTGAGGACTCCCTTGTGTGAAGGAATTTATCATCACTTGTCGCAATTAAAAAAATGGTATTTGCTTTTTAATTTGAATTAATTCACTCATTTTTTCTTCCATTTCTTCCGGAGCAAGTATCTACAACCCCCCTTACTCATTTCCTATAGAGCTGTCTCGTCCTCTTTTATTGAGGGAGAGGATGATCACTTGGCAGAGATGATATAGCCCAGATTGAAGAATTGAGTTGGAGGTTGAATGATGTGAGCTCTGAGATCCTTGCCAGTTCTGTGAGTCAATGAATATCATGTCTACGCAGACAGTTTCCAGATAACAGATAACTGAAATACAATCTCCCTGATGATACAGCGTGACCTTAGACTCAGATTGTCAAAAATATATAATCTTCTGACTCCTTGCTAAAATTTTATTACAAGTGACTTCATGTATTTTTCCACACATTTTTTCAAGCCATTCAAGAGGTGGCATCTATCCATATAGAAAGCATAACATTGACAATTGTCAAAGATTGGAGATTCAGAAATAGAAATAATTAACAAGTCTTTAAGGAGCATTGGTGGCACTGTGGTTTAAGTGCTCATCTGCTAACCCTAAGTTTGGCAGTTCAATCCCACCAGCTGCTCTGCAGGGGGAAGATGTGGCAGCCAGCTCTATAAAGATTTTAACTGTGGAAACTTCAGGGACCAGTTCTACTCTGTCTTATAGCATCATTGTGCGCTGGAATTCATGCAATGATTTTTTGTTTTGAATTCTAAAAAGTTTGTAGATAGAGGTCTAGTAAACATGTGAGCCTCACTCACTATCAATGTCCCTTTAGTCACTAAACTGATGTAGCAAGGCCTGATTTAAGGTCACTCTGACCTGGAACAAACTCAACAGCAATGGATTTTGATGATGATGATGATGATGATTTTTTAGGAAATATCACGCAGGGGTCCTAGAAATAGGGGGAAAGGCTATTCACCTATAATGCAGAGGCACTAGGCTGAAAGAAGACATTCGGACTGGTCTACAGCTTTGCTTTTTGAACATTCATGTGAACCATAAGCAGTGAGCAGCAGCTCTGGGAGAACTAACTGCACTGACAGCCTTAAATTGGAGGTGCAGTACAGTGGTGGGATCGGCTGTGGGGCAGAAAGCCACCTTTGTGCTGTGAGTCAGCATCAAAAGCCACGGCTGCGAGGCGCGGGGCTAATCTGCCCCATCAGGGGGCAGTCTGTGAGCAGTGGGCCTTGGCCCGATCCAGCTGGGCTTTCCCATCATGCGGTAGGCAGGCTCTAGAGGAGAATGTTCACAGCCACAGAATTGGTATTCAACAAACAATTATGGTCATGTATTCATCCCTGGGTGGTGCATCCAGTTAATGTGCTCAGCTAACTGAAAGGCTAGAGGTTCGAGTCCATCTGGAGGTGACTCAGAGTAAATCACCTTTCAAAAAAAAAAATCAGCCTTTGAAACCCTATGGGCCACAGTTGTTCTCTGACACACATTGGATCGCCACGTTAACAAGGAGTGGAAGTTCTTATTTGACACAGTCTAATTTACCGTTTTTTCTTTCTTGGCTCAGGTTCTCCGTACGTGGCCTAAAGGCTCTGCCTTGCTGAGATCATTGGTACTTTATGCTGCGTCTCCCTCTAGACCAGCGGTTCTCAACCTTCCTCATGCATTTACATACTTTCATCCAGTTCTTCATGTTGGGGTGACCTCCAACCATAAAATTATTTTCGTTGCTACTTCATCACTGTCATTTTGCTACAGTTATGAATCGGGCAACCCGTGTGAGAGGGTCATTCGACCCCCAAAGGGGTCGCGATCCACAGGTTGAGAACCGCTGCTCTGGACGTCACGTGGGTTCTGGCTTTCCATTTAGGGGTGGGATCCACTTTGAGTCAACGTTCCTCTGTGACTTCCCGGACGGCTTGCCGTTCTCCTTTTGTGGATGAGTATTCACATCGGACCAAGCAAGCATAAACACAAATCATATACCCTCACCGAAAGGTTCTAGCTCTTTTAAAGACACATGGGGCCATGGGGCATTTATAAGAGGCGATTCAGCTAGTCCTGTCTAAGCATTTGACTCAGGCTATAGCACCTACACTAAGAAGTTAATGATACGGTGTAAACAACAATAACGAGCACATAAAATGCCAACGTCCTCATCTTGTTCTAATATGGTCAAGAAAACACTTCTAGTTGGGGCACCAGACCTCCCCTACTGCCCGCTCTGTTCCCACTGACTGGTCATTAGCCTTGTTTTCTGGCTCCCGGCATCTCGTTAGGAGTTAATGGCAGCTTTGCTCCAAGATTCATGTGGTGTCATAAATCCAGTTTGTGGCCCGCATAATCTGCTGCCTCAGCATCCATTAATGGCCTCATTACTCTTTCACCCAGATTCTGACCCACCCCTTCTAATCTGAACAGTCAACGGCTGTGGCCTTGAGCTAGCCCTTCCAGGCATGCCCTGTTCATCTCAAGATTTAAAAAAAAAAAAAAGGTAACAATCTTGTAACCCAGTTCTCACGGGGCTGAAAGACTCCCTGACCTTGCTGGTCCTGCCCACGTGGCTCCCGGTAACTTCAACCACAGCCCCTTTTCCGGTGGGAATGCACGAGAGCAGGAAACTGACCAGAAAGACTTGGGCACGGACGATGCCCGAGACCACCTCTTGCTGCCACACAGCTGCGGCCTCCGTTCTAGGCTAGTTACCTAGGTCCTCCCCGGGTACCAGCGCTGTGCAGCCCCGGGTACCACCGTCCGACTTGGTACCTGGGGAGTAAGCCTTTGCCCTCCC
>NW_022111363.1:7755850-7757473 GCF_000313985.2 Echinops telfairi | reverse complement strand
CCGTCCACCCCGCCCCACCCTCACCCCACCTTATTATGCACAAGAATAAACCTCAGACTTTGACAGTTTTTAAAGAGAGATCTATTGAGAAATAAAAGCAGCTCCGGGGGCGAACCCATGTCCTGGGAGTCAAAAGGAGCCGCTCTGTGAGGCCCCAGGCACGCTGGCAGCTGGGGCTCACCTGCCGAGCTCCCACTGGCTGGCGCTCTGCCCGCCGCTGGGATGCCCAGTACAGCCGAACTCCGACGGTTCACATTTGGGCTGGTTGCCCACATGCTGACGCACAGCGATAGGGGTTCTGAGGTTGTAAATCTTTCTGGGGCCAGATAACCTCATCGGTGTCCCACGGAGTGTTGGTGGGTGTGAAACATCGGCCTTGGGATGACCGACCAGTGCCACCAGTGCTTACAAGCGTGGTTAGGCAATCATTTCTTCAAGAGAAATGTGAGGATATTTTCGAAGAACTGCTCAGCTACTAAGGCTATTAAAATTAAAAAAAAAAATCATTTTGCTGGAGGCTCTTACAGGTTTTATAACAATCCCTACCTCTGTTGTATCAAGCACATTTGTACATCCGGTATGTTGGCTAAGGCTACGTGCTTTCTGCAGCAGTAGATGATTTGGTCCACGCCTGCAGCTGTG
Source organism: Echinops telfairi (assembly GCF_000313985.2). Taxonomy (NCBI): domain Eukaryota; kingdom Metazoa; phylum Chordata; class Mammalia; order Afrosoricida; family Tenrecidae; genus Echinops; species Echinops telfairi. Next base: position 7,756,831 of record NW_022111363.1, on the reverse strand, counting down.
TTAAATGAGTTTAGTTCAGCTTTATGATGGAGGGCTCTGCACAAGTGCAGAAGCAAGTGTTTTGCTTAAGCAATAAAATGATTAAACCCAAGCCAAACCAAACTCACTGCCGGCTGGGCGTCGGTTCCACTCATGGCAACCCTCTAGGGCAGGATAGAACTGCTCCTGTGGGTTTGAGACCGGAACTCTTTACAGGAGTAGAAAGCCTCATCTTTCTCCCCACGGAGCGAGCCTAACGCGTAAGGGCTGCAGGTAATAAAAATGGTTATAACCTTTAAAACGGGAAGTATCCTGGTCTTTAAAGGGAGAGAAAAGTTCCCAGTACAGAAAAGCTGTAAATCTATGTGCAGCAGCATAGTCTAACCGTATCTCTCGATAGACTTAGACTTAACCACAATCTGTTCCCTTTCCTGGCACACCTGCCCAAGCAAGTCAAGCAAAACCACAATTTCAGAAAAACGAAGGCAAGCATGTCTCTTTAAACGTGTCTACCCTGCCATATACTAAAGTCAGACTAAAGTTTCGGCCTATGAGTCAAGATAGTTACTTGACAGGAGCCCAGGCTGGACCAGGAACCGGACTCTGAATGGTTCTCTTTGTCAACTGTTTCTGTATTATTTTGCTAAAGATGTTTTAGTGTATCTGGAAGTGCTTCTTTAATGCATAGAAACAGTCCACTGCATATGAAGCATAAGACAAACATTTGACTGATGTGAGACTTGAATCGTACCTAACGGTTCTGACTTACATTCTGTGCTTACTTCTGTAAGCATATTCAACGCATTCACCTTAAAGACAGATTTGTAATCTAGGGACTGTCTGCCGGTAGTAAATTCTGTTTGTTTTCTGGTCTTCCTGCCCGAGTTGCACTTCCTCATATCATAGCTTATGAATCATCCAAGACATCTGTAGGCCACCTATGGGTCAAATTCAACACCTATGGGTCAAATCTAAACAATCAGTTTAGAGGAAATTTTGGCT
>NW_022111363.1:7752955-7755036 GCF_000313985.2 Echinops telfairi | reverse complement strand
AGCGACATGAGTTGGAACTGACTAGACGGCACCTAACAGCAACCTTAACCAGCAGTGTGAATCGCTTTGCCCTCAGACAGGGTGCATCACAGTGTGGATTGTTGTCTGTCCCCTGGCCAGTCCTGGGAGAAGTGCACGGCCCTTAGGGACTTGCTTGGGTGTGCCCTTAATAGAAATTGGGGGCACTAAGGTCACACGATCACGAATATCGCCCTTACTGTCCTAGACAGAGGGTTCTGGCCCAATCTTGGAAGCTCTTCTATCTAGCATCATATATGTGTCCCAATCATGGGCTCCGCCCTGCTTCTGTGGTCCTGCCTGTAACTGTGATGCACCGATCAGCTGCCAGGCATGCTTCCGTGACAGCTCTCTTTGTGCTCCCCTGTCCTATTTAAGTCTGTTTCTCTGTAAGTCCTTGGATGCAATTATGACTGATGATCTTCCTCAAGCTCATGCTGTGCCCTTGTCTTTGTCTTGTTTTCCTGGTTACAAATAACACATGTTCTCTTCAAATTATATCTGAAACCCGGGGGTTCTCTTTTGTACCCCAACATAGGTTTAATGCTATTTTATTCCCCATAAAAGTTTCTAGCCCAATAGTTATTTTTCCCCTTAAACTTTTTATTATGAGATTGGCAACTGTTTATAGAACATCTCATAGTTTTACACCCAGCAAGTCATACGCATTCTTATTAAGTGCTGTTGCACTAATCTTTATTTGACCAGGTAGGCTAGTCTCTAATGATTTTGAGCTCTGTTCCACACTTTCTCCCATTTTACCCAGGACCTTTCAATGCAGCGTTTCCCAAAGTGGGTGAAAGCACTCCTGGGGAGGCCCTGGAACAATCCAGGGGCTGCAAAAGCAGATATCTACACTTTTAGCTTTTAATTAATTACTAGGGGTGGGGGATGCTGAGTAATCTTTTTTTCCCCTGAAAAGGGTGCAGTAGGGCAAATAAGTTTGGGAACTTATGTTAATATGGTCCTTTTGAGAGAAGTTGTCAGTGGTAGCTGGGCACCATCTAGTTCTTTAGGTCTCAGGGCTGTGGAGATTGATGGTTCCCTTGTACAGTATATTAGACTAATTGTTTCATGCACCTTTCAATCTTTGTTACTCTTCTTTCCACGGCAGAAACTGCAGAGCTGTGTGGGATGGCCCTGTCTAGCCCTCTGCCAAAGGTGGAGCTCTTCACTCTTTTTAGTGTGGTGGACCTTCCACAGAGGAGCGGGCTCAAACACAGAGGCATTTGTAAGCAGCCTATCTTCCAGGGCAGACAGATAGTTCAAATGAATCCAGAGCCATAAAGGCTCTTTCTTGCCTTCCCAATATCAGGTATTATGGGTCCCTGGCACCATCTGGCCATAGCTAGCATTCCTTGTTTGGGGAATAAGAAGCACGTTAAAAAATCAAAACAAACAAACAAATAAGCAACTTGTTTTCTAGTAAAACAAACAAACTCCAACACATTTCCTAGAAATTTTTGAGCAAAAGAAGTTGCAGTGCTATTTTTCTCATCCATCATTGAGAATGTTATTTGAGGAAGAGGTCTTGCTATAACTGAAGAACAATGGACATCAGTTGTAATCCATTGTAATCCACTGATTGTACTCGATTGGTCCTACTTTTCTTAAGGAAAGATATTTGTATCTCTGACACTAATGATGAAGACTATCAGGAATTTTTCCCCCCTGAATTTCCCAAAATACTATTTCCCCCTGGCAATCTTGGGGGGTAGTGATTCTATCTGATTAGATTATATTTGATCCCATCTCCTCAATTCCTTTCTCATTATTTCCTTTTTCACAATGGAATCTTTGCCTCATGTTTGTAAAGCTCAAATCGGTTTTTGCTAAAGCCAGTAGTGTATTGAAGGTGATGCCAATACCTGGTCTAGAGAACGAGAAAATCTGCTTCTAGTTCTACAAAGGCAAATATTCCTAGTTTGGGATATATATTTTTAATCGTTTTATTAGGGGCCCATACAGCTCTTATCACCATCCATACATACATCAATTGTGTAAAGCACATTTGTACATTCATTGCCCTCATCATTCTCAAAACATTTGCTCTCCACTTAAGC
>NW_022111363.1:7737362-7751174 GCF_000313985.2 Echinops telfairi | reverse complement strand
AGTTAGTTCAAGGATCATTTGTTGGCCTTTAGGAGTGTTTTCCAGTCCAGTCTGTTGGGGCACCACGCCCTGACCCCAAAGTCCACCTTCAGCATTCCCTGGGGACCTTGCCGCTCCATTCCCTTGCTGTTCCACTGCACTCCCCCAGTGCTTTGCCTAGGTGTGCGGGATCAGATCAGGCACAATTCCCACACTGTGTCTCCAGTGCTGTCCCCCACAGGGCCATGGGTCAGTGAGGGGTGTCATGTCTCATAGTTGGGCTGGCCATGTGATCCTCTCTGTGTACTGGATGCTCCAATTGGGGTCATCATGCTCAAGGCCTTAGTTTGGGATCTTAAAGAACCCTGGTGTCAAAGTGGGTGTGCATTGCGCTGTTAACCACCGGAGAAGTGGTTCAAATGCAGGCGCCTCTTCCAGAGTGAGGTGGTGCTGTCGGTTCCCATAAAGATTTAGTCTCAGAAGCCTATGGGGGAATTCTACTGTCCTAGAAAGTTACTATGAATTGGAATGAACTTGATAACAATCGTTTGGGTGCTAAAAGTTTCCCCAAAATTTTAATTCAGTTTCACCACAGAAGATAAAAGATGATACTCTGTTAGTGGGGAAAAGAAAAATGATGAAAAAATCGGGGAAAAGTATGATCTAAAGGTTTATATAGAAACACAAGGAAAAGGGCATCAGTGAAAGGGGGAAATGGGAGCTAAACTATAGGTCAAAGTTTACTGCCACAACTTTTAATATTCTGGCAGCACTAGCCCATGTGATTAGACAGAACAAACATGTCAAATACACTGGAAAGGAGAAGTTGGAAAGCTGCATGATTATATTTAGATATTATGATTGTGTCAAGGATAACCCAAGAGGAATAATAGAAAAACTATTAGATTCAGTAGGGTCAATATTCCAGAATTACGATGTAAAAAATGTCCTTCATGGTTTGTGGTAGTTACATAATCTGGTGTCAATTTAGGACTTGAGAGGGTTTACAGTGAAGGGGTGGAGTCTAGTCTGTCAATCAGGTCACAGCCAATGTGGCTTCTATGGGCATGGCCTTCCCCTGAGGATTCTGGGAAAACTCTGGAATTACCTCCTTAGAGAAGGGAGACAGTCTAGCCTCTACTCACTCCCTTGGAGACCCTCTACTGACAAGGGTGACTCCCTGTGAGACATCCCTGAGGAGAAGCCATATGGACCTACCCTGGTGCAGCCCTGAAAGCTGGAGAAGCCGCGTGTGACCCCTGCCAGCGCCGAGATGCTTACAACGCCACTGGATCCAAAGACTTTCTACCCACCGGCCTGTGATTGTCCTGCATTCGGAGTCATTGCATGTGTTTCATGAGTCCGAAGAGGACTTTATAAATTGGTATTGGACATATGGGCTAATATCAGACTTATGGTCTTGGACTGGACTGGGTTGGGATGCTTTCTTTACATACAATTACCCTTTATATAAAACTCTCTGTTATACACATGCGTGTTTATGAATTTGTTTCTCTAGTCTACCCGGACTAACACACAGTTCATCTCCTTGTTCTTGTTTCCTCCTTCATGACCTCTAGAAGCTTTATTTCTAACATGATTCTAAAATAGGATGACCATGGAGGTGGTTTTAATTTGTGCATTATTTTAAGCAATGCTTTCAAGAATATGATTTGTGGATGGGTTTGTGTTAGTCTCTCTAGAAGAGAAACTCCTGGAAAAGTAATTTCAGAGTCAGAGGACGTACACACACTGTTTTCTCCAGGACCCTAGCAGTGTGTAAGAATGCCTTGGTAGTCATGACTATTATCTGTGTTTATTATCTTGGCTAATGTGTAGTTGATGTGTGAAGACATTATTTCAATTGGACCTTTTCCTCATAACTAGGGCAGTAGAATACCTTAGCCTTCAGATTTCTTCTTTTATGAAGAACCTGTTCATGTCACATATCTGGTTTTGTTAGCGTGTTTCTTTAGCACATCGATTCCTGGTATTCTGATATTTGATGGTATATTGCTGTTCCCATTATGCATATTGAATGTGTTCTTTTTACAGTGTCTTACTTGCCTTTTTCTTTACTATGGTTCTTCAAATTTTCATGTAATCAATTTGTCAATCTTTAGTAGCTGCTGATTTTTTCCCCTCTTCTTTATGAAAGCTTTCCCCACCCCACAATTGAAAAAAATTATTCATATTATGCCTGTGATAAGTAGGTTTATTGTGTCAACATGGCCAATGAACACATGTGGGATTAATTGAAGGGCGGAGAGATAAATGGCTCAGCGAGCCTCACCTTTCCTGTCTCTTGCTCTTTAATAATCGGACCAGTGTGCGACTGCCTTGCTTCTCTGTGCCTCAATTTGCAAGCTATTCTACCTGTGGGACACCTAACCCGTGGATTGTGTTGCTGTAATTTGAGGTTCCTTCAAGACCTGCTTCACCACACTATTGATATATACATCTCTTGAGCTGGGGACTGTTGGCTCCCTGTTATCTTGCTGACTGTTTGTGACCTGCCTTGCTGTTTGCTGCCTGTGCCTGGATAGCCTGAATTGCTCTACAGAGAACTACCCAGAGGCCCTCAAGACTTGAAAGACTGCCAGTGCTGTCTCACGGAGGTGAGTTGCACTGAGCCATTTGTACTGCTTTATAGATCAATTGTTTATTTCTTATATATCTGTCTATATAAATATATATAAAATTATTAGCATCCTGGTTTTGTTTCTCTCGAGAACCCTGTCTCATATCATGCCTTAATCTACTTATACACAACAAAATTTCCAAACCACTTTATGAGGAGCGACTCCAGACACCATCCCATTCCACAGTCCAGTCAAATCCAGCAGTGTTGTACAATCGCTACCACTACCAGTTTCACACCTTTTCTTCCTTGAAATCCTTGATATCAGCTCCTTGTTACTCTCCACCTCCCCCGTGACATAATTTTTATGATGAATATAGACACATATATAAAATGTCAGAGATTATTATAATGGGCCCCAACAGAGCCATCGTTGGACTTCAGTGATTATCAAGATTTGCCGCATGTACTCACTGCGTGTCTGTCTTTATCATCTCTGCTGTTGTTGCTGCAATATTTTAAATCAAGTCTAAGCCAATTCATTAGTTTACTTACATCAACTTCACTATGAAATTCTGTACCTTTCTTCACAGCGCCACTGAAACACCTAACAAAATGAGCACCAATTCCGTGGTATCACCTCCTAAAACCCAAACATCCACTGCCTTTGAGTCCATGATGCCTCAGAGGCCCTCCAGGACAGCGTGGTCTTTAAGGCTGTGCATCTTCACGGCAACAGACAGCCACATCATCTTCGGGGTGGCCAGTGGATTGGAGCCTTTGGGTAGCAGCTGGGTGCTTTAGCCATTGCACCACCAGGGTTCTGGTATCACCTAGTTAGCCAAAAGCCAAACTCACTGCCATCGAGTCCATTCTGACTCCCTATAGGATGGAGTGGAATGTTCCCGAAGGTCTCTGAGGCTGTAAATCTTTACAGGAGTAACAACCCCATCTTTCTCTCCCGCCACCCCAGAGAGACTGTTGGATTCGAACTGCTTACTGTCAACATTAGTATCTGAATGCTTAACCCACTACACCCCTCCTAGTTCATCAGCTATCATTTAAAGCCAGTCCATTTTGACGTTTCTCCACGTATCTTCAACAAGACAGGTGCTTTCCTCCCAGTGGGTTTGCTCAAATCAGTAGCAAACATGCACCCTCTATTCCTTTGATTGGGACCTTTTTTTTTCCCTTTTAAAATTTCAAGTAGTGTGCTGCCCTCCCCCTCCCTTAATGCTATTGGTCTTTTGAAATAAAACAAACATGCCATTTGTTTAATAGGATGTTTACATTCTGTATTTCTTTATATGTTTCTTTATGGTGTCATTTAACTTACTTCAATTAATTTGAATAGTCAGGAGCCAAAGAGGACACTCATGCATTTGATAGTTATATCTCCAGGCATCTTTTCATTTAGAATAGTACCCCTCTCCTCCTCCATATTGACTTGTAAAACCTGGGTCATTTCTTCTGTAGGAAGTCCTACGTTATGAGTTATTGTCTATTTTCTGTCTCCTACTGCCATTTAACCTTATTTCCTGTAAACAGTATATTCATTCCACCAGCACAATTAAATCCAGTTTCAACTGCCCAGCCCCTCCCAAGAAGAATATCACTTAGTGGCAATGGATAAATTACATTGCATCAATCTTGCTCTTAATAAAGTTGAACTTGATCAGTGGGTTCAGATGCGACAGCTGCCACCTTCATAATAAAGTTCTTGAGCAACGTTTTCCTTTAAGGTTTCATATGTTGATAGGCTCTGCCTTCATGACTTCTTTTATTTTTAATTTTTAAGTTTTATTGACATATATGTCACATGTCATACAATTTAATTGTTTAATGATATGAAGAGTTGTGCAATCATCACCACAATCAATTTCAGAACATTTTCTTCTCTTACTCATTGTTGTTAGTGCACCACATGGTATTCACATATCACACACTTCCATGGTTAAACAGCTTTTAAAATGAGTTGTGTAACCACAATCAGTTCTAGTGATCCCTCCCTCTCCAGAGTTCATTGCTTGCTCCCCAAGTCCCCTCACCCTCCCTATCTCCCACTCCCCACCCCTACCATCCCCTATAAACCCTTGCATCAGTTATTATCTCTATGCATCTACTCCTTCTGTGATTTACAAACTGGAAAAAACAATAGAAATGCTAAGAAATTAAGTGGTAAAGATAAAATAAAATAAAGATAAAAATACAAATAATGACAAAGGAAGATAAGATCAATATTTTAAAAGTCAGGTAAGAAATTTTTGTCATGAAACAAGCAAGAAATACTTGCACCTAGAACAAATTCAAGTTGGGTCAAGAGGAAAGTCAACTGACCAAGTATTGAGTTTGATCCAGTATAATCATTATTACAATGATCTCTATCTAATTGTAAATCTGTTTGAGACCATTGCCTTGGCTAGAGGGAATCTGCCAGAGGCTTCACCTGACTGTATACTCTGCAGATGAGTTTTTGGCTCCCACTGTCATCCATAGCCTTCTATTAATTGGGTGTTCAGAATTTAAGCTTTTCCCTTTATCATATTTGGATTTTGTTATTGCCATCTTTGGACCATACAGGCTGCTGTGATTCTTCAATGTAGTCTTAGTTGACACCTCAGTTAGATGGTTGCTTGTTTGAATATAAGCCTTTAAGACCCCAGACACTATTCTGATTGATAGCCGGGCACCATCTGCTTTTTTCACTTTTCTGTGTGATCATTTCATGTAGGTGACTATTGAGCCATGTTATCAGAAGTAATTTTTCTTGGATTGGGGCTAGAGTTAAATGGGAGACCAGAATCCATCTGCTTGGCCATGGGATATGCACGCCTCAGGTTTACTTTGGCAATTGTATATTATGACTAAATCAAAACCCTGTAAGACCAACTACACCAACAATAGCAAAAAGCCAACCAGCAAACAAACAAAGCAAAAACAAGCAAAGGAAAGGCAGGAAAACAGTAAACCCATATTCGAGTACATTTGCACCATCAGCTGCAACCCATGTGGTGTTGCCCTACACAGTTTGATTCCATTCGATTGAGCTTCATTTACTCTAAGTATGGGGATTGTTGCGGGGGGGAAACTTCCTGGATTAATTCTTCCAAGTGCAGATCCCTGCCCAACAGATCAAAACTTGTCATATCACTGTGAGGGGGGCATCGATATACTAAATCTGTGGTGATTCTGGGTCCCTTTCCATTGGACACTCGCCAAGCCAGAGGTTCCCCCCAAGGCCCAATGACCACCTCTTCCATAGCCCCAGAGTGGCCATTCTCTACTTCCTTTCCCATCCGAGTACCCCCTTCAGAAGGTGCAGGCAACTTGGAGGCCGAGTTCAGTTCATTCATGCAGGCCTCTCTGGTAAGTCCTTCTGGTGTAGACCCTGCGTTGTACCATGCTGCCTGCAAAGTCAGCTTCCAAGGTCATCATGGTGCTTAGTCCCTGGCGTGGCTCACCGAGGGTTGGGTAGAAACATATTCATAATGTCTACCCAGGAACATAAAATAAACAGATTCATGATGTCTACCCAGGAACATAAAATCAGGTCGGTCCATTGTCTCCCTAGGTCCCCCACAATTATTGCTTAGTATCACCTACCATACTCACCAACAGAACATTAGTGCCTTTTCTCAAATGTAGATGCTCCCCTCCCCTGGTTCGCTTGGTTTCCCGGCAAGGTTCTCCTTCCATTCCTGTGGGGGGGGGGGTCCATTGATTTGCCCCAGCCTTGTGTTGATGCTGTATAGCCTTAGTGGACGGTCTTCTCCCATTTTCCCCCTCTTGAAGGAGTGACCCCAGACAATGTGAGGTCCCGTCCTTCAAGGTGGCTCTTGTCGGTGTGCATAAGAGAGGTGATGTGTGGTTGGTTCATGGTGGGTACGTAGCTTTCTTTCCTTTTGTTCAGGAATTGGTCCCTAAGATTTATTTAATTGGTGTTTCTCCTTAAACGAGTGGACTCATACAATACTTGTCCTTTCATGACTGACTTATTCCAGTCAGCATAATGGTTTCCAGCCCTTCCATGTCAGGAGGTGTTTCATGAGTTTATCACTATCTTTTAGGGATTCATAGTATTCCATTATGTGCATACACCACAATTTCTTTATCCATTCTTCCACTCTTGGGCCTTTGGGCTGCTTCCATTTTCTTGCAATTGTGAACTGTGCTGATATCAACATGGGAGAGCACACATCCTCTTGTGTTGTGTCTCATTTCTTGAGGTATATGCCTAATAGTGGTACTACTAGATCATATGAGATTTCAATTCCCAGTTGACTTAAGTATCACCGTACCGTATATACATATAGCCACAGTGGCTGTATGTGTTTACAAGTCCACCAACAGTGTATATGAGTTCCAATATCTCCACATCCTCTCCAGCATTTGCTGTTTTCTTTCTTTTTTTTTTTTTTAAATTTGGGCTAGTATTGTGGGTATAAAGTGGTATTGCGGTGTGCTTTTAATTTGAATCTCCCTGATGACTAATGATTGTGAGCATTTTTTCCATGTGTTTGTTAGCCATTTGCTCGTCATTTTTGGTGAATTGTCTGGTAGGTAGCTAAGAAACAGGGACAGGGGTTATCCTACCCATGCTTACACAAGGACCCTTACAGGAGGCTGGAAGAGAATCAGCTGAGCATTAAAGACCTCCTATAAAGACCTTAACTGGGCATGCTCCCATCCAAGGACAACATCCCCCAATCCCGTTCCCCCACCCCCACCCACCAGCCCCCAAGCTAGGTGGCCGGTCCACTTGGGCGGCCCAAACTAGGCCCAGGTGGGCTTGATTCAGCCAATGGGGTCAACTAATACCTTTGACCACGCCTCCCCAGCCAGAGGTTTAAATACCTTGGCTGTGGGACTGCTGACCCCTTCGCGACCCTTCTGCCTTCTCCCCTTGGACCCTGCTCGTGCGCCTGCCCTGTCTCTCTGGCTTCAGGTCACCACATGTGGGCGTGCAGTCCCACGAGGTTGCCCTTGTTCAATGGTGAGCCCCAGTGTAACTACTGCTTGGATTGGCACGCTTCCGTGAAATAGTCTGTGCACCTTTGAGACGGTAAAACGTGAAATCTCTCCTGTCCTTTATAAAAACCCATTTGGATCACAAACCAGGCTTCGGTGTGAACTCTTTCTCGTGGGAAGACAAGAACAGAGGTATTTCCCACTCGAGAACCCTAATGTGTCATGTCTTTTTCCTATTTTTTAATTGGGTTGTTTGTTATTTTCTTATTGAACCATTGTAGAGTTCTGTATATTTTGGTAATTAGCCCTTTGTCCCTCAAATGAATGTCCTCAAACTTTGATAATAATTGTTATATCTACCCGCACCTTCTTACCAAACTCAAGCAGGGAAAGGTCGTTTAATGGGAGTTAGAGTTTGACTAGAAGAATCTCATTACATAATTCACTGCCCCTGTATTTCTAATAATAGTAATAATAACAAGACTACTGAGTGAACTTTGGGATCTTTCCCCCAGCTCCATTTAGCCATAGACTATGTACCATAACGAAAGTACATTCATTCAAATGGTCTGTTCTAAAGTTACTTGACACAATGCATTTTGCTGGTCACCAATTTCATTTACATTTGGGTTTATTTTGTTTGCTTGATCACCCCGCGTCCTTCAAGAAAATTACTATTCTATTATTTCTGTTGTCCGCATGTTCATAACAGAACTACTCACAATAGCAAAAAGATGAAAACAGCCTGGCTGTTCACCAATGGAAGAAAAGAGAGACATACTGTGCTGTACTGGATGATGCTACCCAATGCTGAAGAATAACAATTAATCTGCCAAACTCCTCTAAACAGGGATGAGCCTGGAGGGCACTAGGCTGAGTGAAGTAAGTTAATCACAAGAGGAAAACTATTGTTTGAAACCACTAGTGTTAAAAGTCCCTAAAAGCTTTTCACACTAAAGAAGCATGTTGCTGGTTACCAGAGGCGGGAGAGGAAAGGAGGGTAAATTACTGGTATGAAAATTTGATTCTGACTCATAGCAACACTACCGATATATAGGTAATAGATCCATAATTGTGGTGAAGCATACAGGGGCATGGCTATGTAAACTGCTTCAGTATAACCAAACACATTGAGGAAATAAGTCATTGGGCCCAGGGATTCGGAACCTTACTAGTCTTGGGAGACATCAGGGTAAATTAGCATAACTTAGCCTACAAGGACAATGTTCTACATCCTGCTTTGTGGAGCAGTTACTGGGGTCCTGTGAGTGGCCATCTAAGGTGCAACATTGGTCTCTTCCCATCTGAAGCAAAGAAGAGTGAAGAAAGTCGGAAGCTGGGTGGAAACAACCCAGTGGACCAATGGATCACATGGTGGACATCAGTGGCTTAGTGGTTGAATAGAGACCGGCATAAGCCCTGGACTATGGCTCTTAGTCACACTTCAGAACTGGAAATGAACTCACCTACATGTCTCCCTTTTTAGCTAAGCAATACACAGACCTCTAAGGAGACGAATAACACTCGTAGGTATGCATACCTTGGCATTTTCAACCATGTGAGATCAAAAGGGCATCATTTACTCAAGGCCAAATGTCAGAAGGGTTAGGAAAGGAGAAATGGAAGCAGGAAACACAGAGAGTGGATTGGGGAAGTGATGTTTCATTGTGGGGATTGCAATCAATGACATGAAACAAAATGTGTATGAATTGCTGAATAGAAAACTGACCTGCTCTTCATTGAATTTACAATGAAAAGTAAAACAAGCAAAAAACATGGACCTTTTTTTGAGTCTCGGAAAACAATTGTCCTAAGTAAGCTCCTGAACTGACCTGTCTGCCTTGAATTTAACTGGCCCAGCAGATCCTCTAAGCAAGCCACGACTATGATTGGACCTCTTTTTTGAAGACATCCTAAGGGAACTAAGACAAATGCATTACTGAGAGAATCCGTCTGCAGCCGTTGATTGCAGAGATTTGTTTAAACACATTTTGTTTGGAATCAACAATGTATTATGAATTGAAATCCTAGTAGCAATACTTTTTTGAATCAAAGAATATTTCTATCTATCTATCTATACATACATACAGTTGTTAGGTGCCATTGAGTTGGTTCCGACTCATAGTGACCCTGTGCACAACAGAACAAAATCCTGCACAATCCTGCACCATCCTCACAGTCCTTTCTACACTTGAGCCCGTTCTTGCAGCCACTCTGTTAATCCATCTTGTTGACTTCCTGACTTCCTCTTTTTCTCAGCCCCTCTACCAAACATATATCCTTCTCTGGGGACTAATCTCCCCTGACAACATGTCCAAAGGATGTAAGACAAATCTCACCATTCTTGTCTCTAAGGAGCACTCTGGCCATACTTATTCCAATATAGATGTGTTTGTCCTTTTGTCAGTCCAGAGTACTTTCAATATTCCTTGCCAAGTGGATATATATGTGTATATGTGTGTATGGTATTGTGGTGGCTTGTCATATTGTGGTAGCTTGAGTGCTGCTTTGATCCTAGAAGCTATGCCACTAGTATTTCAAATACCAGCCAGGGAAACCATGGTGTACAGGTTTGAATGAAGTTTCTAAATCATAGGTTCCAACATTCATTAGTTACCCACCCCTTTTAAGGAAAAAAATGGAATCAGCTCAATATCATCAGTTAGAACAAGGCTAGGGGCCAGCTGTGGAACAGACCATCTGTTGTTCCGATACAAGTTCAAGTTGAATTGAAGAAAATGAAAACAAGTCCACAAGAGTCAAACTGTGACCTTGAGTATGACCCACTTGAATTTAGAGACCATCTCAAGAACAGATTTGACACACTGAACACTAATGACTGACAACCAGACATGTTGTAGAATGATATGAAGAATATCATACATAGACGGAAAAAGCAAAATGGATGTAACCCTGGAGGTTCTCACTTGTCTTTGCCAAGAAATGTGGAAAAGAACTACCTGTCCAACTGTCTGGAAGAGACTCATATTAGTGCCCCAAAGATGTGGAAACTATGGAATAATACTATTAATACCGTATGTGAGTAAATTTTTGCCAAAGATCATTGAACAACTGTTGCAGTATTCCAGTAGTGCACTGACGTGGAGCTGCCAGGCATTCAAGTTGAATTCAGAAGAGGGCGTGGCATGAGGGGTATCACTGTTGATGTCAGGTGGGTCTTGCAGAAAGCAGAGAATATCTGGAAGATGTTTACATGTTTTCCATCAATTATAAAAAGGAATATGAGTGTGTGGATCATAAAAAAGATAGGTAACATTGCCAAGAATGGAACTTCCAGAACATTCAATTGTGCTCGTACAGAATCTGTATATAGAAAAAGACAAAGTAGTTTTATCGGAACAAAGGGATAATGTGTGTTTTAAAATCAGGATAGGTGTGCATGTGGGTTGTATCTTTTCATCAATCTGTATGCTGAGCAAATAATTTGAGAAGCTAACCAATTGAAAAAGAATATATCAACAGGATTGAAAGAAGGCTCATTTAATGTGTAGATGACACACCTTGCTTGCTGAAAGTGGAGTTTAAAAGCTTACTATTGATGATCAGTATGGATTATACCTCAAAATAAAGAACACAAGAATCTTCAAAAAAGAGATCAATAATCAACATCATGAAAAATGAAAAAAGATTGACATAGTAAAAAATTTCAGTGTTTGGATCCACAATGAACTCATAGAAGCGGTATCAAGAAATCAAATGGCATATTCCATTGGGCAAATCTGCTGCACAGGACATCTTTCAAGTGTTAGAAATCAAAGACATCACTTTGAAGGCCAAGGTACACCTGAACCAAGCAAGGTTTTTCTAACCTCCTCATATACTTGAGGAGGCTGAAGGTTGAATAAGAAAGATGGAAGAATCAATAACTTTGCATTATGATATCGGTGAAAAAATTTAAGTATACCATGAACTTCCAGAGTGAACTTCCAGAATGAACGCATCTGTGTTGGAAGAAGTACAAACTGCTCCTTATAAGCCAGGATGGCAAGAAATTGTCTCACCTGCTTTGGACATGTCACCAGAAGGGACCAGTCCACATAAAAGGTCATCATGTTTGGCTAAGGAGGTGAGAGAAGATGCTCAGTGAGATGGATTGCCACAGTGGTACAAGAATGGGCTCAAATATAGGAAGGAGTATGAGGGTTGTATAGGGTCAAGTGGTGTTTTGCTTTGTTTTATACAGACTTGCTGTGAGTCGTAAGGGACTTGACAGCACTCAACAATATATAGTAGTATATATATGTATACTGTGTACGTATGTATGCTTATATAAAAATCTTGCTCTTTTTGTTCCTCCATTTGTGGGTGGGTGTATTGCTACTTGCTTTTCTCCTCTAACAGCATATTCCAGAGACAACAGCATGGCAGTTCATGTAACTTCTGAATTCCTTTTGACGGCAGCAGGGGATGTGCGCCAAATGATCCCCTCAGTCCTCTATCGCTGCACATTCGGTTTGCTTCCGAATCTTTTACTGTTACAAGTAATGCCCCAGTGAATAATCTTGCACATTGTCATTTCATAGTTTTGCTAATGTATCTTTGGGACTACTGGATCATAAGGGACATACGCGTGATTTTTCTAAATATTGACATATTTCCCTCTTTAGGACTGCACCACTTTGAATTCTCACTTCCGGTGTGTGTGAGTGCCTGTTTCCTCACTATCAAAAAACAAAACAAAACAAAAACAACTCACTGCCATTGAGTTGATCCCAACTCATAGGGGCCTAGAGGACAGGGTAGAACTGGACCCATGATTTTCTAAGACTAATTCCTTCCGGGACTGGAAAGTTCTGTCTGTCCTCCTTGGAGCGGCTGGGGGTTTCAGACTGCTGACCTTACAGTTGGCAGCCCAACATGCACCACTCCCCAGCCGGGCTCCTGGTTCCCCACAGCCTCATCAGTTTGGTATGTTTTCAAACCTTTGGACTTTTTTCAGTTTGATAGATGAATAATGGTCTCCCAGTGTATTTTTTGATGTGTATTCTTTTCCATTTAAGGGCTATTTTCATTTCTTCTGCTGAATTGCCTACTCATATCTTCTGCCAATTTTTCTATCTAGCTCTTTTCTTTCAACTTTTAGGAGCTATTTTATATAATAGGCATTGTCCGGGCTATAAATTGCAAGTATTCTTTTTCTATTTGCCATTTATCTTTTGACATTATCTATGATTTTTTTGGGGGGGGGGCGCTATACAGTGGTTTATGTTTCACTACTATGTAATGTTTAGAGCCCAATTTATCAGTCTTGATGTTAAGTTATCAGCCTGGAAACAGAATGTTTTTTATTTTATGAATTGCAGTATCTTTTCAGAGTTTTTGCCTTATCTTTTCAACCTTAAAAAAATTCTTTCAAGCTCTTAGTTCAATAGTGTCTTTTGTTGAACAGTTTTCAATTTTAATGTTGTAAAATTTACTGTGATTTTCCCTTTGGATCAGGCTAAGAAAGAAAACTTTGCCTCAAAGTCATGAAGATATTTTGCCATATTCACTTCAACAGAAAAAGAATTGTTTATTATTGATCTATAATAAGTACTAGAATTGAACATGACTGTTATACTCTCTTATGCCAATTTAACAATGTATGACACCAAAGTACATGGTTTGTATTTTGCAAAAATGTTTGGAGGGTGAGGTGGCATGAGAGGACCTATTCTATCACCATTGATCTAAATAGTGCTATTCTAACTACGTCCTAAGCACCCATGCTTGCTCATGACCTATTTATAGCCAGTACTAGACCAGTGGCACCCTGCCTGCATCCCTGATAGTTGACATTTGAAAAACTGGCCTTTTTTAAACAGGGGGTGTGCGGCTCACTCTTTGAAAAGCTTTATTATTCAACACTGACATTTTCTGAAATTTATTTTTACAAAACAACAAAGCGTTATCAGAAACAGCAAGTAGTTTACAGGACTTTCCCTGCAGTTTCCTTAAAAAAAAAAATCATTTTATTAGGGGCTCATACAACTCCTATCACAATCCATACATTCATCAATTGTATAAAGCACACTTGTACATTCGTTACCCTCATCATGCTCAAAACATTTGCTCTCCATGTAAGCCCCTGGCATCAGCTCATTTTCCCCCTCCCTCCCCGCTGACCTCTCCCTCATGAACCCTTGATGACTTATAAATCATTATTTTGTCATATCGTACACTGTTCAACATCTCCCTTCACCCACTTTTCTGTTGTCCATCCCCCAGGGAGGAGGTCACATGTAGATCCCTGTAATCAGTTCCCCCTTTCTACCCCACCCTCC
>NW_022111363.1:7726441-7736202 GCF_000313985.2 Echinops telfairi | reverse complement strand
CCCCACAGTCTATTTTTGGTATTCCCTGGGGACTTTGTTGCTCTGTTCCCCTTGCTGTTCTGTTGCATGCCCTTAGTGTTTTGCCTCGGTGTGGTGGGGTCAGATCGGGTGCAATTTCCACACTGTGTCTCCAGTGTTGTCCCCTCTAGGGATATGGGTCAGTAAGGGATGTCGTGTGTCATAGGGGGGCCTGCCATATGGTCTTCTCTGTGGATTGGTGGGAATCTCCTTGTCAAGGCTTGGTGGGTCAGGATGTGCTCCACTCTCTCTTCTTCCCCCTTCATTTGCTCCTGTGTGTTTTGATCAGACGTGCCCCTTTCCCTGAGCTGCAGCTTCAGTGCTGTCCTCTGATATAAATTCTTCTGGGGGGAGGGGCAGGTGTCCACGTAGTTGGGATTGGGGCTGGCTCCTTATCCCTGCAGTTTTCATATAAGCCAGCGATAAGGAAACTGGTGGTCATGTAAATAGTTAAAACAGGGGCTGATTTTTCTCCTGGTCATATTCACTAGGGGAATCTGTTTTGGAGTTACTCAAAACTATTTTTTATAAGCACCAGTCTTTTTTTAAAATTTGGTTTGACCAACAAAGTAAACACGTTTTGTTGTGTTACCTCTTCATCATCATCATCTTTTTACACACACACACACACACACAGATAAAACACAGAATGTGTATTTGTTTGGATAGGAACAATGAGGAGGTACCTAAAAAAGCTTGACTCCTTTCAAAACTATGCATTTAATTTTTTTTTTTTTTTTTACAAAACAACTTTATCACCTTCAAAGTACTCTCGATTACACTTAATACATTTGTCAAATCTATGATTTGATTTTTGGAAACATTTTTCCAACTCATCTGTTTGGATGGCTGACAGCCCTTCCCTCATTTTTTTCTTCACCTCCTCTACATTGTCAAATTGCTGTCCTTTCATGTCCCTCTTCATTTGTGGAAATAAAAAGAAGTTGCACGGAACAAAGTCAAGTGAGTAAGGTGTGTGGGGCAAGAGAGGCTTGCTGCTTTCTGCAAAATGTTGGTTGTTTTGGGTTTTTTTGCCCAAAACAGATGCACTGAGATGGCTGCATGAGCAGCTGCATTGTCTTGGTGGCAAAACCAGTTCCCGATCTGCCATAAATCAGCCTTTTTTTGTCGTACACTGTTAAGCAAATTTTTTTCAGAACCTCTAAATTGAAAGCTTGATTAACAGACTGACCTGGTGGAACAAACTCCAAATGCACTAAGAGTTGACATTTTTGTCCATTTGGGAAGTTGCAGGATGTCCAGAATGAGATTTGTCATCAATCAACATTTCACCTTTTTTGAAACGAGAAAGCCACTCATATGACTTGAGTGTTTCTCATAGCGCTGTCCTTGTAGGCTGTATTCAACATCACAACATTTTCTGCAGCATTTTTCCCAAGCAGGAAACAAAATTTCACAGCTGCATGCTATTCTCTTAAATCAGCCATCACAAAAAAAAATCAAAGTTCAAGAGAAACTGCTTTTATGAAAAAATTTACTGTGACCAGAGAGAACCTTCCCAGGTGACGCCACTGAGTGCGCTAACCCAGAGTGAGTTGCTCGATGAAGGCCTAGCATGAAAAATACATACCGTGAAAGCTCTGCTCCCCCAGCACAATTCTGTTGTTGTTTTTTTCAGTATCCCCTCATAAATCTTTTGGATCCTAACTACCCTGAAGAACACTGAAAACACTTGTAGGGCATACTATTTCCTAGTTCTACACATCAGGATGTCTACAGCAGCTACTCAATTTCTACGGATAAGAGCATTTCATTCAGAGGCTGCCCAGAGTTTGAATTACATTCGTTTCTGCGTTCTTTCTGATTTGGACTAAGGTTACCTCAAACAGGGCCATACTATTAGAACAAAAATTTTATGCTCGTGCCAAACAGGTTCTTTATTTTATCCATTCATCTATCAAGAGTAAGACTCCTTTCTGTGCACCCTGGGTGACCACAAAGAACCTGAGAAGCCATGATGTCTTGATGCTGAGAGGAAGTGACACACTTAACACTCATCGCAGACAGGGCTGGAACGTGGTAGGAGTGCTCACCCACCACTTGTTTCAGAAATAGTTTGCTTAAAATGGGGGACCAAGGTCCAGTTTTGCAATGTTAATAGCTGCCAGCTGTTCATTTATCTATATGTATACATATAGATTCTTAGATAAAAACCACTGCCTGGCTAACAATAAGTTAGAACACTGACCAAATCGTTCATGTCAGGTCAAATCTCTCAAGATTAGACTAAAAACAAGACAAAAATAAAACCCAGTCAATCGGAGTTAAAAATTACACAATTTAACCGGAATGTAACTGATCCTATAGACTGGTACATACATCTGAAATGGGTTTGAGAACATGAAACATTTCAGCTGAAAACATATTTCCTCTGTGCCATCTCCATTTCCCTTCAAAGAAAACTGGCATGTGTAATTTTCGTCATTAGAGAGACAGAAAAGGAAAAAGCAAGAAGGCACAAACTGAGAGACACAGAGGCCACCCAGCGGGCAGCAGGGGCATTTGGTTCTTTGAGTCTTTGTACAAGTCGGCCCAGTGCCTGCTGGGCCATATCGTTTTCCTTGCCGTCAAGACTCAGAAGATGGATCTGACCCCTCCTGCAGCAAGTGCTTTTTCCTGCCCCTGCTTTTGTCCGAGGGGCTCTCAAAGCCTTTGTCCGTCCACTTCATTAGGAGATCTACACCATGCTGTCCAGAGATTGAACTGCCTTTTCAATATCAGTAGCTTTAAAAGTGATGAGCACCTTCAAGACAATGCTGCCTGCTACATCCTTGACCTGGGGCTGGCTCTTAGTGTTGATTGGTGGGGGTAGGGGGGTGGGGTTCCGAGCAGCCGGCAATGCAGCCGCCATGTCTCTTTGTCACAGGCAGGAATCCAACTCGCCCTCATCAGGCCCAACCTGGCGTCACCTGACCCCGTCTTCCTTGCCCATGAACTTATTCTCCTCACCGTTATCCATGTCCACCTTCTGGAACTGGACTGACGACAGCATGTTCTTCAACAACCCAGAGCCCGACCGGTGGCAAAGGCCTGCTCTCAGTACTACCGCTACTGCAGCAGCCTTTGGCGCCGCCACTTCCCTCTTCCACTCGAGAAGCAGAAAATCGCTTTGCACGTTTAAGCCTACAATCTCCCTGAGCTTAAA
The DNA here is from genome assembly GCF_000313985.2 of Echinops telfairi. Lineage (NCBI taxonomy): Eukaryota > Metazoa > Chordata > Mammalia > Afrosoricida > Tenrecidae > Echinops > Echinops telfairi. Next base: position 7,733,018 of record NW_022111363.1, on the reverse strand, counting down.
AAAAAAAGGTTAAAAGATATTTTTATTGTGGTAAAGCCTATGTAACGGTACATCTCACTACTTTGAAGGGGCCAATTCGGTGGCCTTGATTCCACTCCCCCGGCACTGCGGCCATCACCTTTGTTTCCCTCATCTTTCTGAGTGTTGTCCTCACCCTTGACATTCCTGAATGGACTTTCTGGTGTAGGTGTTCAGTTTAATTCCGCCCCCCGCCCCCTACCAAGGGCATGAACAAACAAAAATGACACCCAAATGGCTAACAAACCTGCTCCCGGACGATTAGCCAGCTGGGAGATGCAAATCAAACCAATGAAGATATAGCAGCCTACAATGACAGTCCAGGTCAAAAACCAAGAAACCACCACTGCGGTTGGAGCACGAGGAGATGGGGCCTCTCTTACACTGCTGTAAAAAGGACCACCAGTGGGTCACCTGTATGACGGGCCTTGACCAGTGTCCCCCGGCCTAGGGTGTTAGCTTTAAGTCTTGGTAACTTAACGAGCTTGGTGCGGACCAAGAACGGTTTGGTTTGGTAGTGAGGTGTCAGAGCTGACTCGAAGGCATCTAACAGCACCTGGAGAAGGCCGTTCTGCAAACTTCCCTTCTTCCGGAAGTGTGTCCATTGTTTCTGGTCTTTTTTACTTCCTTAGAGATGTTAAAATCATATTGTCAAATCTTTTCCTCTCACATACAATCTGTTCCGATTTGGGATGGTATTTGTATTTTATTGGTAGGTCTTGTTAGTCTTTCAATCTGACGATATTACATAAATAAGGAAGCTTCAAAAAGACCACAGAAAATGGAATTTTCCCATGAACTTCCTGAACTCCCTTCATAGGTTTAGGTTTTCAGGTCTCTAATTCCTCTCATTAAAATTGTGCGGGGCTGGACATGGAGCCTGCATATATTCTTTGTTATATTTATGTTTAGTAATTGGATTGGCCAAGTACTTGTCGTTGACAGTTGACTAAGCTGCACTTTTAAGTTTGTACATATTACTAAACATTTGGAATGTTTCCTAGTAAGACTAGACAAAGATACGTCTGCAGCATGTGCGAAAGGGTCAAATTGATCTCAGTCACTGCCATGGAGTCAGTGCTGACTCAGAGACACCTTGTGGGTTTGAGACTAACTTTATGGGAGTATAAAGCCCAACCTTTCTCCCTCAGAGTTGCAGGTGGTTTTGAACTGCCAACCTGGCGGATTGCAGGCCATCTGGTAACCACTACAGCTCCAGGGCTCCATATCAAATTTATAGGGTTAAGTATAATAGTGTATGTGTTATTTTCCTAGCCTTGAATAAAGGAACAGGTGGTCCATTTCTGAGATACATACCACCCACCATAATGTTGGTTCTGACAGTTGACCCAATAGGGTTTTCAAGGCTCTAAATCCTTACAGGAACAGATAGCCTCCTTTCTTCCTCTCAGACCAGTTGGTGGGTTTGAATTGTTGACTTTGTGGTTAGCAGCCCAACACTTATTCAACAGCGACACCAGGGGTGCTGAGGGATTAGCCAGTTGCATGCCTTATGGATTTAGCGGGCAGTGTTTCGTTCTGTCTACCGAGGGTCTCTAGGAGTTAGAAGGGCTCGGCAGCACCTGGCATTGACTCACTCACTGCTGTCAAGTTAAGACTGACTCATAGTGACCCTATAGGAACAGGATAGAACTTCCCCCTTTGAGTTCCGAGACTGTAACTCTTTATAGGAGTAGAAAGCCCCATCTTTCTCCTGTGCAGCTGCTGGGTGGTTTCAAACTGCCAATCTTCCAGATCACAGCCTAGTAACGAACTACTACGTTACCAGGGATCCTTTGCTACAGTCAAGGAAACAATGCTTTTTTGTATTTTGAGGGTATATTAGGCCACTTTCTAAATCTCACCCCCCAGTTTTTCCTTACAATATTTCAATTTAGTCTCTTAGTTTATTTTTCTGAGAATGCTCAACTAACCTAGGGAAGTTCCTTCTGCTCCTCTCTACAGCGTGCTGCCAGTACGTTGTCGTATAAAAAGCATAGATAAAACCAGTCAACCAAACTCACTGCCATCGAGTTGATTTCTACTCATAGCGGACCCTACAGCACAGGGTAGCATAACTCCTGTGGGTTGCCAACATTGTCATTCTTTATGAGAGTAGAAGGCTTTGTCGTTCTTCCAGAGTGGCTAGTGGTTTTGAACTGCTAACCTTACACCACCAGGACTCGTCAGAGCAGAGATAGGCACCATCCTTTGTTCCTGGCCTTGGGGGAACATGTTATATCTTAGCCATTAAGTGATGTGTTAAAGTTTTCTGGTAGTTAGAGGTCGAAGCTTCTTCTTTTATTTGTAGTTTGTTACTTTTCCCCCCTTAACACCCAAGACATTCGTGCTTCATTTCATCAAGTTTTTTGTTTTAAAATAGTCACTGGAAAACTATGGATAGGGCCACCTGGGCCCACTGCATTTTTTCCAGGGACCATAAGTACATCTGAAAATGAAAGAATTCAAGCAAAAATTCAAGCCTCAAGTTGAAAGATTCTATGAGCAACATATTGAATGATGCAGGAAGCATCAAAAGGATGATGAAAACCATGCACAGAGTCACTGCACAAGAACTACTGAAAGATCACCATTTCAGCAGATTACCTATGGGCAAGAACCAATGGTGCTGAAGGAAGAAGTACAGGATGCACCGAATGCATTCCGAAATCACGGCTCCAGGAATTGGCGGAATATTCACCGAAATGATTCAGAAAGCCGAAGAAGCACCGCAAGTACTAAACTGTCTACGCCAGGAAGTCTGGCCAACTGACTGGAAGAGATCCATATATGTGCCCATTCCAAAGACAGGTGACCCAAAAGAAAGCTCAAATTTATAGAACGATATGATTGATAGCATACAATTAAAATTTTACTTAAGATCATCCAACAATGGTTACAGCAGCATATTGTCAGGGAACGGCCTGAAGTTCAGGTTGGATTCATTAGAGGATGTGGAACCAGGGTGATGTCAGACGGATTTTGGCTCGAAGCAGAGAACTCCAGCAAGATGTGTGCTGTGTTTCATTGACTATGCAAAGGCACAGGGCTGGCGGCAAAGAGGAAGGCCCTTGGTGAGATGGATGGACACAGCGGCTGCATCAGTGGGCTTGGGCGTAGGAGCAATGGTGAGGCTCGTGCGGACCGGGCAGTGTTTTGTTCTGTTGGAGCTGACTCAGTAGCACCTAACAGTTACAACATGAGTTTAACATTGTTGTCACATTCTTAAAAGGTTGGGAAAAGGTCACGCTGTGCAGCACATGAAAGTGATATGAAATTCCAGTGCCAGTGGACAAAGTTTTCCTGTCACATAGTCATACTTATCCAATTATGTATCATCTGTGGCTGCTTTCACAGACCATGACAGAATTGCATCCATGGGATAGAGGCCATAAAGGCTAAAACATGTACTCTCTGGCTCGTTAAAGCAAAAGTTAGGTGGCTCCTGTTTAGACTGTTTGGCTGATTAACCTACTCATGTGTTAGGCAGGATGCTTTCAGCAATGGTACAGAAATCCTGAAATACATTTGCTTAAAGAATAACATTTATTAGCACATATAAGCAAGTTCTTATCATGGTGTAATCATCCTTCCTGTTTTAAATTCTCTCAGCTGTTTCCTGTGTTGGTTTTCTATGTCCGTTAGTGGACTTTCCATAAACACTTCCAGAGAAAAGAGTGTAGTTGTCAATTATTTCATTTTGCTTGGATCCATTGTCTTGCTGATGGAAGGCCATCAAGAAGACAGACTGACTGAAACGATGGGCTCAAACATCACAGTGATTGTGAGGGTGACGTCAGGCCTTGGAGTGTTTTGTTCGGTTGTGCAAAGGGTCACTATGAGTCAGAAATGACTTGATGGCACCTGACAACAACTGTAAAGACGAGATTTTCTTAGTCCCTAACATGTATGACACTTCTTTACCTATCCGAATGGGTTTATTTAGACTCGGTTCTGATGATTTTCTATATTCATCCTTTAGCAGATGTAGTTTAAGAACAGGGTAATCTGATTGTTAATCACATCATCAGGTGGGTGGATGCTATTAGAATCATATGCAATACTCATGTCCCAGGCATCAATAACACCCACATTGAGATCTTTGAAAATGTCCTTCATAGTCAGATATTGAATGTAGCCATGGAAGTCTCCAAACTTCTCTGGGTCTGCATTCATGTCCCTGGTGTTCTCAGCCTTAAGGATCACTTTAGTGGCCGGGCTTCTTAGAAAGAGTAATTCAATAGCCTTTTGGATGTTGATGACCCTGCGGATGAAAACGTCAATGGGGAAGGGTCTGAAGTGCTGGCCGAGGGTGATAACAATGACTGTGTTTTCATCCCCTGGTATCTGGTCAATTTCCCTGGGGATATAACCCTGCTCTATCACAGAGTAAAGTTGAACAGTAACAAAAGGATAGCTATGTTTCATCCACTGAATCTGAAGATGCTTTTCTTCATCAAGAAGCAAGTATTTCATAAAGTTTCCAGTTCCATGAAGATTGAAAAATTTTAATGCTGAAGAAAAAAGAAATACATTTTAAAGAAGTATACATCAATGATTATTTTTTAAACAGTATAGTCTGTCATTTAAAATCCTCACCCACCTAGATGACTTCTGACTGGAAAATTCCTGCCCTATAGAGTTGTTTTTTAGATCGCATGTGTTCAATCTCAATGAAAATGGTAATAATGATACATTTTAGATACAAAGTCTTAGGTCCAGGGAATGAAATGCAGTCAAAAGCAAAACGGCAGCTATTTAAATGAGGCGTTGGCTAAATCCACACGGAAGCAGCACACCAGCATGTGTGATCCAAGGAGTGCAAATAATAAAATCCAAAACCAGAGAAGGGAATGATATTTAATTCGGAACTTAAGTTCTGAACTCCCAGTTTGCAGAAGGCTGTGGATGGCACTAAAAGCCCAAAACCCATTTGCAGTGTCCCCCATGTGGATTAAGCCTCTGGTGACTGCTCTCTGTGGACCAGAGATGAGGAAGACCTGTTTAACGGACACAGCACATTGTAGGACCAGTCACTGCAATTGTAGTTCGGTCCAAATGTGATATGTTATCAGTGATTTCCCTCTTGACGTAATGTAAAACTGCTCTGGTTTTGGATACTTTCTGCTTTGTTATCGATGGGGCTTTTCCTCTTTCATGGTATCATCGTTGTTGGGTCATTTGTATTCTGTCTAGAGTTTGTATCATGTATATTAAATCCAGATTCGTTACACCTATAGAGACAATAACTGGATCAATAGATTCAAAGGCCAGGACAGGAGAGGCTGGCAGGAAAAGGAAGAAGAAATATCCTGGAATTGATTGCAGTGATGATCGCACAACTCCTATGCATGCGAATGAGCTACTGAAATGTATGAGCTATGAATTGTATATGGGTGAAATGGTTAAAAATAGACAAGTGAATTAAAAGGAAAGCAAAACAAATGGGCAAAAAGAGAGGTCTCATAAACATACTTTCAAACTTAGCCTGGTTTCCTAAGATTATATAAAATGACAACATACTTTTTACAATTTTGGGAAAGTGATTGATCCACTGGCGCAGAGTAGAGTCTCCCAGGAGGTAAATGAGTTTTCCTTTGAGACAGTCACTTATCTTTATTGTACTTAACGGAATCTGTTGACAGAATGTTGTAATCCACCTTCCTTTTAACATATAGCCACCAGGAACGGGAATATGCATTCCGATTTGGCATTTTTCATTTATTGTTTTACTCTCTGGTAACAGAAATACATTTTGTAAGTGATTTTATTGACGTAAACTACTTGCACACATTCAATCGTCTCTGTCTTTCCCTTTCTGGGAATCTGTCATTCTTTCGCCTCCTATTTCCTACTTCTTTCCCTTCCTAATGTCATTATTTGATTACTAGATCTGTCTTAGGCACTTCTACGGGCTCCTTTGAGAAGTTTTGGGTCATCATGATTCCTGCCTGTACCTTATCGGCTCCACCATTTCTTTGCGATTCCCACCAATTCTGTGTTAGTGTAGGCGGTAGCGTCTTTCCTGAATGATGATAAAGCATTTGGCATCAAATCATTTCCCTTTGCACTGTTAGTGAAGGAATGACCTTAATTTTAAAAATAGCCTAAAATACAGTATGTGTACATTTTACAAACTTTCAACTGGTATACGTTGTCCATCTTAAATTAATATCATTTTATAGGCGTTCCTAAAAGGGACACGAAGCAGACAATCCAAACCCATGCTTGGAGATTTCCCAGCAGGTTCCACTAGAATGGCAGGTTGTGTTGACACAGCATATCACATGTAGAAGTTATCAAACGTTTGTCATGGTGCAGTAGAGACAATCTGGTTTGTCATAAGGGATTTCTTCTTACTGTGCTACCACCCCATCATTGAGTCAACAGTTTCCATTTTAGGTTTTGTTACCCCAACACTCCTACATTCAGGTGCTGGAAAAAAGCTGAAAATAACAATACCTTAAAAAAGACATTGTAGCAGGCCTGTCTGGATAGGACAGGCTGGATGAACAATCTGGAGGAGAAAACAACGGGACTGACAGTTCCGGGGGGACAT
>NW_022111363.1:7716688-7724783 GCF_000313985.2 Echinops telfairi | reverse complement strand
TCCTTTGCTCTTCTGTTATTCTCTAACTATGGTTTGAGTCTCACGATCTAACATAGTTCTTTCATTTGCCACCACGTTATCAAGATTTCAGCTGGTAAGAAAAGAGGCTATGGGAAGGGAGGGGCTGTTGTTTTGTTTTTAAGGTATGACCAAGAGGTTTCTCATTCCATTCACATTTCTGTGAAAATAATCTAGTTGTGGCCTCAGCTAGCTGGAAGTAAAGCTATGGCCTTTAGTTACATGTCTGTGGGTCCAGCTGAAATTAGGACACTTTAATACTGTGGAACCATGGCTTGTCTGTCAGTTTGTTGCAATGTGGTGGCTTGGGTGTTGCTGTGATGCTTGGAGCGATGTCAGTGATATTTCAAATACCAGCAGGGTCACCCCACGTGAACAAGTTTCAGCAGAGCTCGCAGACTAAGAATAGACTATGAAGGAGGCACAGGCTATTTACTTCAGGAATTAGCCACTGAACACCTTCTGGATGGCACCCGAATATTGTCAGAGAGAATGTCGGAAGATGAGCGCCACAGATCAGACGGCACTCAAAATATAAGTGAGGACGAGGTACTTTCTCAAAGTCGAGCCAACCACTGGTAAAGCTTTTGGGACCTTCATTTGCTGGAGAGGCACGGATCACAGTGAGAAGAAACAGCTGCAAACAGCAATTCATAACTGGAACTTGCAATGTAGTAAGGAAAATTGGAAGTCGTCAAAAATGAAATGGAATGCATAAAGATTGACATCCTCTGTGTTAGTAAGCTAAAATGGACAGGTACTGGCCACTTTGAATCAGCAGTCATAGGGTTTACTCTGCCAGAAATGACTGATTCAAGAGGAACGGTGTTGCGTTCATCATTAAAAAGACCATTTTAAGATCTATCTTGACCTTACAACGCTGTCTGAGAGGATAATATCTATCTGTATACAAGAAAATCCACTCAGCACAACTGTTACTCAGATGTATGCACCAACCACTAGAGCGCTGCCTAATCCAAACTCACTGCCATCGAGTCAATGCTGACTCACAGCGACCCCTGGAGGGTTTCCAAGACGGCACTGTTTACTGGAGTAGAAAGCCCAGTCTTTCACCTTTGGAGCTGCTGGTGGTTTGGAACTGCTGACCCTGACCCTGTGGATCGCAGCCCAACTCATAACCACTACACCCCCAGGGCTCCTACTAGAGCTAGTGAGGACAAATTGAAGAATTTTACCAACATCTTCAGCTTGAAAGTGATCACACCAGCAATCAAGATGCATTGATAATTCTTGGCAATTGGAATGCTAAGAATTTAGCATTTTGGGAACAAAGAGGAAGGAATGAACAGTAGTTGGAAAATATGGCCTTGGTGACAGAGACGAAGCTTGCGATTACAAGACACAATTTTGCAAGAGCAATGACTTCATGGCAAATATCTTTTTTTCAGTGACACAAAAGGTTATTCACATGGACTTCTCCAGATGGGATATACAGAAATCAAATTGACTACACCTGTGGGAAGGGATGATGGAGAAGCTCAATATCAGTAACTAAAACCAGACCAGGGCCAATTGTGGAACAGATCATCAATTGCTGATATGTAAGTTCAGGTTGAAGCAGAAAGAAATTAAAACAAGTCCACAAAAGCCAAAATATGACCTTGAGTATATCCCACCTGAACTTTGGGAACATATGAAGATGGATCAAAGACCTAAATGTAAAACCCAGTGTTATACAGATCACCAGTGAGAAAAGAGGCCTTACAAACTTAAGGGATCCTTTGGCTGGGCACAGACACACTATCACATATATTAAAGAAAACACACAGTAGATGACAAAATTGATGACTGGGACCTACTAAAAATAAGACATTTATATGCATTAAAAGACTTTACCGAAAGAGTGAAAAGGGAACTTGTGGAGTCGGGGAAAAATTGGCAACGACAGAACAGACAAGGGACTAATTTCTAAAATCTATAGAGAACTACAACACCTCAATAAGAGAAAGAAGAACCCAGTTATAAAGTGGGCAAAAGACATGAGCAGACACTTTACCAAGGAAAGATGACATCCAAATGGCAAAAAAACAGAGGATATGCTCATGATCACTAGCCATTTGAGATATGCAAACCAGAACAATAAGATACCGCCTTACACTGACATTAACAACTAAGTTAAAAAAACAACAACAGCCCAGAAAATAAACAAATGCTAGAGAGGCCTAGGAGAGATTGGAACCCTCATATACTACTGGTGGGACTGTACATATGCACAAACACTATGATACTACTTCAAAGTTGGAGTAGAAGTTCCACAGGACCCAGACATCCCTCTGCCAGGTATGTGTTCTACGGAAGGAAGAGTCATAACACAGATACACAACACACACACACACACACACACACCACACAATAGCGTGAATTCACTGCATCATTGTTCACAGCGGCAAAAGGATGGAATCAATCTGGACAGCCATCAGGAGAAGAATGGATATCGAAACTCTGGCACACATTCGAATATTATATATCACTGAAAAACCATGATGAAACCATGAAGCACCTCACGATGGAGATAGATCTGGAGAACTTCAGGCCGAGTGAAATTTGTCAATCACAAAAGGACAAGTTGTACGATACCATCATTATAAGGGAATATAGTTAAAAAAGAAGCTAAAGACATTCATACCAAAGGGAACAACTTGAGATTGCCAGGGCTGGGCGTAGGGGCAGGGGAGGGAGAAGAAAGCAATGGGCGAGACTATAGCTGGTGTGAAGTTCTGTGCAACCGAAGATACAAGTCCACCAGAGGAAGCAGCATGGAGTGGGTGAAGGGTAAACAAGTGAGGCATTTGACTAGCAGCTTAAACAGTTGGATAAAAGTTGATGATCTGAAATGTAACCCCACCCCACCTAATTTACAATAAAAATGGGGAAAAAAACCTCCTAAAGTGCTTGTCTCAACAGACAACCATTAGAAATTGAGCTCTGGGACAACTAGGATTACTAACATTAGTGTTGATAACTTCCCCTGCTGTGGCAATTAGATTTTTATGTGAACTTGATGGGACCTGTTGGAGGTAGCGGCAGAATTCAAACTGTCAATCAAGTGGTAGCCTGATGACACCTGCTTGGGGGTGTGGCCGTTTGTATAAAAGCTAAAGGTGGGAACTGTTTTTCGATTTGCCCCTTAGCCTTCTTAGCTGCTGGGGCTCTGTGCCTGCCTCTAAGGCTGGTCTCACGTGGGCTGCTCAGCCCAGAGAGCTACTACTGCCCTGCCATGTTTCGATCGGTCTTGGATCCACATGACTCTGCACCCATCAGCTGTGATCTTCCTGCATCCTGCTTCGCCCTTCTCCATCACTGGCCTGCAACTACATTGATTCTGAAGAGGGCTCTCTGCCTAGCATCGGGCCTATGGATTGGGCTGGGATGCCTTCTTGACATAAAGGCTCTTTCTTATACATTATTGAGTGTCACTGGCTTTGTTTCTCTAGACAGCCTCGTCGAATGCACTTGTGTCAGAATGCTCCTGAAAAGAATCTGTGCCAAGCACCACCACCGTGGGAGAGAGCCAACTTACTGTTGCAGCTGGAGACAACAATGGGTTTGAATCCTTTCATCATTTCAACACCCATATTGGACCTTTAAAAAAGAACACAGGATATTTCATTAGTCTTCTGCTTGTCCATACAATGTAGATAAGATGATTCACCTGCTTGGGAGAGGAGGAGGTTGATTTTTTCCTTCCTTTAACTGGGTGCAGGTCTATAGGCCAGATCAGTTTTCCATTTAACGATTCATAAGATCCCCATGATGGAATATCACTTATCTCACTTCCTCCCTGTGGTTTGTGCTTCCAGGCCTCCTCCTCTGTTAGCCTTTCTGAAATTTGTTCTTGGGTACATGCTGCCCTTTTGATCCCAAGTTGCTGGTTATTCCACAATGTACTTGCCTAGTGCTATTGTTATAGACCTATTTGGCTGAAAATTGTGTCAATAGGCAAGTTCATTTCCAGACCAGAAGGATGACCAAGGGCCATAGTTTCAGAGGTTCCATTAGTGTCCACCTGACAAGCCTGGATATTTTTATGATTTTGAGTTTTGATCCACAATTTTTTTCGACTCTATTCTTATGCGATCCCTTTCACAGAAGTAGGTATGCTAGCCTGGTACCATCTAGGTCTTCTGATCTCAGGGTCATGGAGACTGATGTCTAAGGGTTCACTAGTTCATCATTAGTTCATTAGACTAATTGTTTCCATGTTTTTCATTTCCATCACTCTTCTTTCATCTGGACAGGGAGAAACCAGTAGTGGTAGCTTAGATGGCTGCTCATGAGCTTTAAATCCCCAGTCACTACTTACCAAAGGAGGATGTAAAGCATTGTCTTTGTGCACCACGGTATGCCAGTTGACCCTGGTGTCCCCTGTACCTACAGCCCTGATCCCCCAGGCCCAATGACTCATTCCCTTAAGGTTTTTTTATGCTTAAAAATTTTCCATCACTCTGTTCCCTGAGTGTTGCATCACCACTATGGATATATTTGCAGAAAAGGTACACACACATGTACAATTATCCTCTGTCAAACCTATGTACACTTGGGGTATATTTTCACTCTCCCTCCCACACCTGTTCAGCCTGCACGTCTATTAACGCCTCATCCCATAACCCCAATCCAAACTTCACCCACTGCCATTGAGTTGATTTTAACTCCCAGCGACCCTGTGAAACAGAGAACTGCCTCTCTGGATTTCCAAGGCTGTTAACCTTTATAGAAGCAGAAAGCCTCCTCTTTCTATGGAGCAGAACCTGGTGATTTTGAACTGCTGACCTTGCATTAAGCAACCCAACTTGTCACCCACTATATCACCAGGCTGCCTCTCCCGTAAATGATCGTTATTGCAAGACTGTGTACGTATCAGCATCTGCACCTGTTACCTTTAACGCTTGCCCTCCTCTCCCAGGGTCCTACCCAATTTCCATCTTTTTTTTTTTTTTGAAAATCCACTTCTTGTTTTATATTACAACTTCCTGATGATGATTTTAAACTATTATTGTTGATGTAAAGTTTAGATATATTGGACATTGCAAATACATTGGGATTTTAGCCACGTGTCTGCCCTGCTGAGGGCATATGAAGTTCAGGGCAGCTCTGCTCATTTGCTACAGCAATAAATGTGTCCTAGTGTTTTGGATGAATAATATCTTGATTCCATAAGTTCTTTTCTCTCTTTCTGCTTCCACGGTAACTATTCAAGTTCACATTATATATTTCTTAGATTACTGTGAGCCTATAATTAGCTAGCTTATCTTAGTTTTATCTGACCATAATTCTTCAACACAAAGGTTGGAGCATTCTTTCTCATGGTAAAAGCAACTACATTCCTGCTTAAAATATTTATTGTCTCCATATCACTTACTAAGAGTGTCAAGCTCCATCACATGATATTAAAGCCTTTTAATCACAGGACTCTCTTTATCCAGAATTCTTACAATGCTGTTCTTCAACTTTCCCTCAGAAACTTGTTAATGTAAGTTTGTGAAGGAAGGTCTGGTCTACTTCTGTATCTATAACATCTTTCAAAGTTGTTGCATAAGAGTAGTGTTCTGCTGCATGATAACATGTACATTGCGTTTATTTCCTCCAATAAATACAGGTGGATGCAAGACTACCTGACTCCTTTTGCTTTAAAGCCCTTGCCTCCTTTGGCCCACCCTTTGTTTCAGATCCAGGTATGTACTTATGCAAGTATAGACAAAAAGGGAGGGCCAAGGAGGAATTGTGAACCCAAGTGCCAGGTGCAACATGTATGTAAGTGGCACTGATTATCTGCTTTGGTTCCCTCTTCGGGTAGAATACCAAGAAAATGGAAGGGATCAACTTTTTTTCACCCTTACTGAATTACTGCATAAGGGTAGGCAGTTGGTAGAAGGAGATTTGATAAGCTCTATAGTAAGTGATAAAGAAAAGAAATAGAAATTCAACTTTCTATTCAATTCAATTTTACTGATTTCAGAAAGGAGTGAAGGAATATGGATTAGAAACCAAAACTTGGACAACTAGGTAAGATTCTAAAATGCATATGATTTTTCTAAGTTTGGTACCCACTCTACTTTGTCTTAGCCATCAAAAGCATCTTTCCAATTCTTAGGGGGAAAGACAAAACCTTGGCTTTGTCAACTGCTAAAAAAGTGACTACTGAGTTTATAGCATTTTGTTCTGAGACTTAGAAGACAAGACTTCCAGACAAGACTTAGAAGAGGGAAATCCCAAGCAATTAAAGGATGGTGACAGAGTGGAAAGGGAAAAGACAGCACTCCGAACCTCTGAAGCTTATGGAGAGTTGGCAACTGGGCTAGAGTCTGGAACTGATAGATGGTCTCAGGGATTGTCAAGAGAAAGACCCTGAGATTTGTGTTGGTTCTGGGATTTGTGGTGACCACATGTAGGATAGTTACCCTTTGTTAATCTCCAAAGTGACAGATGAAGAGACCCCGATAGTTCACTGTAAGCACTGATGTGTTTTCAGAGAAAAGGGAGACTAAGAATTAGTATCTGTTTGTAATCAAGGGGAGAAAGGCATGCTGTGGGCATTGCTATACTTGATAGCAGTATGCTTACACTCTATAGTTTATGAATTCCCCATTAGCTCAGGGTGTGATGGTTAATTTTATGTACCAATTTTTAAAAATCATTTTATTGGGGGCTCTTGCAACTCTTATCACAATCTATACATCCACCCATTGTGTCAAGTACATGTTTATATACCAATTTGACAATTTTATGTACATTTGAAATATGTACCAATGTTTCCTAGTTGTTTGAACAAATAGTGGTCTAGTTGCAGTCATGAGGGAGTTGTGTACAATTAAATCAATTGTGGATTAAGCAGACTCCTTGCATAATTTAATCTATGAATTTGAAGAAATTGAAGAATTCTACCAATGACTTCAGTCAGAAGTTGATCAAACATGCAATCAAGATGCATCGATAATTATTGGTAAAAGTTGGAAACAAAGAGGAAGGTACAATAGTTGGAAAATATGGACTTGATGATAGAAATGAAGTTGGAAATTGCATGGTAGAATTTTCCAAGATCAATGACTTGTTCATAGTAAACACTTGTTTTCCATAACACAAAAGGTGACTATAGCGCCGCTGAGTCTGCGTCTGCATCTGCTGCAGCCCAAGCTTGGATGCAGGTCTCCGAAGGAGCACGACTGCAAACCAGACAAAAAAATAAACTTTGGAGCGCCCAGAATGCTGACTGGTGGGACGTTTGGTTGGCTTCTTGTGCATGCTCTGTAGGATTAGCTCGCTCCAGGAAGGGAGATGCCAAAGCCACCACCCAAACCGGTCAAACAAGGACAAGTCAAGGTCTTCAGAACTCTGTATACAATTGAACCCAGTACTCCAGATGGACTGTACTTTGAAGAAGGTGATATTATCTACATTACCGACATGAGTGATACCAATTGGTGGAAAGGCACCTGCAAAGGCAGAACTGGGCTAATTCCAAACAACCATGTGGCTGAGAAGGCAGAATCCGTTGACAATCCATTGCACGAAGCTGCCAAAAGAGGCAACCTGAGCTAGTTGAGAGAGTGTTTGGACAACCGTGTTGGTGTTAATGGCTTAGAGCACTGCCTTATACTGGGCCTGCCACAGTGGTCACAAAGATATAGTGGAAATGCTATTTACTCAGCCAAATATGGAACTAAACCAACAGAACAAGTTGGGGGACACTGCTTTGCAGGCTGCTGCCTGGAAGGGATATGCAGACATTGTCCAGCTGCTTCTGGCAAAAGGTGCTAGAACAGACTCCAGGAACAATGAGGAGAAGCTGGCCCTGGCTATGGCGACGAATGTTGCCTGTGCCTCTCTCCTTAAGAAGAAACAAGGAACAGATGCAGTTCAGACATTAAGTAATGCTGAGGACTATCTTGCTGATGAAGACTCAGATGAATTCCCTCCCACAGCTTTGAGATCTAAAACTTATGTTGCTTTTGCCATTCCCAAAGTCTTGTCTTTGCCAGAAGAGTGTTGGTAAAGGCCTGAAGATAAACAAGCGGCCATCTAGCTGAGAAACAACAAAACCCACATGGAAGAAGCACAC
>NW_022111363.1:7710888-7716193 GCF_000313985.2 Echinops telfairi | reverse complement strand
GGTGGGATAGAAAGGGGGAACCGATTACAAGGATCTACATATAACCTCCTCCCTGGGGGATGGACAACAGAAAAGTGAGTGAAGGGCGATGTCAGATGGTGTAAGATGTGACAAAACAATAATTTATAAATTATCAAGGGTTCATGGGGGAGAGGGGAATGGGAGGGATGGGGAAAATGAGGAGCTGATGCCAAGAGCTCAAGTAGAAAGCAAATGTTCTGAGAATGATGAGGGAAACAAATGTCCAAAAGTGCATGACACAATGGATGGATGTGTGGATTGTGATAAGTGTATGAACCCCCAATAAAATGATTTTTAAAAAGTATATATGCAAGTGGCAGCCTTGCACTGTTTGAATAGAACATGTGTGCAGTTCTCACTTTGGTTTATCAACCAGGCACTGGATAGTTGCTGTATAAAGTACATTTATGTTCACCAGAGTTGATGAGAAGCGATTATTTCTATTTATCATGTTAAAGGAATTTTCAGAATTTTTTTCTTTAAAAAGAAATCAGGATTATTTTTTTTAAGTTGTTAACCTCAAGAACTGAGATACTTTGGATGGGCTTTACAAGGGGTGGGGGTGGGACTGCAGAATATTTGGAATAATAATAAACCAAAATACTTAAAAAGAAAATCATCAGCTATTCTGATGAAAATAAACGTTTTAAGAGGGAAAAAAAGTGATTATACACATGGACTTTTCCAAATGGAATACACAAAAATCAAATTGACTACATCTGTGTGAAGATATCACATATCTTATGTGTCAATATCAGCAGTTAAACCAGGCCAGGGGCCAACTGTGAAGAAGACAATCAATTGCTCACATGTAAGTTCTGGATGAAGTGAAGGAAATTAAAACAAGTCCACGACAGCCAAAATATGACTCTGAGTCTATCCCACCTGAATTTTGAAAACATCTCAAGAAGTGATTCCACGCAAGAAAAACTAATGACAGAAGTCCCGATGATGAACCGTGTGAGGACATTAAGAACATCGTTCATGAAGAAAGCAAAAGGTCATTAAAAAGACGGAAAAAAGGAAAGGTCAAAGTGGATGTCAGAAGAGACTCTGAAACTGAACTATAGAGTAGCTAATGCACGTGGAGGCAATGATGACATCAAAGAGCTGAACAGAACATTCCAAAGGGCAGTTCGAGAAGACAAAGCCAAATATGATAATGAATTGTGCAAAGACCTAGAATTAGGAAGCCTAAAGGGAAGAACATGCTCAGCACATGATAAACTGAAGGAATTCAAGGAAAAAATGTAAGCCTTGAGTTGCAATACTAAAAGATTCTATGGGCAAAATATTGAATGATACAGGAAGAATCAAAAGAAGCTGGAAAGAATACACAGAATCATGGTACAAAAAATAATTAGTTGACACTCCATTATTTCAGGAGGTAGCATTTGAGTAAGAACCAATGGTGTTGAAAGAAGAAGTTCAAGTTACACGGAAAGAATTAGCTAAAAACAAGGCTCCATGAATTGGTGGAATCCTAATTGAAATGTCTCAACAAGTTGATGAAGCGCTGGAAGTACCTACTTGTCTGTGCCAGGAAATTTGGAAGACAGCTTACTTGTCCAACTGACTGGAAGAGATCCATGTTCATAGCTATTCCAAAGAAAGGGGACCCAATAGGATGCTCAAATGCTCAGAACCATATCATTGATAATTATATGCAAGTAAAATTTTGTTGAAGATCATTCCACAATGGTTGCAGTAGTACATTGACATGGAGCTGCCAGAGGTACAGGACAGATTCAGAAGAGGACGTTGAGCAAGGGATATCATTGCTGATGTCAGATGGATCATGGCTGAAAGCAGAGACTACCAGAAAGATGTACTTGTGTCTTATTGATTTTGTAAAGGTGTGTGGATCATAAAAAAACCATGGGTAACCTTGAGAAGAATGGGAATTCCAGGACACTTTATTGTGCTCATGAGTAACTTGTACCTGGATCAAGAGGCAGTTGGGCAAACAGAATATGGGAATATTGATTTAAAATCAGGAAAGGTGTGCGACAGGGTTGTATCCTCTCACCATACTTATTCGATGCTGAGCAAATAATCAGAGAAGTTGGCTTATATGAAGAAGAATGTGACATCAGGTTTGGAGGAAGGCTTAGTAAAAATCTGAGATATACAGATAACACAATTTTGTTTGAAGAACAAGTATTCAAGAATACTTGAAGCATTTGCTGATGAAGATCAGGATTGCAGTCTTCAGTAGGGATTACGACTCAGTGTAAAGAAGACCAAACTCCTCACAAGTAGACCAATAAGTAACATCATGATCAATGGAGAAAAGGTTTAAGTTGTCATGGATTTTTGTCTTGCTTGGATTAACAATCTAATGCTCATGGAAGCAGCAGTCAAGAGATCAAAAGATGAGTTGCATTAGGTCAATATGCTGCATAAGACCTCGTTAAGAGTATTAAAGAACAAGGATGTTACTTTGAGGGCTAATGTGTGCTTGGCCTAAGCATTTGAATTGTAGTGCTAGAGAAGAATATTCAAAGTACCAGACTAAAAAGGACAAACTGATCTGTCTTGGAAGAAGTATGACCAGAGTGCTCCTTAGAGGCAAAGATGGCGAGACGCTGTGTTACGTACTTACATCATGTTGGGTAGAGTTGAGGAAGAGTGAAAGAGAGGAAGGCCTTCAATGAGATGGATTCCCACAGTGGCCACAGGGACAATGGTGAGGATGGCACAGGACCGAGCATTGTTTCATTCTGTTGTGCATAAGGTCGCTATGGTTCGGAACTGACTCTGTGACCCCTAACAACAACAACAACAACACAATCACATTCCATAATGCAATGCAATGTGATCAATCTATCAGTTGAGATAGTATCAGTGTAGGATGTACCCTAAAACAAATGTTTTTGAATTCTAAAACAACCAGAATGAACCTAGTAAGCATAGATTGGGAAGACAGGAGACATGCAATGATTGTCCACAAGCTAAGGAACCAAGTATGCCCAGGCATACTGGTAAGGAAGGAATCAACATGACCAAGATGCTGATTTGGACTTTAGCCTCCAAAGCTGGGGGAGAGAAATCTCTGTTCTTTCAAATCATCTACTTGTGGTATTTCTGTTATGGCAGCATTAGATAACTAAGACATAGATGCTTCCAGGAATCATTAGGTCACAACTTGGCAAATATGAAGGAGTCCTCTTGGGAAGTACCTTTTGGGAAAGAATAGTGGGTTGCAATATAGACAATGAATTAAAGAAGGCGTAGTTGCGGAGAGCGAGACCAATTAGGAAACTCTGAAAAGTAAGCCAGAAGGGATGAAAGTGGTCTGAACTTGGCTGATAGTCCTAAGAATAGAAATGGATAAATGTAAACGGTATTTAAGAGGCTGGAACGACAGAATATGAAATGAGAGTCAAAGGAGCATGGATGTTACTACACAAGGCTCCAAACCAAACCAAACCAAACCAAACCAAACCAAACCAACTTACTGCCATGGAGTTGATCCCAACTCCTGATGGTCCTATATAGGGTTTCCAAGACCATAAAGAAGCCTCATCCTTAAGCCTTGCTTTTCTCCCTTGAAATGGTTGGTACTTTTAAGTGCAGACCCAGCAGTTAGCAGCCCCACACCTAACGCACAGGGCTGCCAGGGCTCCAAGGGAAACCTTTTATGGTGGAACATCTGTGTTAACACGCAGAATACTTTTCCATTGACAATAATGAGTGAGACCAAGACTCAATTTGAGAATACTGATCACTATGAAAGAAGGTGTGCATTTTATGAAGTTCCACCTTTTGTAGCCCTTTCAAAAAACAACTCAGTGAAAATGCAAATCTTTGTAGTGAGCAGTCATGAACAGGGGCCCTAGGAAGAGGCCACATGTCTGGCCTGAATCTTGAGTAAAGGAGGCCCCTGTGGAGAATCATACTAAACACTAATTGAAATGGGTACTCTCTGTCTGTGTGTGAGCATCCCTCAGTGTATCTGAAAGCATATTTACCTTCTTAAAAGTTCTTTTTCCTTGGCGGTAAGATAAGAAATGTCTCGATTCCTGGTGGACATGTGGGTGAGTGCGCCACAGGGCATGTGCTCAGGCTTCGTGCAGTAGAAGGCTTCTTGGTTATCCAAGTATTGGCACAATTCAGCACTTGTATTTAGGGCCAGGCCACATTCAGTGAAGACATAGGAGGTGCCATTTCTAAATGAGCCTTTGAAAATAATCTTGTCATATCCTTGATTTCTTGCCCTCCAGAGAGCCGAAACCCCTTCGCTGGGGTGGATAAGCAGCAGGGACAGAGACACCGGGCCCTCCCAGAAGAGAGTGAAGCGAACCAGGTAGCTGCCATTGTGGAAGTCGCTCACCTCTCCTGAAGCACCTGCCCTCAGGGTGGGGGAAGTCATCCTGGCCCTCAGGAAATCCCCACCATACTCCTTCCTGCGCCCCAGGTGGTCCCTCGCCTCCAGCAGGAGGTCTAGGTGCTCCCCGGTGCAGTAGGTGTCTCGAGGGTTGAGCAAGGTGATTGTGCTGTGTGTGGCACTGGTGGTGGTGTTCATGTGGGGGAAAGGTCTGGGGGGGATCAGCTGGTCTAGTTTCTTCATGATTTCCTTTATCCTCAGGTCAGTCTCTGTTGGGGAGGCCAGTGGTCTCAGTGGTGCCTCAGCACATGAGGTTATTGTGGTGGCATTCCAGTTATACAGGAAGATTGGTAACCTTAACCCAGACCAAAACTGAAATGAAAAAGAATGCGACAAACTATGAAATGAACCCGTCTCTAGTCATTTTTACTTGCTACGTGCTTGAGTGCTCATTTACATATTACCAGCAATTTTATTTAAAACCTGTTAAATTTAGATAAAAGATAAATATTTCTATTATTACCTCAATATTTTAGAGAAAGCTCCAACAGTTGCAGATAGATACATTAAATTCAAAACATACAGCTTAGAGAATACTTTAAGATGGTTAGGTCAAAAAGTGTTGCTACTGCTAAATCCTAACTCCAATTTAAGAATAATTAGTTCTTATATCATGGCCTTGTTTGATACTCACCCTCAGGAAGGGAACACTGAAGATATGGGTGCTGTGACAAAGTGTGGAGAAGAAATCAGATGGTGCCCAGCTATCAGATGAAGTAGCATCTGGGGTCTTAAAGGCTTGTTTCCAAACAAACAGCCATTTAAGGGTGATGTCAACTAAGTCCATGTATTAGTCTAGGTACTTTAGAGAAACAAATCCACAGCAACTCATGTATAAGAGAGTTTTATGTAAAGAAAGTGTGCATCACGAAAACATCCCAACCCAATGCTGCC
>NW_022111363.1:7697274-7709972 GCF_000313985.2 Echinops telfairi | reverse complement strand
ACTGCTTGATGCGACTGAACCATGAATGACATGATATCTGTATGTGCTCCCAATAAAATGGTTTTGAAAAAAAAAGTGTTGCGATGGGGGTTTCAGTTCACCATGCGTGGGTGTCTGAGACTGGGCTTTCGAGAGAAGTAAAAGCAGTTAAGCTTGTATAGGTGTACATATACAGAGGTTGGTATCAAGGAAATGGTTAGCACAGTCCGAGGTGGGCAAATTTCAAGTCCCTGGGTCAAATTTCAGGCTGGAGGCTTCTGCTGACTTGAGCAGCTACAGGGTCTGATGAACTCAAGATCGGCAGGTCGGATGGCAGCCTTCTGATTGCAGAGGCAAATGAACCCAAGGAAGGCAGGTAAGAGGGCTGATTTCTAGGATGGCAGACAAGATAGCAGGGGGCCTTATTTTCAGGGGGATGCCTTATATTTCAGCGAGAGGCAAAACTGTCAGTAGGTCTTATTTTCAGGGGATGTCTTACTTTCAGGGAAACAGGGTAACTTCTGATCTTGGCTATAAGGTAAATGCTGACCATTTGGTCTCATATAGATAATGGTTTAAAGGCAACTGTACTCATGATGCTATTCATTTCACAAGCCAGCTGTTAGTCAGCTACAGATGTCCCACAGGGAAATAGTCTCAGGGATCCTCTAATCTCTACCCGTGTTGTAAGTCTAGCATTTTAAAAAAAGAATTAAAAAAAAAAAAAGAATTTAAGTTACGGTCTACATTTTTCTCCCATTATCTTTGGGCTCACTCACTTTGTTTCTATTCAGAATGGATCAGTAATGGTAACTGGATACCATATAGCTATGGCCTCAGGATAGATTTCATCACTGATTTATGTTCACGCTACCTTACTATATTTGTACTATTAAGTAATAGCTCATACTCTTTTGCCCCCGAACGTATCATCGTTCAAGCCACAATCACATACTCACCCCATGGATGTAGGATTTGTCTTGATACTTGCTTTCTTTCCAATTAATTTTCTCCATTATAGCTAAACACACCATTCCAAAAACCTATCTGTTGATATCTCCTCCCTCTTTAAACCATTTCATTGTCTTTTCATTTCTCAAGTTTGCCAACTTAGCCTAACAATGTGGGCTCTATTGAACTCTCTAGCTTTTGCTACCCTCCTCTTGCATTGTGTCTTCATGAGATTAACTGCTTTTAGTTTTAAGGGTTGGCTTTCTTTTTCTCAACTTTTGTTCTTTAATAATACTCTGTCTTCTTCCTGGGCTGCTAGCCACCTCCACACTTTTTTGGAAAACTCTTAAACATCTGTTAACTTCGAATTTAGCAATCACTCCAACCTTGGAGGTCGGTTCTTATACTTTTAGCACTAGACTGTGTTTTAAGCTCAAACCACCGTGTTTCAGTGATTTCCAAACCTTGTTGATGGCAGCATCTGCCACAGTTTTCTAAAAATATGAGTTCCTGGGCCACAGCCCAGATCCACTGAATCCTAGTCACTAAATGTACTAATAGAAATAAGTGTTTTTCAAACCTTTCTCAGGCAATTGAATTGTTATTCTCAGTGAATTTTGTGAACAATAGTGATTGTTATTCTCAGTGAATTTTGTGAACAATAGTGATGCCCAGTTCAGAACACACAAAAAGCGTAAGAGGACGCACACCTGGTACTCTGGATTAAATTGGCCCTCTGTCAAAGATCTGCAGGATACTTCTGGTGCCCCCAAAGGTGGCCTTGTTTAGAAATGAAGCCTTTGAAGGTTTTTTCACGTAACAGAACTCTTATTGGAATCCCATCTGAGTGGTGTGGTATAAAAGAAGAGGGCGCGAGAGAGGTTCGGACAGGGGAAGGACAGCCATGTGTCCAGGGTGGCCACTGCAACTCCAGGACACCAGCAAGGTCAGGGGGCCACCAGAAGCTCGAAGAGAGACATGGGATAGTTCCTCTCAGAGCCCTCAGAAGGACCCAACATGGACTGATTTGGTCTCCTCGCTTCCAGAACTATGACAATAATTTCCTCCTGTTCACAGCCACCATCCTTGGTGCTATTTTGTTAAGAGTTCCAGAAAACTAAGATAACCTGTCTCTGCTGCTCCCCAGCCTAATGGGGTAGGAAGTGAAGTGGCAGCTTAAACCAAAAGAGCAGAGAAAGAAGCAAATGAGATTTAATTAAAAACAACGATGAACAGGACCCAAGCTGAATCTTTGAAAAAATGTTTAAGATTGACAAACCTCTGGAAAAGCCAATCAAGAGACAGAGAGGCTACAAGTAAAGAAAATACAAACGTAAGAACTGATTTAGATAGTTTGGGAAAAATGAAAAGCTTTTTTTAAAAAAGTGGATTATTGCAGATGCAGTTATGTTAAAATTTAGCTATCAATCATTTGAGCTCCCTTATGATCTATTTGAATTTGTTTTATTTTGAAATATTTTCTGCTTTTTCAATTGATGTTTTGATTTAACTTTGTTATTCTTGTTAGTTTTGTTGTTTGTTTGTTTTTAATGCTTTTCTGTATATGAAATCCAGGATAGGTAAATCTATCCAGACAGTAACTTTATTAAAAACTTAATTGTTCCCTAAAAAAATACAGACATATTTCACTCATGAACCTGGCTTTTGAATTCTCTGTCTTTATCTATATCCATCCCTATATAATTATGCATGTGTATATGTGTGTTTTATGGATATCGGCATTTATGAGTCATGCTCAATGGACTGAGCCAGGATTGCAAAAATAGCTTCAGACAGAAAAATCTTTCAGTATCATTTTTATCTTAATGGATAAAAGATGAAATCTCATAACCAACTCAGGGATATTGCCAAAAAAGCAAACGGTATATTTCAGCATCAATTCATTATTAATATTCTATAAATTAAAAAAAATGTAACAACGTTTTGCTTTCAAGGTCAGGAACAATGAAAATGGTGCGAGTCCACCATCAAGTGAAATACTGCTCAACATACATTACAATAAAGCAAAATAAACAGGGAGTTGGGAGAAGTTTTAAGAGAAGAGGCAGACCGTTTTTCTTCTTCTTTATGTTACTTTGTGTGTGTGTCTAAATGTTATTATGATTGTCTACAGAGAAACCCATATAGAGGTGGAAAATTACTAGTGATAAGAGAGTGAGCCAGCTGCTGGATATAAACTTACCTTATAAAACTCAATAACATTTCTTTATTCTAGTCACGATCGATACAAGAGAAAATAAGGTCTCATTCACAATTACAACTAAATCTGTATTCAGATATTATCCTAATATCAATGCACAAGGCCTTTGTGGAAGCATTTCAAAAACTCAAAGACATTGTAAAACGACCTGAATGAAGAGTCATAATACTTTGAAATGTAGGAAGGCTTTATAACAACCTGTCAATTCTCTCTCAAAATAATTGGAAAATCTTGGGTATTTCTAGTAAAATTACCAAGAGGATGGTTTTAGGTGGGCAGGGCAAGGTCGAGGAGATTAACTGATTCTGAAATTTTGTAAATGACTATGAGCTTAAACAAAGCACTAGCCTCCGTCTTAATATAGGCATAGAACAGTAGGAACGCAATGTCGAACAGATTCAATACTCTAGAACATCAGCTCCCACCCAAATGGAATCGGTTGGCATTGAATTGCCTCTGACTCACGGGACCCCATACGAGTCGGGGTAGAACTGTGCTCTTCGAGGTTCCCAAATGCTGTGCTTTTATGGAGGTAGATCTCCAAGTCTCGCTTCTGAGGCACCTTTGGATGAGTGCAACTTTTCAAGCTTCCAGTGAGCAGCTGAGCGGATCAAACATTTACACCACCCAAGAACTCCTCTTTGAACGTAGCCATTCCCCAAACATGAAAAGGCTATTAGCCTTCAAAAAACTGTATTACACCTGGAAGGAAAAAAAAATTCAGTGGAATTATATATAGCAGTTGATTCCATGTGAGTGGTGGCATTACAACCAGGAAGTTATATTTAGTACGTTATGTTCCAGTCTACATGGAGCATGGTGGCATAGCGAATTATGAGTTGAGCTACTATTCACAAGGTCACCAGTTCAAACTCAACAGCCACTCTGAGGGTGAAAGTTGAGACTTTTTGATTCTGTGAAGATTTACAATCACAGAAACTTGCAGGGGGCAGTTCTATTCTGTCCTACAGGCTTTATATAAGTCAGAATGGATTTGATGGCAGTTGATTTGGTTTGGTTACACTATATATTGAAAAAAAATCTAGGGATAGATTTGTTAGGTGGAAACTGCAAACTCGGTCTCATCGGGATTGGCACCATCTCAAACGTCAGGTGAGTTCTTGTAGCTTCAAGGAGCCCTGGCATTGCGGTGGCTAGGCACTTGACTGTTAGCTGAAGGGCAGCAGTTTAAACCTACCAGCTGCACCATGGGAGCAAGCTTTGTAAAACATATACAGTAGCCTTGAAAACTTTGTGGGGCAGTTCTATAGGGTCTGTCTATATGGTCTGTCTTATGCAGTCATTCTGAATCTGAATCAACTCTAAGTCACTGGATTTTCTCCTTAGCTGAACTTCTTGATATCTACCTCCTATGTACTTGAGGGATCAGATAGAGATGTGAGCACCATTTGTATTCGGATTGTCTTATGCTATTTACCAACTAGTCCAAATGAATTGAAATCTAAATGTGAGCAGATTAAAGCTAAAAATGCAGTATGAAGAAACAATATACTTTCTTTATGACCTTAGACCAAGAAGTGTTTCTTAAACAATAAATACCCTGAAAGCATGAACCAAAGGGAAAGTGTTATACATTTAATTATGTCAACATTAAAATTTGTATAATAAGAAACACCATACAAAAAGTTGGCTGGTAGAGGATAGCTTGAGATAAAAGATCCACAGCATGCACACCATGTAAAACTTTAAAGGAATCACTGTTTAGGATATAAAAGTTACAACTGAAAACAGAAAAGAAAAATCCAATAACCTCAATGGAACAACAGACAAACTTAAACACCCCCCCAACACAGAAATCTGAGTATATCCCAGAGAAATTCTTATCTAGAGATTCAACAAGAAAACACATCTAAGACTGTTTATCACATAATTGAATGCATTAGGATGAAGATATATATGATGTTTTCTAGGAGAATGGGTAAGTGAAATACTGATAGGTATGCCATAAAATGCACATAGCTGTCAGAGATCATGAACCAATGTAATTAGATCTTCTAAAACCACATATATATTTTTAATTAATCATTTTACTGGGGACTCTTAAAAATCTTATGACCATTCATCATTCAATTGTATTAAGCACACTTGCACACAGGTTGCCATCAACATTTCCAAAACATTTTCTAGTTGAACCCTTGGTATCAGCTCCTCTTTTTTCTCCTCCCTCCCCCACCCTCCCACCCTCGTGAATCCTTGATCAATTAGGTATTATTGTTATTTCGTGTCTTATGCTTCACCCACATTTTTGTTATTTGTCCCCCTAGGTGTGGGGCTATACATCCAACCTTGTGATGGGTTCCCTTTTTCTCCCCCTTATATCTCCCCGCCCCCACCATCCCCCTACCCTCATGGTATTGCTACTCCCACTACTGTTCCTGAGGGTAAGACCATATTGTATGGGGAAAAAACCCTATTTTGCAAATTTAAACAAATATATCCATTGATACTGTAGTATATGTCTGTTGAAGCCTTATATGTTCTTAAATATATGTATTGATTGACATCCTAAAAGTATTCAACACTACTGAGTGGCTACTTTTTGGAAAAGACAATGAAAGTATAAAAAAAAACCCAAGTTCACTGCCATCGAGTCCATACTGAGTCAGTGACCCTCTGTGGGTTTCTGAGGCTATAACTGTGGGCAGGAGTAGAAAGCTCAGGCTGTCTCCCATGGAGCTGCTGGTGGTTTTGAACCACTGACTGTGTGGATCACCGCCCAACGAGAAACCATTAGACCACCAGGGCTCCTCTCAATGAAAGTGTAGGTGGGCAGGAAGTGAGAAAATTAATAAAGTAAAACAAGCACAGAATGAATTCTGCATCAGGTATGGCCAAGTAGCTTGGGGCAAACGGACATTCTTAACAAGTAATCAACTCTGAACAAACTACCCAAAACCAGTTACTTAAATTTTATGACGTGAGAACAAATGTGAAAGGAGCCATTAAGAGGTGACTTTCTAGTTGTGTGGCTTTGGTCAAGGCCATGGGAATGGCAAATGAATGAATAGAAGCCTACCTTTTTTTTTTTTCTGGCTTGAAGAACCTAAGAGCAGAATTTACAGCAATCACACTACCTGGAAACAGGTGGGATCCAGGAAGAAGAGAGCAGAGTAACGGCACACCCCAAATCCTGTGTATAAGCTCTACCCACAGAGCTGACTCCCGAAGCACATATGAGTGAAACAGCAAACAGTCTGTCGCCACAATGAAAAGAACCCAACTGGAATGGAGGGGCTGCTAACCACAGGTGAGACAGAGTTGGCGGTATGAATCTAACTAAGTTACTTCACTTAACTGCCACAACAAAAACTTGCTTCTAAGGGACATAATGGAACCCACAGTTTCTACAATGTAATAATCCCAATGCACAAGATGTGGTGAAAAAGTAATCAATATAGGAGGACCAGAGAAATGTGTCTTTCATAAGGGAAAGCATATTAAGTAGAAGCCAAGCGTAAAATAACCCAGAAGTTGGAATTATCAGACAAGGATCTTTACTATATTTAACAACTATTGTAACAATTGTCAATGAGGAAAATTTTTATTTTAGTGAATGGAAAAATAACTCAGCAGTCTATAGAAAATACTAAAAGCCCAATAGAAATTTTACAACAGAATGAAACTACACTTGCTATAAATTGCCTAACCTACAAGGTCAATATACAAAATAAATAGCTTGTCTATATACCAGCAATAAACCATTGTAAATTGTCATGAAAATTCCAATTGCCAATAGCACTCCGCCACATGAAGTACTTGAGAATAACCCTAATAAAATATGCAGAGATCTGTAAGTGGAAACAATGACATAAGAAAATAGAGACTTAAATAAATAAAAAGTTAGCTATGTTCAGGGACTGAGATTTTAAGATGCCACATCCTCCCAAATTTATTTATTGATTCAACACAATCTCAATTCAATTATAGTCTATAAATGCTGCTAAACTAATTCTAAAATGCATGTGGAAAGGCAAAGGACCTCAAATGGTCAACTCGATTGTAAAAAAAAAAAAAGAAAAGAACAAAGCTAATAGAAGTCACATTTCTTACAGGATGTTATTGACAGAAGAATGCACACATATCAATGAAAAATAGAGAGCCTCCAAATAAATGCATTCATGTAATCAACAAACTTTTGTCAAATGTACAAAGGCAATTACACGAGTGAAATGTTAAGTCATTTAAAACGATGGGACTTGTATAAAGAAACACTTGATAAAAATTGTTGTGTGCTTGGGATTAGTGATGAGATTTTAGATAATATCAAAAAAACCTGGAAGCAGCCTAAAAGTTCCTTTCAACAAGAGAATGCACAAGTTGTGGTACATACATGCAATATGATACTATTCAATGATAAAACAGTATAAGTAAGTATTAAATGCTTCCTGTTAAGAGGAAGAAGCCAGCCTGCAAGGCCGCATGTATAGGACACGATGGAGTAGGCAAATCTGTAGGGGTGCCTAGGGCTTGGAGAGGAAGTTCAGTAGCTAAAGCATGGGGGAATTTTTAGGGGTGTGAAACTATTCTGCATAGTATTCTAGTGGTGGACAAAGGGGAGCTTCAAACACTTCGTGGGAAAAGGAATGAAAAGATGAATTATTTCTCGTGAACTTTTTGAAGCTGCCTTGTACAAAACATTACAGAAAAGGCAATTAATTAGGCAATTGGAGGGGCTCTAGAATGGATCACAAACTGTGACAGAATCTAACTTTATTACAAATATATGGCAAGACGTCCTTGAAGGAGTTGGAGGCGAGGGGAGGTGCTGACCTAATTAACTTTGGAAATGAGTAAGACTAAAGACAAAAGAAACTGCACACGAGCACTGCACGCTAGTTGGTGAAGTTGGTTCTCCTGGGGGTATGGATTAACAAGTCCGAAACTATTGTACAGGGAACTTCAAAAAGTTTGTGAACAAATGGAATCTAAGGATAATAGAATTTCCCCCCATACTTTTTGAAGCCCATTAAGAGAGGAGTCTTTAGTGAATTTCTGCATGCTTCTCACATTGATCACATTAGTTTAGTTGAGGCACTGATGCACGCAAGAATATAGCCTGTTTTCCTGGATGGCATGGCTTTGAGCAGCTTTCAAGTGATTGTGCTTGTGAGCTCTCTGGGTCCCAAACACGGGCTCTCCCTAGCACTTGCCCTTTAAGATTAGATCTGGTGCTTCTGGTTTATGGTCCCATTCACTGGGCCATCTGTCCAATGCACCATTTGGTTGCAGTTTCACAAGTTCAGAAGAGCAATAGCTTCCATTCTGTCTTCTGGGACAGAATCTGGCTGATTAGTCTATGAGTATCCTCTTATGACTAAAATGGAAATAATTTATTATTTATAACTCTGACCAATGTACGTAAAAACTTACATGACTCCAAATGAATTCATTTTAAGAGATTAGTTTCCTACACGGTACCTAATGTTTTATAAATGTAAGTTTTAAAGCAGGTATATTTTTTGTTTCACTTTGAGAGCTTTTTAAAAAATACTTTTATTGGGGGCTCTTACATTTCTTGTCACAATCCATACATTCATCCAGTGTGTCAAGCACGTTTGCACATATGTTGCCATCATCATTTTCAAAGATTTCTCGTCCCACTTGAGCCCCTGATGTCAGCTCCCCATTTCTTCCCCTTCCTTCCCCAGCCCATCCTCCCTCACAAACCCTTGATAAATTAGAGATTATTTACTATATATCTTACAATTGTCTTACAAAAGATACAATATATTTTACATTGTCCTCTATCACCCCTCACTTTTCCATTATTCATTCTCCTGGGAGGACTTCTGGATCCTTGTGATCAATTTCCCCCTCCCACCTTCCCCTAATCCTCCTGGTATCTCTACTCTCCTTGTTGGCCCTGAGGAGTTTATTGATCCTGGATTCCCAGTGTGCATGCTCTGGTCTAATCCGATTTGTAAGGTAGAATTGAGGCGATGATAGTCGGGTGAAGGAAGCACCAAAGAACTAGAGGAAACTTGTGTGTTTCATCAGTGCTATACTGCACCCTGATTGGCTCATCTCTTCCCTATGATCCCTCTGTGAGGGGATGTCCAATTGTCTACAGATGGGCATTGGGCCTGCACTCTATTTCCACCCCCCCAAGCCCCCCATCCACCTTGGGTATGGTTTTGTTCTGGGTCTTAGATGCCTGATACCTAATCCCATCAATACCTCATGATCACACAGGCTGGTGTGCTTCTTCCATGTGGGCTTTGTTCTTTCTGAGCTAGATGGCCTCTTGTTTATCTTCAAGCCTTTAAGACCCCAGATGCTATATCTTTTGATAGCCAGGCACCATCAGCTTTCTTCACCACACTTCACCACATTTGCTTATGCTCCCATTTTGTCTTCAGCGATCGTGACTTTGAGAGCTTTTTATGTGTAAGCATATGCTTTTGTATCTACTTGAAGGCCACAGCTGTTTTTGTAGAAAAATCTTAAAAATCTCAGTTCTTGTTCTCTTCCATGAGAAAAAAAATAGTTTCTGGCACTTAGTTTGTATTCTAAATTCTTGGTGGTTAATCTAAAAAGCTCAAATAGAACATTGTAATTGATTAAGGAGAAGAACAGCCTGTAAAAAAGCCAAAGAAAACGCATGATTAGAGAGTCTAGTGGAATCTGAGCTATGGGTTACAAGCTAGAGTAACAGTAAGACTTCCTACCGAGTTTCAGAGACAGTTTTGTGTCTTAATAGCTCTCACACAACCTGTGTTTACAGAATGTAGTTGCTACTAGTGCTATTTGAGTGTAAACAAATACCTCATAATACTTACTGTGCTTAGTCTTATATGTTAATTTCAAACTTGTAGGAATGTTATGATGTGACTCTTTAATACTTGCAATCCACCTATCAATCCCTTGATTGTACACCAATTCCTTCTTTAGGAAGCCTCATCTCAGCTGGGGTCAGTTTTTCATTTGAAGAGAGTAAAAAGTAGTTCTTGCCATATACTACTGTCCCCAAGTCACCTAACTTAGAGGACACTCTTACCCTGATGATGGTCTTTGAATTTCTATGAAAATGTATGACCAGAAAAGAATGTTAACTCCATCTCTGAGGGGGGTAATCTTATTTTTTCAGTAAATAAACCAAAGATGGGCAGCCTGCCTTGGAAGAAATGTGTCATGACTTATATGGGCTCCCAATGTGAGACTCCATCCAGGATTGTCTTACTAATCATGCATTTTGATGGAGTTTCCTTTCTGCCCTTGGTGACTCTGGCTATATGCTATAGGCTGCCTAGATTTATTTATTTATTTTCAAGATATACCGTTTTCTTGCTAAAGTCCCATCAGAACGACCCACGTTGAAGATAACTTTTAAAATGGGTGCATTAGTGGATCAACAGGGAGTTGCCAGAAAGTCAAGCAGGGTTCAGAAGAGGACCTGGAATGAGGGGTAGCATTACTAGTGTCACATGGATTTTGGCTGAAGCAGAGATTACCAGAAAGAGGTTTACCTATATTTTATTGACTGTGAAAAGGCATGCAGCTGTGTGAATCATAAATTATACATCACATTTCCAAGAACATGAATTCCAGAACACTTAGTTGTGCTCATGCAGCACCTGTAGATAGACCAAGAGGCAGTAGCTCAAACAGAACAAGAGGGTCTTGTTCTGCATAGTTGTACTGCATAGTTGAAAGTGAGGGACATGTGCTCAAGACAATAGCTTCATATTATGGAGCCAACATGTAGGCCAAGCAAATCATCTGAGAAGCAGTACTACATGAAGGAGACTGTCATCAGAACTGAAGGCTGATTAACCATGTTAGCTAGGTAGATAATACAGCTGGTTGAAGTGATGAGGCCTTGAAAGACTTACTAATGAAGATCAAAGATTCTATCCTCCAGTATGGACTGCACCTTAACTTAAAGGGGAAAAACTCCTCATAACTGCACCAACAAGCAATAGCATGATAAATGGAGACAAGATCGAAGTTGTCAAGCACTTCATTTTACTTGCGTCCATAACCAGCTTCTAGGGAAGCAGCAGTCAAGAAATCAAGTGACAGATTACATTGGACTAATCTGCTGGATAAAGACCACTTTTAAATGTTGAAAGCAAATCTGTCACTTTGAGGACCAAGGTGTGCCTGATCCAAGCAAGGGTATTTTCAATGGCCTCATATGCATGTGAAAGCTGCATAATAAATAAGGAAGACGAAAGAATAATTGATGGGTTTGAATTACGGTGTTGGTTAAAAATACTGGATACACTATGACTACCAGAAGAATACATAAATTGAAGGTGGTGAGTTTGTTTCATGTACTTTGGACATATTATCAGGAAGGACCATTCTTTGGAGAAAGGCAGCGTGGCAGTTACATAACCTCCTGTCAACTTTCCAAGGGGTGGAGTCTAGCCTGTCAATCAGGCCATAGCCAATGAGGTGTTGGTTTGAGCATGACCTTCTCCTGAGGATTCTGGGAACTCTGCTCTTCCTGTTGACAAGTTACATGAAGACAAATTGATGGAGCCAGAGCCCTGGAGCTGGAGCAACCACATGGAGACCCACACCAGCGCTGAGATGCTACCACTACCACTGGATCCACAAGACTTTCCACCCACTGGCCAGTGGTCTTCCTGCAACCAGCATCATTGCATGTGTTGCACAAGTCTGAAGAGGAATTTATAGACTGGTATGAACATATGGGCTAATATTGGCCTTATGGACTTGATCTGGACTGGGGTGGGATGTTTTATTAATATACAATACTCTTTTATATAAAGCTCTGTCTTACACACGAGTCTTCCTGGATTTTTCTCTCTAGTCTACCCAGACTAACTCAGGCATCATGCTTGGTAATATAGAGTACCAGCTGGGAAGAGGAAAATCCTCAACAAAATGGATTGACTGTGACAAAGGGTTCAAACATAAGATTGTGAGGATAGCACAGAACCAAGCAGTATCTTGTTTTGTTGGAGGTAGGGTAGCTGTGGGTTGGAAGTGATTTATGGCATCTAATATCAACAGCATAGAGACAAACCCCACAAAGAAAATATAAGGGAAGAGACATCCCAACGCATGATAAAAATGATAATAAAATACTAAGACATAAAGTTAGCATGTATGTCCAAGATGTAAACGAAGAATGCTAATGAAACAATACCGACAGAAACAAGTATTTAGAAAAAGTTGACATCATAAAGATGCAGATTTTAAAGTAAATTTATATACCTAATTTAAGTAATTTTTCTGGAGCTAGACAAAAGAATAGCCAATAAATACCTGGAGGAGGGGAGTGGAAAAACAGGGTAGGGTGGGTAGCTGTTATCATTTCTGGATACTAAAACTCAGATTGTCTCTGTAATTAAATAGTGGTGATTTGACACAAAGATAAATACAAAGTGAAAGAGAAGATCTGAAATAGAACTTATTATATCTGAAAAACTAATATTAGATCCAGATAGCACTCAAATAGTGGGATAAAATATTGAGTATTCATTAAGAGGACTGGATGGCTGAACAGGTACACTATTTGCGGTGTTAGGAGCCATTGAGTCGGTCCTGAGTC
>NW_022111363.1:7691372-7694603 GCF_000313985.2 Echinops telfairi | reverse complement strand
TCTCTCCTCCTCCCCCGTCATCTGCTCCTGTGTGCTCTGGTCAGATATATCCTTCTCCCGGAGCTGCGGATTCAGTGCCATCCTTTGAAATAACTTCTTCTCGGGGGATGTCCTGGATACTTTCAATAGTAGTCCAGGATACTTTTAATATTATTCTGCAGCACCACAATTTAAATGAATCAATTCTCTCTCTGACTTCCTTATTTAATGTCCAACTTTCCCATGACATAAAGCAACGGAAAAATACCATGGTTTCGGTCAGGTACAACTTAGTCCTTAAATAATACCCTTGCTTTTCGATAGTACAAGAGATCTTTTGCAGCATATTTGCTTAATGCATCAGGGACAATATGACCTACTAAAGGCAGAACCTCTGTTAAGTGGGAAACCTGTCATTGAAGGAAGATGCAAGCATCTCCCACTAAAACAAATAATAGAAAAATGGTAAGGCTACACTCTTATCTAAGGAGAAAAAAATTGTAAGACCAAGAAAAATGAGGCAGTCCCATTGAGTTCTAGCTCTATATGAAAAAGGTAAATTTAGATCTATACAGAAACAGTTCAGCAGCATCTATTCCAAATGGCTCAGATTTAAATACAAAGTAAACCTGTACAATGACAAGAAATTTTAAAAATTGGGTGAATTCCCCTGTAACTTCAGAAAGATGTTGTTAAAAAATTGAGTTAACATCCAAGAAAGAAGAAAAAATGGCTGCTTAAAGATTAACTTTTAAATAGCAAAATAAATTACATACCAGTGAGTATGACAAAATGACAAATTGGATTTCCACTGTCAAAAGTGGGATTTGTGGTCACTCCCTGGGAGACATTGCAGCTGACAAGACACATGGAACTACCTTAGTGCCCTAAGTTGGAGAAGCCACATGGACCTACCCTGATGCAACCAGACCTCTGAAGCCAGGGAAGCCACGTAGAGACCCCTGATGGCACTGAGATGTTTATAATGCCACTGGATCCAAAGAATTTCTACCCACTGGCCTGTGATCTTCTATATTCGGCATCACTGCATGTGTTTTGTGAGTCTGAAGAGGACTTTATAGATTGGGATAGGACATATGAGCTAATATCAGATTTATGGACTTGATCTGGACTGGGCTGGGTTGTTTTCTCAATGTTCAATTGCTCTTGTACATAAATCTCTTTCTTATACACATATGTGTGTCCATGGATTTGTTTCTCTAGTCTACCCAGAGGAATACATTATGGTACCTTGGGAGTGGGGTAGTAGCGAAACAAATCATAAAGATGGAGAACAGGTGTTTGACCTCTCCCTGGTGGTAGTGTTCTATCTTTGGCTAGCCAGAAGTCAGATATATCGTTGCAGTTTACTGAGTTGTTTTCTTGAAAGAATATGGAAAGTTAAAGTTTTGATTATTATGTTTGGTTGTATGTAGTCTTTGGTTATTCCTGTTTGAAATGGTGAGAAAGAATGTGATTAATGTATATTTTGAGCTCAGGGGTAGAAATCTCCATTTGAATTTCTCAGAGAACATGCTGGTTAGAGAAAATGGTTGATAGAAGGTCAAAATGGCTGACAGATAACCTGACTCTGGCTTGATACTCTCAAGAGGCCTAATCCATTATTTTTGTATAAATAAATAGTTTAGATAAGGATTTAGATAAGCTAAATAAGGATTTAACTTGACTGTTTTAAGAATTGAGCTTAGTATCTGATTCTACTTTGTTTATACTATTTCCTCTGTTTATTATTATTGATATGATGATTGATAGAAATGTTTATTGGGAATTATGAAAATAGAGAGCTTGTAAGCCCACTTGCCTTGAGCCATTAATTTGATCTTTAGGTGGGTTTAGGACACAAAGAAGGTCCTGAAAAGTTAAGCCCCGCCCAGTGCTTTGGATTACTCAGGACATTTGCATTCCAAGACACTTGCCTAGGGGCAAGCTTGACAGGTTGAAGATTAAAAAAAAAAAAAGGGAACTCTTTGGATTTGACGTTTGAACTCTAGTGGTTTTTGTCAGAAGCTGGAAAAAATCTGGAACTGTGAAGAAAACTCCTTTCTAGGACTGAAAGTTAAAGGAAGCCTGAGGCAGGCTGAAATGCTTGCTAGGTGACCACCTGGATCTACTTGTTGAGTGGAAGTGGGAGTTAAGTTTGGCCACTGAAACCTGTGGGCTTGGTTAACAGGAAAAAAAAGAAGTCAAGAGTGGGTTGACTGGTCTAAAGTTCATGACCTAGCACGAGGGGGCTAGGCTTGTTGAGTATTGGTGAGAACCCATCGTCTAAAGGCAAGGTGACCAATGAGCACCCGGTGGAGGCTGAGGCAGCCCACATTGAGTTGACCAGAACCCGACCAGAAGAAGAGATTTTTGAGCCTGTGAACTGGTGCATGTTGTTGTTGACTTTATGGATGGCTTATCCTGATTTGACTTTGCTTATGGATGTGGCTTTCACAAGGTCCCAACTGGAATAAAAATTCTTCACGTCGAAAAATATGATTGTTGGTGAGTAGGGGAGCAACCACTCAGAAAAGGAGGGTAAGAATGGTTGTCCAACACGAAAATATAGCCGTCATCACTGGATGGGTCACAAAGACACAGTTGAGTTGGTGTATATTATGCCAATTACCTATTCAGAAACAAAGCCCATAAAACAAAAAGAAAGAGCTAGGAAAAGTTCCTTGTGGATGGCTTACTTCTGCTAATGATTTTGTTTCTTTGCAATATTTTTTGTTATCCTGACTTTTAGAAACCATAAAAAAGTGACTCTGCCCCCCCCCCAAAAAGAGAAAAATTTGATTGTCTCCTCAGAGCACTGGGTTGATGTAAGTGGGCAGTATAGAAATTGGATACCCAAAATTGGTGGGATAAAGGCATGAAATGGTTGGTCTACAAACTTTCATAGGTGGGGAAATATATTCATAAGATTATAGGATTAAGGTATTGGTGCTACTTAACTGCAATTGTTAGGCATAAGATATTTTTGTTTTGTTCATTTATAAAATGTTATGTTTAAATGAGGGTGTCAGATAATGAATGAATACATTTTAGTTTTATCCTGTTAGGTACAGATATAATTTCATTATTGTTTGTTTGAAAATTATATTTGGTTACAGAGTCACGTAAAAGTGTCAAATTGACAAGGGGTGGTCTGTGGTAGATATATAATCATTTGTCAATTTGAGGCTTAGAGTGTAGGGGTAGAGTCTAGCTTGTCAATCAGATCATAGCCAATGAGGCCTCTGTGTG
>NW_022111363.1:7688569-7690910 GCF_000313985.2 Echinops telfairi | reverse complement strand
ACACAGTGGGATTTGTGCCCTATTGATTCCATGGAGGACCCGAGGAAAACCCTGCCTACCTTTATAGCATGTAGAGAGATTATCCATCCACCTACTGAGAGAGACAGCAGCAGCAGCAATTTTTGAAGCATCATTTTTGGGGGCATGCTGAGTGCACTAAGAGAGAGGACACCGAGAGGAACTCGTGTGAGAAGAGAAGGCCTCTGTGCTCAATTCTGACTTTTTGTTGTTGTTGTTAAATAGGATTTTTAAAAAGAAATTGTTAAAGTACCTGCAACAAATAACATTGCATTTATACATAAATGTTGTCATTAAACAAATAAATTTATAAATAGATTTTTGCCACTTTAACCTTTGGAAATAGACAATCCTGTAATATTCATTATATTCATCATGTTGTGCAACTATATGCCTTTCCATTTCCAAATGCTTTTCATCTTAATCAAAAACTTGTGATTCATAGAGTTCTGTAACATATAAAGTTGCCAAAAGCCAGAGCCAACTTGGTAACAACTAACCACAGTCCACTTAGTAGTCTATAAACTAAAAGGTGCTGAAGATCCAAGTCCTGAAGGTCAGAAAGCCTGT
Organism: Echinops telfairi; assembly: GCF_000313985.2. Classification (NCBI taxonomy): domain Eukaryota; kingdom Metazoa; phylum Chordata; class Mammalia; order Afrosoricida; family Tenrecidae; genus Echinops; species Echinops telfairi. The sequence continues at coordinate 7,690,322 of NW_022111363.1, read as the reverse complement.
AGATTTTAAGTAACAACTCCCCACCTGCCCCTCCTTCAGCCCTTGGTCACATGGATAAACTCTTATCTCTCTGTGTCTTCTCATTCTAGTTATTTTATGAGGCTCTGAAGTATCTGGCCCAGGTGTCAGGTACATTTCATTTAGTTTAGTGACTTCAAGGTCCATCTTTGTCCTAGAACTGGAACTTCAGTTCTCCTTATAGATGACTAACATTCAAATGAGGATAAGTCCAAATTATTGCTACAAGATAACAGAAACCTTTACTGAACAAAAATATCAAAATATGAAGCTATTGTGTCTTGACATAACTTCTGTCTAGGGCTATACACCCCTGATCCCTAGCTCTTTCCCACAGAATTCTACACTGATTTCATTTAACCATGCTAACACAGAAGTCTTAGCATCCTTGAAGGACTCAATCGTGTTCCTTTTAAACATTCTCAAGCTTTGGGAAGAAAAGGAAGAGGGACAGGGGGCAAGATCACAGCTGTGGTGGAGTGAATAAGGTTCCCCAGAGAAATTCTCATAGGCGAGCCCGTGCAGTGCTTGCAGAAGGAGCAGGTGCACGGTCCTCACCAGAAAAAAAGTTTCTCTGGCAACTTTCCTGGCCTTTTTATCACGAACACAGTTTTTGATTTATTTTTTAAAAAAAAGAAGAAGGAGGTTCAAGTAATCATTCTGATCTTTGAGAAAAACTTTCAAACCTCCCCCCCCCCAATTAAAATCCCAACACCTGTCGCCTTAAGCTTCTGAGCAGACTGTCTGCTTTGCAGTAAACGCCCTCAACAGAAATCCTCAGAAGCCATTGTTTTGAATGGATTTCCTTTGGAAGGAACCCATGCGGTTAAGACACATTTATTATTAAGAAAACTCGGCAGCCACCCACTGATCACAGGGCCGGTGCATGTATGAACGGAACTCCCAGTAGCAATATTTTTCACCATTCCTTAGTATAGATATACTAGGAGGCTTTAAAAACTCTTGCCAAATAGGGCATACTTAACTATATCTGTATTTATATCTGTATCTGCATCTATTTCTATATCTGAATCTATATCACCTGCCATAGAGGGTATGCCAAGAAACAATAGCTTTAGGTGCTAATATTTTTGCTTACTAAAAACTTAAATAACTCTGCCGTGCAATGTTTTGGTGGACCGTGGCGTTTGCACAATTCCTACCCAAATAATGTCACACAGGAAAGACTGCAAAGAAGCATTAGGAGTAGTAAACCAATTGTTGACCCATTTCTCCCTTTCTCCAAGATGAACATGCAGACGTCCGTCCCTCGGGGGCCCCAGGCCCGTTGCCGGGTTGGTCAGTAGCCATGAAGTTTACCTTCAAAGCCGCCCTTCTGGTTCAGGCACCAGCAGGTTCCCGCCATTCTTGGCTGAGCTCCGCACACTGCCCTGGAGCCCTTTCTCCGGGCTTGCCCTTCCTAGAGCGGGGCCCATCAGGGGCCCAGTCTGCTGCCCATCTTGGCCTCTTATGACAGAGGCAGGAGAGACCGTCGCCCATCTATGCTGAGTACTCACCGCTGGGATGCTGTCCCCGCCGGAGACGCCCGCGAGGCCCTTGGCCCCCGCGCCATCTTGCTGGAGCCTCGGGACGGCGAGGCCCGCGGAGGAGGCGGAGGCGGAGGCGGTGAGGGTGCGAGAGCACCACCGGGAGGTGACAGCCAGGGCGCCCGCAGGACGGCCGCTGCACGCGGCACCGGAAGCAGCGCTGCAGGACGTGCCCCGCCCCGCCCGGG
>NW_022111363.1:7685919-7687999 GCF_000313985.2 Echinops telfairi | reverse complement strand
TCATGCAATTCCATAGACTCTTAAGTGTACAAACTGGGTGTTTCTCAGGTATTTGAAGTTCTGCTTTTGCCAAGTGTCACCAGAGACTCTTGGGCATGAAAATGTCTCAAGTTCTATGAGGCTATTGTGCGCAACAACCCTCCAGTGTCTCTCCTGTATGTACAGCCATGTTCCTCTGGGTTCTCAACACGTGTATTATCAATGCCTACCACGCAGAGAGCTGGCAGGTGCCTGGGACATGTAAACCAGTCTGACGAGGATCTGTAATACATTCGGAAGGTTTGCTTGCTCTGTGGGCTAGGGAAGCTGATGCCTTTTATTTTCCAGCTGAGGAGGCTCTTCTCCCATGCCACTGGACTGCTCACTCCTGCCATGATTCAGTTCTGAAGGACTCTGCTCCAATGTCAGTGCCATTTCTACATCTGGATCCCCAAACCCAGGGTCAACTTCTAGGAGTTGACTTTGGAAATAAAAAATGATGAGTACTCAACCACTCACCTTACCAAATGCTTCTCCAAATATCTGTGGCAAAGTCCAAGTGGTTTACTTAGGTTTTTAATTTCTGGATGCTCCCACCCCCCTCATTCTTTTCCACAAATATATAAAGAGCTGCTTGGATGCCATGGTAATGTCCAAATGCCTTGAAAGTTACAGATTCCTATTCTAAATGCCCTTCCTTACCTGGATGGCCTCGAGTAATAAAACAGCCTGCAGATGTATGTTGGTCTGCTGAGCACCTTTTGAGAAACATTGTTGCAGAGGAGAGCCTGGGTAAGGAAAGCAGGTGGTAAAAATCATAGAACAGAAGGTGACCGTAGAAAGTCTTTTCAATATGGAGCTTGAGAACCGAAGGAACTTACTTGAGGGTTCTTACATCCGTATATTATTTTTTGTCTATCACAGGCCTTTGGCATAGTGACAGTACCACAATGTTTTCTTTATTAATGAAGTTGAAGATATTTAAGACAAGAAAGGAATGAGGAATGATGCCACCTTAAACAAACACGATGAAAACGTCTAAGGACAAAGGATGGCCGGTGTGCTGGAAGAAAAGCAAGGAGACCGGCGTGGAGGCTGACGTCAAATGAATGGGGAGGTAAATAAAAGCTGAAGGAAGACGTTGGAGTGGGTGTCATATGATGATTCTTTAATCCCCCGTGTTTGTCAATTTCTTCATTTAACTTTGCTTCCCCCCTGCCATTTCTCTCTTCTAAATTCAATTTCCTTCCTCCTGAAAGATATAGATTTGAGTAGTTACAATGAACCACAACGGAGGGCCGTATCTGACCTGACTTCCCTATTTCTAGGAGGCAGGGGTCAGATGTGCCTCCCTCCTTTTAAAAATATTCTGACACCAACTGTTTCTCCCACACAACTATACTTCTATGCTGAATTCGAGAATTCCTTGCAATGATTACACAGAACACACAGACAATACTCACAATTAAGGGGAGTTATTAGGAAAGTTAATAGGTTACCTACCGCAAGTCAGGATCAGCAAACAGGATAGTCATTGGTTTTCTCAGTCAGCAACCAAGTCTCCCTTTTGTTCTTAAGTCTCCCAGCCATGTGTCCTTTGGCTTTAGCCTCTAAGGATCAGGAAGCCAGCCTGCCCACCAATCTGATGCACAGTTCTATACTTTTCCACCAGATAAGAAGGTACCCCATAGTCTCAGCATACTCCTCTGAGTCTCTGTGCCACAATATGGTCTTGGCAGCCTCTGCCATTTCAGACAGAGAATTTTAACAAATTTTCCAAGGTCCTTCAGTTTCTCTAGTCTGCTTCCACGGGGCCAATAATGAAAGCTGATCAATTCTCTCTTCTCATGTTATACACACCCTGTTTGCATAGTCCTACCCAGTCATTTTCTGGGTAGATAATTTACATAGAATTGGGTAGATGGCCAAATCAAGATATTTTGCTCCAGTGCAGTAGTTAATTAAAACACACACACACACACACACACACACACACACACACACGAACAACTTTATTGGGGCACAATTTTGAAAAACGTTTCTTTTCCCATGTAAATCACAGTGGGCATCTAGTTATTTACTCATCCATTCATTCATTCTT
>NW_022111363.1:7683048-7684856 GCF_000313985.2 Echinops telfairi | reverse complement strand
TGTCATAAAAACTTCTCTCTCTGAACACTGTGCAATAAGGCTGGAAATCAACAAAAGGAAGATGAAGAAAACAGGAGCTAACAATTGGAGGATGAATAACTCTTTATCGCAAAAGGATTGCATACTGGCCCAAATCAGAGATGAAATTAGTAAGACACCCCCGAAAATAAGACCTACTTACAGTTTTGCCTCTCGCTGAAATATAAGGCATCCCTCCAAAAATAAGACCTCCTCAATAAAAAGGCCTCCCCGATAATAAGCCTCACAAAGGTACCATAACTCTGGACTGTAGACTGTAGCGGAGGGTGCTGCTGCGCAGCTCACACTGTTAGCCACAGCGCAGCCAGAGCAGACAGGAAGTGCAAGGTCTCTTTTAATCAGAGAGCCCACGCTGCCACCAAAACAAACTGCCGCCTGCTGCTCGCTCTGCCTTGACTCTGCCTTGATGGAGTCTGGCTGAATCACAATTAGACAGTGAGTCGCGCAGGACAGGAGTCAACCACATTGTGTGGACACACAGGGGTGACTGAGGTAGGGGGGAAATGTCTGATAAAGGTGTGGGAGAGATGTCTGATGAAGGTGTCCACTGGCACAGGGGTGGGGGGAGGGGGTCACTTAAAATGGCACTGGGGTATCACTTAAAATGACACAAGAGTATCAGAAGGGGTTACAAAATGATAACCACCCCCCCTCTGATTCTCCTGTGTCATTTTGATTCCCCCCTCTGATCCCCCTGTGTCATTTTAAGTGATCCCCTCTCCCCACCCTGATACCCCAGTGACATGAGTGCAAAAAGAAAAAGCTACTCCATGGAGTACAAGAAAGGAATCGTGGAAGACTCTTGGGGCCAAAATCTTACTGCTTTCTGCAATGAGAAGATGTTGAGTATCGACTGGACCAAAAATGACGAGCAGAGTATGGTAACCTCATTGAATAAGTGGACAAGGGAAATGCTAAAAAACACAAGTGCAGATCAGGTCAGCAACCATTATTTTCAGAGCTGGAAGACCTGATCTGTGAATGGGTTGCTGACAGGAGAGCAAAGGCTTTGGTTGTGAATAGGGCTCAGATTCAAGAATTTGCCCTTGCAGTGGCACCACAGTTTGACATAGCCCCCGAAGACTTCAAAGCATCACAGCACTGACTGGATAATTTCCTTCAGCGAAGTGAACTGTCTTTAGGAAGATCCACAACACTGTCTAGGCTGAAGATGCTCAAGTCATTAAGCGAGCACTTGCATTCAAGTCCTTTATTGATCATGCTGACTTCTCTAAATACAATCTTTCCAACATGATTGCTATGGATGAACTGCAGTGTTTATGGGCCAATCATCTCAAACAACAATTGAACAGCGGGGTGCCTCCTCAGTGTACATTCCCTCTACTGCTTATGAAAGTGCACGTGTTTCTTGTATTTTGGCAATTCATCTTGATGGCACTAAAATCCCACCTTTAATCATTTCTAAGGGAAAGAAGGAAAAGATTGAATGTGTTTTAGGCATTTTTATTCTTGAAACTGAAAAAGCCTGGGCCACACAAGCAGTTATAAGGAAGTAGTTTGCTTTAATGTTGCCGCTTGTTATGTGAGGGAGCAAAAGAGGTCCGCTAGTCTGGGATGCAGCCAGCACTCACCAGACTAAGACATGAAGACATTTCTTCACGAAAGAAAAATAGATCAAATAATGATTCACGCAGGAATGACGGCCTATCTCCAGACTCTTGATATTGCAATAAACAATCCATTCAAGGGCAATTTGCACATGGAGGTTAATGACTACATTGAAAATAGAATGGAGAGAAATCAGCGTG